>NC_069783.1:135419762-135734813 GCF_027406575.1 Nycticebus coucang
ATCAGCGAGGACTGAACACCAATGGTCAGAGTTCCAAAGTGCCATCTGACGCCACCAACAGACACGACCTCACAGTCGTCCAGGTGCCTGTCAGTCCCAATGGTGAAACACAGGGAAACCTTCAAAGTTGGAGTCGCCTCCCCCCTCCGGATTGGAGGAGCGTGAGAATCCACGGGCAAAGCGCTTGTGGCCTGTTTAGGCTGCAGGGCCTCCCTGGACAGCACCGTGACGTCACTGGAGCAAGGAGTAAGGTGACGTGGGAGCATTTGGTTGGGGGACTTGGCCTTAGAAAGAGCAGTGGAAACAGGGAGACATGAGGGGCCCTGACGTGCTGTCCTCTGTGAAGAGCCCTGATGTCGTGTGAATGTCTACTGGCCAACAGCGTGTGTTGTCGGAAGGGAACAACAAAGAACATTAGGTGCAGACAGAGTAGCACATGCCCCTGTCACTGTCGGCAGCCCAGAGCCAGGGACAGAGCAATGCAGTAGTCACCTGTAACGGGTGAGACCTAATGTGCACTGCCTAGAAGCCCATAGTAGGGGGGGCATGTAACCAGGATCATCGCCTTACCTAGGAGTTTGTTCGCAATGGTACTGCACGTGTTTAAAAATGATTTTGTAGTAAAATAAACCTAACACAAAGTTTACCATTTAACCACAATGAAGTGTGCAGTTCCTTGGCATTAAGTACATTCCCATCAGTGTGCAACTTTAGCCCATCCATCTCCAGAACCGTTCACCTTCCCAAGCTGAGACCCTATGCCCTGAGTGTACTGTCAAACCAGATGTCCAGGTGACTGCTGTGCACATGAAAGGTGGAGGCGCCAGCAGGGGGCTTGTGGTCCTGCAGATCTGATCACAGCTTGGAGTGTGGATAGTGGACTCCACATTCTTGAGGCCTCATCTCATCAGATCCTCCCAGTGACCTAACAAAGGTCCCATCATAAACTCCCAGCACAGATGGGGAGAGACCTGGGCAAGGTTGCACACCTGGGGGGTGCACCTGGGCTGTCACCTGGGGCCAGTGATTCCTGAGTGTGCCTCCCCCCTCCAGATCATCCAGGTGTCTTGCATGTGAGAATGTGCACTGAGGAGGGAAGATGCCTGAGAAAGTAGAGGGAGGAAGATAAGATCCCCCTGCTCATAGTCTGCATTTCTGTAGTTTTACACAATTCGTGCTTCTGTGAAAGAGTTTGGGAAACCTGGGAGTCTGTTCTCCTAGCTTTATTTTCTTTTGTCTCTCTCGAACCTTTACCCTCCTGAGCCAGATTTTCTTTCCTTGCTTAGGCATTTCAATTCATCCTAATCCTTAGTTTTTAGACCCCTCCGTAGAAAACAGGGAGGCCAAAGAGGATGTTTGTGCTGGATGGGGAGGTGCAGCCAGGCGACCTGCTCCTCTATATCAAACCCCAAAGTCTCAGAGCTCAGCACGAATTAGGTGCCAACTTGGGAAGGTAAGACTTGAAAAGCGAGTCAGGAACCCTGACTGGTTTCACAAGCTCATATCTGAAACTTGGAAATTTACAAAACCCAGAGGTTTGTTTGATTAGAAAGGGTAACTGCCCTGTAAGGAAGAGAAACCCAATGGAACATTCCCCCGGGGATATCTGAAAGTTATAGACCCTTGTGTCAGCAACTAGCAGGTCAGTTGGGGCCAATGGCCACACAGCATGTTGACCAGGTCTGTGCTTCCAGGAAGCAAACACCTAAAAGTTACCTGTGTTCATTAAAGTTGCTCAAGAATTTTGTAAACTAAGACCTAGTCTTCTTGATGGCTATCTTAGAACTGTTCATTGAACTAAGATCAGTCTGAAAATGGTTCTCTAGCCTGTCTAGACAGTAGAATCAGTCCCCTGCCAAGATTTATTTCGTTTATTATTATTTTTTGAGACAGATTCTAACGTTATCACCCCCATTAGAGTGACCTAGTATCATACCTCCCAGCAACCTCAACACTTGGGCTCAAGTGATTCTCTTGCCTCAGCCTCCCAAGTAGCTGGGACTATAGGCACCCACTACAACACCCCGCTATTTATTAAAGATGGGGACCTGCTCTTGCTCAGGCTGGTCTCCAACCTGTGACATCAGGCAATCCACCGGCCTTGGCCTTTTAGAGTGCTCGGATAAAAGGTGTGAGCCACTGCGCCCAGCCTGTGAAGATTTATTTAAACATCACATTGCCTAGGACTCATGCCCAGAAGTTCTGTGTTTTAGTCTGTGCTGACACCAAGGCCCAAGTGTTTTTCTAACGTCTATCCAAGTTTGAGGAACACTGAATTAGACCAAGTAGAGCCAATGTCCTGCTCACCTTTGTATGTGCAGTGCCTGACACAGTATCTAGTGCTGACTAGTAGTTGGGTGCTGCCTCAAGATTTATGGGATGTGTGAAGAAATGGTCCCGTGTCACCACATAGAGATCTACCAACACTTGAGTTGCATTTCATGGGTTTCAAAATAGTTTTGTAGCCCTCTGTCATTTAGTGTTGAAAAGGAAAATGGGGGCTCAGCATGGGAGCTCATGCCTCTAACACATACTGTGTTGGGAAGCGGAGGTGGGAAGACTCCCAAGAGTTTGACACCAGACTGGGAAACACAGTGTGTTTGCATCTCTATAGTTCTCTGGCATCTCTATAGAACTATAGTTCTAGCAACTTATAAGGCTAAGAGGGAAGGATGGCATGAGACTACGTGTTGAAGGTTACAGTGAGCTATGATGAGGACAGGATACTCCAACCTGGATGACAGAACAAGACCTTGTCTCTAAAACACACAAACAAACAAACAGAAAAGACCATGACAAACAAAAACCCAGAAACTTGGGTATAATCCACTTTTTTTTTTTTAATAGTTTCAGCAAACAGCAATTCATGAATTGGGCAGCTCCAAAACAGACGTGGTTCAGGGGCTCCACTGAAGTAGCTTTAGGGACAGTCTCTTACAGAGTGAATGCATCAGCAAAGGAAAGAAAGTATTTCATTGGTTACAAAGTTTCTTTAATTGGCCTGTGTGGCTGTTAGTCCCCAGTTAGGTAAGTTTGTTAGTTTCTTCTTGTTAGTTGAGCTTACATTCTGTTTTTGTTTAACACAGCCATGTACAAAAAGTATCTAAAGTCATGTTTTCCTTCTGTTTGCAAATCAAGCCAGAGGAAGGTAACTTCTGAGGACTAACTGGTTTTGTTTGTTCAAGGTCTCTTCAGGACTGTCTCAATTTTCATTTACTTTTATCATTATTATTATTATTATTTTTTTTTTTTGGAGTTTATGGCCAGGGCTGTGTTTGAACCTGTCACCTCCAGTGTATGGGGCCGGCGCCCTACTCCTTAGATCACAGGTGCTGCCCAATTTTCATTTACTATTAAGTAAGTCTCATAGGCCTGGCTAAGTGGCTCACACTGAGGGGCCTAACACTCAGGGAGGACGAATTGGGTGGATTGCTTGAGGTCCAGTGTTCACGACCAGCCTGAGCCACAAGTGAGAATCGGTCTCTGAAAAAACCTAGCAGGAAAGTGGGTGCCTGTAGTCCTGGGTACTTGAGAGGCCTAGATAAGAGAATCACTTGAGCCCAAGTTCATGCAGTTCCTGTGAGCTCTGAACCAACAGCACTCTACCCAGGGCTGCTGAGTGATACTCTATCTCAAATAAAAGAAATATAAACAAATCTCATACCAATTTTATAGATGAGGAAGATGAGATTTAATGAGATTAAGCAATTTCACCCCCAAATCTGAAAAAAACGTGAAATTGTCTCTTTATCCGACTCAGGACAATTCACAGATTTAATGACTGACTGGGATGGTTCTCCTCTGGATACAGTTGGTTTTGAGCAAGTTTGTTTGAGTATTTGCCTTGGCAAGTGTATCATTTATTCCTCTCACTGTAACATCAAGGTCTAAGTATTGAGAAAATGCTTATTGCAGAAGGATTCAAACACAAAAATCTATGAAAATGGTGTAATAACACACTCTGTAATCATCACCCTGCTTCAACAATGACCACATTCAGGGCCAGCCTGGTTTTGGTCAAAGCCCCACATATTGGCCCCTTTTTTGAAAAAAATCCCAGAAAAGATATCAGTATGTTTGTCCTGGGACTTAACAAATCCTCAGTGTCATTACTATATCTAACAATTAATAATTCCCTCCTATCACAAATGGTCAGTATTCACATCTGTGTCTTATAAAAAACAGCCAGGTTCTTTGAATAGGGACCCAAGTAAGTTCAATGCACTGTAGGTGGTTATGACTCTTAAGCTTCTCTGGGTCTGTAGGTTTCCTCTCCATCTCTTTTTGTTGATCTTCCTGTAATTTATCTGATGGAGAAACCCTCTGTCCTGTAGAGTGCTCATAGTCTGAATTGTGCTGACTGCAGCCTCCTGGCATCACTTGACACATTCCTCTTGGCCGTGTAGCTCCTGTAGTTTAATAGGTAGAGCCAAACGCTTGGGTACACTTAGGATTGTTTTTTTCCAAACTCCTTCCTAGGTGATTGAAGTTTTGTTAAAGGTAAACATGCTTTGTCATGTTCTTAAATGGAGGCAGCTAATATAAGTCAATTCAGGGCCCAGAATGACAGAGGGACCTCAAGGTCTCCTTTGAGGCTGAGAGCCTCCCTTTGCTCTAGCCCTAGCCCTCCTCACCCCTGTCACCATCCCCACCTCCACCTCTGTGTGTTGAGGCCTCCTCTCTCCTGACTGGGCCACCAGGCTCCAGCACAGGGTGCGGTCTCTGGGGACTCTTCCTGGGAGTCAGCATTTCACCAGGACCTGATAAGGTGGCTGTTTCTCGCTAGTTGGTGACAAGGGACCGGCATTTTGTACTAGCTACTATTATGACACAGAGCATTTGCTCAAAGTGACCTCTAGGGGCTCCTAGAAAATAATTTCTTAAAGTGTACTGGCCCTTTTTTATACAGGACGTTGAAATAGTTTCATTTTAAATAGTATTTAGATGGTATATTTTAATGACAAAAGTAACTCATGACTATAAGAAAATCCTCAAAAGATACTGACTAATAATGACCTTGGCAATCAGATGTGTTCTAGAATTTCACTCCAGGCTTTCCTGGTGTCCCATCTGAACCAAAGGTGGAGGTGGCAGAGCCAGCAACCCCCAGAGTAAGCGCAGCTGCCTGAAAACCATCTCGGTGAGCGGCTGCTCAGTCCCTGACAGTAGGGGGCGGAGGGTAATTCCTCATCCCATCCCTTGTTCATAAACTTTGGAGCAGATGCCACTTTTTCCCTATTACAAACCGTGCTCTCAGGAATTTCCCTGTGTGTGATACTTAAGTTCTTTAGAGATTACTGAAGATAGTCATGGAGAAGTGAGGTTACCGTGTGCCAGGGAGCGAGCATGGGCTGTGCCCACACACACCTGTGCCAACACTGTGTGAGGCTGCCTGTTCCTCCGTGTGTGCTCAGCCCCAGAATATTATCACCCAAATACAAATCTTTTTCTTGTTGGGGTTTTTATCTTTCTGAGCAGAAGAAAAAAGAATTTTCTTCATTGTTGTTACCAGGATAAGGGCAGGTTCTGTGTGATGACAATTTGTTATGCTCATTAACCTCCCTTGAAACATTTCAGAGTGAGTTTGTCACTGGTGGTGAATTCCAACTGAGACCCAGCACGGTTATATTCATGATGTCAGATTGCACTTGTGGCGTGCCCACTGTGTGCCTGAGCAGATGCAGAGGAGAGAAGGTGAAGAGGACAGGAAACCACCCCTGTCTGGGGAAGGAGGAGGACTGGGCAGGCTGGGGGGCAGAAGGCAGTGGAGGCGGCAGAGAGGAGCGAGTTTCCTGGAGGAGAAGGCCTTTGAGCTGGATGTTGAGGAATGAGGGCCAATCCCACAGGATGGCGGGAGAGTCCTGGACAAGGAAGCAGAATGGGAGAGGGGCTGTGACTGGAGGGGGAGGGAAACCCAGGTGGCTGGAAAGGGTTTGAGAAGTCGCTGTGAGGGAGCCTCAGGTGTGGCACAGGCTGCATCACAGAGTTTGGCCCTTATGTGCAAGGCTGATGTTTCTCAACCTCTGGATACACTTGTTTCACTTTTTACTTTTATATATATTTCTTGAGACAGAGTCACGCTCAGTTGCCCTAGGTAGAGGGCCATGGCATCATAGTTCACAGCAACCTCACTCTCTTGGGCACAAGCCGTCCTCCTGCCTCAGCCCCCTTAATAGCTGGGATGATGGTCACCCACCACAAGGTCCAGCTAGTCAAACTTATAGTGAAGTTTAAAGATAAGAAGAACTTCCAATAGGATGTAATGCCAGTGAAATGTTTTGTCTGGGTTTGCTCTTTGCCAGTGAAATGTTTTGTAATGTACATATTATTTACCACAAAGAAAGAAACATGTTTCTTCCCCTGCCCTTGTCAATAATGCCTGTGGTTCGAGGAGGGAGGAAATATTCCATTGATGCTTTCTAAATAAGGTATAAAAATGCCTCCTCTCTGTACCCTCAGGGAATAAGGTGATCTTCAGTGAAGGCTCTAGATTACAGATCCTTGTAAGCAGTGATAGTTAGATGTGTTAGGGTATGTTTGGAAATCTCTGTGTTACACAACTCTACGTTATCAGCTAGAGCAATGGTGTCCAAACTGCGACCCGAGGGCTGGGTGCTGATTTTCTGAGGACTTTTTTTGCTTATCTGTGCTATTGGAAATCACATAGACTATGCACGGACCTTTTCTTTTGGTTTTGCTAATGAGCTTTCATTAGTGTTGTGTATTTAGTGTGTGGCCCAAGACAACTCTTATTGTTCCAGCTTGCAGTAGAGAAAAAAATATTGGCTTCTCCTGAACTAGAGCACAGTGAACAACTTGCCTCTGCCTCCTGACCTGGGTGTGTGTTGACACAATTTCTCTGCTGGCACACCGTGGGGGACCTGCAGGGTGTTCACGGTGAGGCCTGTAGTCCCTTCCGTTAAGGGCCCTAAGCTGCAGTTTGCAGGCAGACACATGTTGGTTTGTGATAGTGGTGGGGGTGGTGGTGTTGTGGCTGTGTAGTGCTGTGTGATTTGTGTGTGTTTATCTGGTCTCCCCACAATCAGAAGCTTCGGCTATTTATTGACAGAGTTTATGGGACATAACTGATGAATGTGTTAAAGCCAGCCCCAGAGACCAAGCAGATCATGTTATAGGAGAGGATTTCATTAGAAGAAGAAAAGAAAGGAATGAAATATTAGATTCAAAATTCAGTCCGTAGAGAGGATTCTTCAAACACGAAACCTGTGAAGGGAAGAGATTTGCCTGTAGCTCAAAAACATAAAAGGGGGCTTGGCGCCCGATTCTCAGTGGTTAGGGCACTGGCCACATACACTGAGGGAGGCGGGTTGGAACCTGGCCTGGGCCTGCTAAACACTAATGACAACTGCAACAATAAAATAGCCAGGCATTGTGTAGGCAGCTGTAGTCCCAGCTACTTGGGAGGCTGAGATAAGAGAATTGCTTAAGCCCAACAGTTTGAGGTTGCTGTGAGCTGTGATGCTACAGCACACTATAGAGGGTCTATCACAAAAAAAAGAAGGGGGGGAATCCATAGTGGCACAAAGATTAAAAACATGAGTTGTATACTTTCCAAGTTCCATTCCCACTGGGATATTTTATGACGCTATGATTGCATATTCACTGGGGGGGTGGGGTTCAGGCGTGACAGGGACAGCCATAGGCAATCCAGAACACCAGATTATTTTCCTTAGAAAGCTGCAGTGGCTGGAAATTATTTAAATGCAGAAAGGGGGTGGCTCCTGTGGCTCAGTGGGTAGGGTGTGGGCCCCAGATACCCAGGGTGGGGGCTTTGAACACCACCCCAGCCAAACTGCAAGAAAAAATAGCTTGGCAATGTGGCAGGCACCTGTAGTCTCAACTACTTGAGCGGCTGAAGCAAGAGGATCGCCTAATCCAGGAATTGGAGGGTGCTGTGAGCTTAGACTCTTGAAGGGTCACATAACTCCAGAAGAGGTGAGGACAGTGGTATAGAGCATGGGGGACAAGCCTGGTGCCCCAGCACATTCTTAGCGCCCAGGTGGTGTCTCCGGAGCATTTTGTGTGGAAACTGCCTGTGGTCTCGACTTGAATGGTGTGCTGAGCCCACACCTACCACTAGTGAGACTGATTCAGTGAATGCATGGGCTGGAACTGCTGAACTAGCTCATTGGTTTATTTTTTTCTTTTTCTTTTTCTTTTTTGAGACAGAGGCTCACTTTGTGACCCTGGGTAGAATACTGTGCCGTCCTCATAGTTCACAGCAACTTCAAACTCCTGGGCTGAGGCAATCCTCATGCCTGAACTTCCTGAGGAGCTGGGACTATAGGTTCCCACGACAAGACCTGACTAATTATTTTGCATTGTTTAGTGGAGACAGGGATGTCACACTTGCTCAGGCTGGTGTGAATTCCTGGGATCAGGCAACACATCCCCCTGGACCCCTGGTGCGATTATACGCATGAGCCACCGAGGCCATCTTAAACTGGCCGATTCTAACTTTGCAGTACTTAATCCTCATTTCTTCATCTGGTTTGTTTTTTTCACTCTGTATGGTTTAAAAATAATATTTAGAAGAGAATTAAATCATGATTTCTATACAAACATATCAGGAGTAAGGGTCAGAGATTATATTTAACTCACAAATTGAGAACTGGCAAGAGGATCCAACAGGTTAAAAAGAGAACTCAAAGCACTGTGAGTTTATGCTCAGAGAAGGAAGGGGAACAGTGTACATAGTGCCACACGGGCAAGAGCGAGTTCTCGGCCCTAAGGGGATCATCAGTTGCATCCTGCCAGGTGCAGTTTCCTTTTCTAGGCAGAGAGTTTAATTACATTGCTATCAGTTTGTACAAGGGAAAGTGCAGCTTTACTGAGTCCTAAAATAGTCACAGTCGTGGGGGAGATGACAGGAACAGGTCACTACCAGAACACCTGAGAAATTTCACTTTTCCTCACAGCCCCTTTTCTCTTAGGATTTTATTTTTTTTCTTTTGAGACAAGCCTTATATGTGAGCAGCCACCAATTCAGAGTGACTCGAGCTATTGGAAAGAGTCCCTATTATCGTCCCAAGACATTCCTCCTGCTAGAAGGCCCCTGACTTTCTCCCAGGAGCTGTGGTCTCCCTGAGGGCCTTGGGCTACCAGGTTCAGAGCACCCCAAGGCAGTATCTGCAGGGCGCCGCAGATCCACACACACTTTCATGTGCATTGATATGAGAACCCATTTTATAAATGATGATACTGGGAGAAGAGGGGATCAGGACACACCACCCTGCAATCTGCCACTTGGCATGAGTTCAAGGCAAGTGAGTAACAGCAGAGGCAGGAGGAGCTCCCTGCCCTTCCCTTTCCATCTCAAAGCAGGGCATCAATTTGTCAGTCACATGTCCTCCCTTCCCCCTCTTGACTTGAAGACACTTATCCCTGGAGACAGGGTCCCCTGGAGTCTGCATGACAAGCGTTATTAAATGACCCTTACCTCCCATGCTTATGTGCCCACATTTGACCAGGCACCTAGAAGCCCCAACTCCTTGTCCTGCGTCCTGGGGCTTCTCCACAATGCATCACCCTTTGTTAAATGGTAAATAAGTGTCTCACTAACCCAACAGCTTAGTGAGGGTTTTACCTCTTTGCTGTGAGGTGTTGCATGACTGGAGATGCGAATGAACAGTAGCTTTGCCATGGGTGTAAACTCACTCCTGTAATTACTAACTCAAGAAACAGACTACATGAAATGAGATGAGATGGCGTGTAGCAAAAATCTTTATTCCAGGTTTTGACTTTATATTTTTTCTTGTCATGTACACATTTAATTTATTATCTATTAGTTCCATCTTTATCTTATTTTACCTATCTGAAATTAACTTGAAAGGAAATATTTTGTTATCATATCAATACAATCACCTTTGTAGTAAACCTCTTTTTCTAAACATTGACTAATTTTTGGGTAGGTATTTAAAGAAAGATCACAAAGAAGAAAGTAGCCACTGGGGAATAGAGTAAATAGAAGAATATCTTCAAGCATTCACGTAGTTTACTAAGTATGAAGTAATGACTGTGTCTTCCTTCATGGAAGAGTACCTATAGACCTCTGAAAATACATTGTTAACATACGTTAACTCTCTGGCCCGTATCTCTGAGGAAGGGTGGCATGCCATTTGATCTCAGGCTTCACGGGGTATACAGCTTCAGAGAAAAGGCTTAAGGAATTTTACAACTCCAAGGAAGCCAACTCTATATGTAACCCAGGGGGGTCCAAGTCCCTTAAGCCTCAGGAGAAAAGTAAGTCATTTTAAACTCACACGGAATTCACTTTATGCGCTTGATGTAGGATATGTTTGTTTCTAAACATTATCCTACATTTTCCCTTTTTGTTTTTTGACGAATATTATTCATATCTGTCATCATTTAAGCAAACACCTGCACATAATGTTCATTTTCACTTTGAGCATGTTTTATTTTTTATAAATTAAATATAAGATGAATCCAATAATTAAAAATAATGCTAATGATCCTACTGAACTTCCTATAAGTCCCTGTATTTTTGGAATAGGATTCATTTGTTCAATTCCATCAGCTATGCCTTGTAAAATCTGATGTCCATCTATTTTTTGTAACTTATTTTCAAAAGTGGAATATACCTCATGTTGTAAAATTACAATTTCCTTAGTTAAATTATCATGGTTTAACAAATGCTTTCTAACATTTTCCCAAGGAAATTTACTCTCATTGTATTTAACAGGGGTTATACAAAAAGTAGTTATATTCCAATCACATTTTAACTTCATTTGTTTCTTTAAGCTGACTAACTGATCTCCCAACATAACAACACTTTGTTCTAAATCAGTAATTTCATTATATAATTCAGTGTCAATTTGTTTTTGAGCAGTCCATAATTGTTCAGAGTCTTTATGCCAATCAGCCACAAAATTATGTGTTCTGATTCCTTGAGTTAAAGACACCCCAGAGGTGGCAGTAGAAGCTTTCACAGCAATAATTCCTAAAATTGCAGGAATCAAAAGTCCAATAAATCTCCTCATTTTTTTCAAAATTTGATCAGCCAGAAGTTGAAGGAGTGTCAGGGCAGGAGATTCTTGTCACGGTCTGGTCAAATTCGCTGGCATCCATACACCTGTCCTGGTTCTCAACAAATACAGCTGTTCCTTTTGAGGATCAAAACATAGAGAACTATTAATACAAGTTAACAGTTGACACATAGGACAAAATAATTCTCCTGCTTTTTCATTCCACTCTATGTTGCCCTTAAGCCATACAAAGGGCAATTGAACACAAGCTTGAATGTATCTTTTATCATGGACAGTAAATTCCATACCATAAGTATGAGGTGTAGTGGTTTGATTATAAAACAATCCACCAGTCCAACACTTCATGTTTTAGGGCTGTTGCTACTTTCCACAAATGATTTCGTTTAGGAAAGCCATAAATTCCAGGTGCAGGGGGTGCAAACCCAACATCTGTCCAACTCATAGGTGTTATCATATTAATATTAATTTTATTTTTATTTATAGGATAGGTAGACTCATCTCTTGGCAACTCAGTGTTAATAGGTCTTTTATTACTGTTAAGTAAAGTTGCCTTTGGATTTAAATTTTATTCTGGGCGGCAGGAGTTTGCCGTCTTTATCTTTAATATATCTACATTCATTAGTCCAATGTTTACCTTTTCTGCAGCGGTGGTATAGGCCAGGTGCTTGCGGCTTGATATCCTGAACTACTGCAGCTGGGGCACTTTCAATTTTAGCTTTGCGACATTCAGAACACAGATGCCCTATTTTTCCACAATTAAAACACTTTGTCTTCTTTTTAGTCCCATTAAGTGCCTCTGCCAAGGTGGCAGCATTAAGCTTTGTCTGAAATGTTCCAGAGCCAATATTCCTACAAGTGTGGAGATATTGTTCAATGGAAACATTGTCCTGATTCTTGATAGGGGTGAGGGCCAATTTACAATCTGAATTGGCATTCTCAAATGCTAATTGTAATAAAAGCATCTGTCTGGCCTGTTCTTCAGGAACAGACCTTTCAATTGCTGTCTAAAGTCTAGCTACAAATTCAGAATATGGTTCATTGTTGGCTTGCATGATTTTTGTAAAAAACTGCTTAATCCCATTTTTTTCAAGCTCTAATACAAACATCTTTAACTTGCATTAATAAGTCTTGTGTTAATTGCAGCTGTTGGTGAATGTCAGCCACAGGGCCAGAACCCATTAAAGAGTTAACTGGAGTTCCCTGAGCTCGGTTTTGCAAAGTTGCCTCTTTCAGTCACCAAGCCTTGAATTGTAAAAATTGACCAGGCTCAAGGTAGTAGAGCTAAAGTTTCCCAGTTAGCAGGAATAAAAATATGATTTGTGCAATATGAATTTAAAATGCCAATTACAAAAGGAGAAGTAGATCCATAAGCATAAACAGCATCTTTCATTGTTCTTAAAAATTTTACTTCTATAGGAGCATGTTGAGCAGCTCCTGATTGATCATTCTCTCGAATTTCCCTGAAAACAGGATATGCTGGTATAATAGGCTCTTTATTATTACCCAATTCTGAAATTTGAACTGAGTTCTCATTAGATATACCCAATTCAGAAATATCTAAAGGAAAGTGATACTGTGCAGTGAAGCGAGTATCTGGGGGATTAGGCCACACAGGATAAATTCCTGTTGAGGCATTATGACGTAAGGGGCCTTCCCTCCAGGCTTTAGGACCTGCTGGTGCAGAAGGAGTTAGAGGCTTGTAAGGTGGAAGCACATTTTTACCAGAACCTGCTTTAGAGCTTGCTCTAGAGGAGAGTATTTCAGCTCTCTTCTTTTCTAAGAAGGTAATTCTTTGATTTATTATTTGAAAAATTTCAGCCATAACCTTTTTAAGATGTTCAAACTCAGACTCTTTTTGAGCTGATTCATCAGTCATTTCCACTAGTTCCGGACAGCTCTCTGCGTCACTGTCAAGACTAATTAAGTCACCCACATATTTCTTTTGAGGCTTATTAAATTGAGGTTCAGAATGGGAATTGGGTGAATCATATTCATGTCCAGAATTTCTGAGATTTTCCACCATCTGCTCTGGCTGGCCTAACTGATCCAGCTCGGGCAAAGGAGGCGGGGGTGGCAACTCATCAGCACCAATGTCCTCAGTCTCAGAATCTTTCTCCGAACACGTTTGAAATGGTTCCAACACAATTTGAACCAGTTTATAGGTTGCCCATATTTCCCTATTTATAAAATTGCCTTTTTGGTGGGCATGATGCAGGGCCCGACCCACTTTGTTCCAGACTTTCAAATTTAGCTGGACTTTTCAATCAGGCGTAAACCAGCGGCAATGTTTAACAACCACACGGAAAAGTTCCTTCAGGTTACTGGTTTTTACCGGAATTTTAGTGGTAGAAATCAGAGTTTTTAAAATGGCAATATACTGATCCTCCAAAGAGGAAGAGAGCTGAAGACTCATATTATTTCCTCCCATGTTTCTTGTTATGCTGGAGACGTCTCACGTACTCTGAGTGGCAATTGCACCATCCCAGTTACAGGGTTCTCAAGCTTACCTCAAACAGCTTCAGCGAAGATCTCTCCAAGGTGTCCTGGTGGAGGCGGCCGTCCTCCAGCCTGGCATCCAGAAAGTCTTTCTGCTCCTTTGCCATCCCCTGATCCTGCCGACTATGCCAATATGTTGTGTTACCAGAGACGCGAATGAACAGCAGCTTTGCCATGGGTGTAAACTCGCTCCTGTAATTATTAAGTCAAGAAACAGACTACATGAAATGAGATGAGACGGCGTGTAGCAAAAATCTTTATTCCAGGTTTTGACTTTATATTTTTTCTAGTCACGTACACATTTAATGTATTATCTATTAGTTTCATCATTATCTTATTTTATGTATCTGAAATTAACTTGAAAGGAAATATTTTGTTATCATATCAATACAATCACCTTTGTAGTAAACCTCTTTTTCTAAACATTGACTAATTTTTGGGTAGGTATTTAAAGAAAGATCACAAAGAAGAAAGTAGCCACAGGGGAATAGAGTAAATAGAAGAATATCTTCAAGCATTCACTTAGTTTACTCAGTATGAAGTAATGACTGTGTCTTTCCTTCAGGGAAGAGTATCTATAGACCTCTGACAATATGTTGTTAACATACGTTAACCCTCTGGCCCGTATCTCTGAGGAAGGGTGGCATGCCATTTGATCTCAGGCTTCATGGGGTGTACAGCTTCAGAGAAAAGGCTTAAGGAATTTTACAACTCCAAGGAAGCCAACTCGCATGTAACCCATGGGGGGGGGGTCCAAGTCCCTTAAGCCTCAGGAAGAAAAGTAAGTGATTTTATTTTATTTTATTTTATTTATTTATTTTTCAATTAATTTATTTTTATTGTTAAGTCATAGCTGCGTACATTAGTGCAATCAAGGGGTATAATGTGCGGGTTTCATATACAATCTGAAATATTCTCATCAAACTGTTCAACGTAGCCTTCATGGCTTTTCTTAGTTAGTGTATGTAGGCATTTGTATTCTGCATTTAGTAAGTTTCGCCTGTACCCATTCTAAGATGTACCATAGATGTGGCCCCACCCATTACCCTCCCTTCACCAAAACCTCCCCCCTCCCTCCCCCTTCCTTGGCCCTTTCCCCATAGTCTTGTGCTATAGTTGGGTTATAGCCTTCATGTGAAAGCTATAATTTAGCTTCATAGTAGAGCTGGGTACATTGGATACTTTTTCTTCCACTCCTGTGATACTTCGCTAAGAAGAATATGTTCCAGCTCCATCCATGTAAACAGGAAAGAGGTAAAGTCTCCATCTTTCTTTAAGGCTGCATAATATTCCATGGTATACATGTACCACAATTTGCTAGTCCATTCGTGGGTCAATGGACACTTGGGCTTCTTCCATGACTTAACGATTATGAATTGGGCTGCAATAAACATTCTGGTACAGATGTCTTTGTTATATTGTGAGTTTTGGTCTTCTGGGTATAAACCTAGTAAAGGAATTATAGGATGGAATGGCAGGTCTATTTTTAGGTCTCTAAGTATTCTCCAAACATCCTTCCAGAAGGAACATATTAGTGTGCATTCCCACCAGCAGTGTAGAAGTGTGCCCTTTTCTCCACATCCACACCAACATCACTGGTTTTGGGATTTTTGTTATGTGGGCTACTCTTAGTGGGCTTAGGTGATATCTCAAAGTAGTTTTGATTTTCATTTCTCTGATGATGAAGGATGATGAGCTTTTTTTCATGTGTTTGTAGATTGTGCATCTGTCTTCTTTAGAGAAGTTTCTCTTCAAGTCCCTTGCCCACCCTGAGACAGGATCACGTGTTCTTTTGTTGCTAATACGTTTGAGTTCTCTGTGGATTCTTGTTATTAGACCTTTATCGGAGGTATAACCTGCAAATATTTTCTCCCATTCTGAGGGCTGTCTGCTTGCTTTACTTACTATGCTCTTGGCTGTGCAGAAACTTTTTAGTTTGATCAGGTCCCAGTAGTGTGTTTTTGATACTGCTTCAATTGCCTGGGGAGTCCTCCTCATAAAATATTCACCCAGGCTGATTCCCTGCACTTTCTTCAAGTATTTTTATAGTTTCATGTCTTAAGTTTAAATCTTTTATCCAGTGAGAGTCTATCTTAGTTAATGGTGAAAGGTGTGGGTCCAGTTTCAATCTTCTATAGGTTGCCAGCCAGTTTACCCAGCACCATTTGTTAAATAGGGAATCTTTTCCCCACTGAATGTTTTTAATTGGCTTGTCAAAGATCAAATAATGGTAATTATTCATCTCTTGGTTCTCTATTCTGTTCCAGACATCTACTTCTCTGCTTTTGTGCCAGTACCATGCTGTTTTGATCACTATCGATTTATAGTACAGTCTCAGGTCTGGTAGTGTGATTCCTCCTGCTTTGTTTTCATTGCTGAGTAATGTTTTGGCTATTCGAGGTTTTTTCTGATTCCATATAAAATGAAGTATTATTTTTTCAAGATCTTTAAAATATGACAATGGAGCTTTAATAAGAATTGCATTAAAATTATATATTGCTTTGGGTAGTATGGACATTTTAATGATGTTGATTCTTCCCAGCCATGAGCATGGTATGTTTTTCCATCTGTTAACATCTTCAGCTATTTCTTTTCTTAAAGTTTCATAGTTCTCTTTGTAGAGATCTTTCACATCCTTTGTTAGGCATACTCCCAAATATTTCATCTTCTTTGGCACTACTGTGAAAGGAATAAAGTTCATGACTGTTTTTTCAGCTTAGTTATTGTTGGCATATATAAAGGCTACAGATTTAAGGGTGTTGATTTTGTAGCCTGAGACATTGCCATATTCCTTGATCACTTCTAAAAGTTTTGTAGTAGAATCCCTAGTGTTTTCCAGATATATGATCATATCATCTGCGAAGAGTGAAAGTTTGATCTCTTCTGACCCTATGTGGATACTCTTGATCGCCTTTTGTTCTCTGATTGCAATGGCTAAAACATCCATTACAATGTTAAAGAGCAATGGAAACAATGGGCAACCTTGCTTGGTTCCTGATCTAAGTGGAAATGATTTCAATTTAACTCCATTCAATACGATATTGGCTGTGGGTTTGCTGTAGATGGCCTCTATTAGTTTAAGAAATGTCCCTTCTAAACCAATTTTTTTCAGTGTTCTGATCATGAAGGGATGCTGGATATTATCAAAAGCTTTTTCTGCATCAATTGAAAGAATCATATAGTCCTTACGTTTTAGTTTGTTTATGCGTTGAATTACATTTATAGATCTATGTATATTGAACCAGTCTTGAGAGCCTGGGATAAATCCCACTTGGTCGTGGTGTATAATTTTTTTGATGTGTTGTTAGATTCTGTTTGTTAGGATCTTATTGAGTATTTTAGCATCAATATTCATTAGTGATATTGGTCTATAATTTTCTTTTCTTCTTGGGTCTTTCCCTGGTTTGGGGATCAAGGTGATGTTTGCTTCATAGAATGTGTTGGGTAATATTTCTTCCTTTTCTATATTTTGGAAAAGGTTTAGTAGTATAGGTACTAGTTCTTCTTTAAATGTTTGGTAGAATTCTGACGTAAAGCCATCTGGTCCTGGGCTTTTCTTTTTAGGGATATTTTGTATAGTTTATGCTATTTCAGAACTTGATATAGGCCTGTTCAACATTTCCACTTCGTTCTGGCTAAGTCTTGGTAGGTGGCGTACTTCCAGGTATTGGTCGATTTCTTTCAGATTTTCATATTTGTGAGGGTAGAGTTTCTTGTAGTATTCATTAAGGATTTTTTGAATTTCTGAGGGGTCTGTTGTTATTTCATCTTTACCATTTCTGATTGATGAAATTAGAGATTTTACTCTTTTTTTCCTGGTTAGGTTGGCCAAAGGTTTATCTATTTTATCGATCTTTTCAAAAAACCAACTTTTGTATTTATTGATCTGTCGTATAATTCTTTTCTTTTCAATTTCATTTAATTCTGCTCTGATTTTGGTTATTTCTTTTCTTCTGCTGGGTTTGGGGCTGGAGTGTTCTTTTTTCTCCAGTTGCTTGAGATGTCCCATTAAGTTATTAACTTCCTCTCTTTCCGTTTTCTTGAGGAAGGCTTGCAGTTCTATATATTTCCCTCTTAGGACTGCCTTTGCAGTATCCCAGAGTTTCTGGTAATCGTGTCTTGATTGTTGTTTTGTTCCAAAAATTTGGTCATTTCCTTCTTAGTCTCGTCTATAACCCATCTATCCTTCAGCATAAGGTTGTTTAGCTTCCATGTTTTTGTATGGGTATGCAGGTTCCTGTTGTTATTGAGTTCAACTTTTATTCCATGATGGTCTGAGAAGATGCAAGGAATAATTTCTATTTTTTTAAATTTGCTGAGGTTAGATTTGTGGCCTAGGATGTGGTCAATTTTGGAGTATGTTCTGTGGGCTGAGAAGAATGTGTATTCAGTTTTGTTGGGATGAAATGTTCTGCAGATGTCTGTTAAGGCAAGATGTTGAATGGTTGAGTTTAAATCTAAAATTTCTTTGCTTAGCTTCTTTTTGGAGGATCTATCCAGCACTGCTAAAGGGGTGTTAAAAATCTCCAACTACTATGGAAGTGGAGGAAATTGAGTTGCTCATGTCTGTTAGAGTATCTCTTATAAATTTAGGTGCGTTCTGGTTGGGTGCATAAATATTAATAATAGAGATCTCATCATATTGAGTATTACCTTTAACAAATATGAAGTGTCCATCCTTATCCTTAAATATTTTGGTTGGTTTAAAGCCTATTGCATCTGCGAACAGGATTGCAATGCCTGCTTTTTTCTGCTTTCCATTTGCCTGGAATATAGATGACCATCCCTTCACCTTGAGTCTGTATTTGTGTTTTAATGTAAGATGTGATTCTTGTATGCAGCAGATATCTGGCTTGAGTTTCTGTATCCAGTCAGCCAACCTGTGCCTCTTAGAGGACAGTTTAAACCATTCACATTAATTGAGAATATTGATAAGCCTTTCAAGAGTCCGGTGGACATTTTTAATCCTTTTGCAACTGTGGAAGTTAGAATTTGATCAAAATTTTCTGGGTGAGTTTACTTTTGTGGTGGAGGATTACGCTGGTCTTTATGGACGATAGGTCTGAGAATATCCTGGAGAGCTGGTTTAGTTATGGCAAATTTCTTCCAACATGTGAATGTCATTGAGGTATTTAATTTCTCTGTCATAAATGAAACTCAGTTTAGCTGGGTATAGGATCCTGGGTTGAAAGTTATTTTGTTTTAGGAGATTAAAAGTCGATGACCATCCTCTTCTAGCTCTTTCAGCAGAGAGATCTGCAGTTATTCTAATATTCTTCCCCTTGTAGGTAATGGTTTTCTTTCGTCTGGCAGCTTTCAGAATTTTCTCCTTCATATTAACTTTAGTGAAATTGATTATGATGTGTCTGGGGGATGTCTTATTCAGGTTGAGTCATGCTGGAGTTCTGAAACTGTCTGCTATCTGAAAGAAAGTCATTTTAAATTCACACTGAATTCACTTTGTGTGCTTGATGTAGGATATGTTTGTTTCTAAATATCCTACATGAGGCCTCCCATGCTCACACAAATTACACTTTTTCTCCTGTTAATCAGCCTTTGCTCAATATAACTTACAGGCCTTTTGTACTGACCCTCAGGGGGTAGGAGAAACTTTCATCCTTTCCCACAGAGGGAGACCCAGTGTCACACAGGCCTAGTGAGCACTCACACCCAGAACTTCTGATTTCACCAGGTGTCTACTTTCTGCTATGCTAACATGCCCTAAAATTCTAATGCTCCTTGGAGAGCTTTCTTACTGTTTCTTCATTTGAGACAGGGTCTTGCACTCTGGCCCAGGCTGGCATGCAGTGGCATGATCATAGCTCATTGTAAACTTGAATTTCTAGGCTCAAGCAATCCTCCCATCTCAGCCTCCCCAGTAGCTGGGACTAGGACACCACACCTAGCTAATGTTTTTAATTCTTTCTGTGTAGAGACCAGGTCTTGCTGTATTGCCCAGTCTGGACTCAAATTCTTGGCCTCAACAATCCTCCCTCTTGGCCTCCCATGTGCTAGGTGTAGGTGTGAGCCACAATACCAGGCTGGGAGGAGAGGTTCTCTTATTTTAGATGGAAGCGAGCAAGAGAGAAGTGAATTTGCACTTGTTTGCAAAGTCCATGGACACAGTCACCAGAAAGGGGAGATTCATTCAACAGTGTTGTTTCTCCTTCCTTTTTTTTTTTTTTGAGCTGGAGACTGTATTCCTAGATAGAGTCCACAGGTGTCCTCATAGCTCACTGCAACCTAAAACTCCTCCTACCTCAGCACCCCCTCCGTCCCCAGTAGCTGTGACTGGAGCCATGTGCCACCATGCCCAGCTAATTTTTTCAATTTTAGTAGAGACAGGAATCTCATTTTTGCTCAGGGTGGTCTCAAACTCTTGAACTCAATCAACTGTCCCACCTTGACCTAGGAAAGTATGAGGGTTACAGGACTGAGCCTCATTCAACATTCTTGTCTCTGATATTTATTGAGCCCTATTGCAGGCCATGTCCTGGGGTCATAGGATTGAACAAACCAGACAGGTCCCTGTTCTTGGAATGTATGTTCTAGAAGGGACAATAGACACCAAACAACTAAATCGCTTTGAGTTATCCCGTTAGACTGTTAGAAGTGCTAACAAGAAATGCGTGAGTAGCCTGAGAATATCTTGGATGACCTGACTTAGGGAGTCCGGAGAGAGGGTTGGGGAAGTGTTCCTTAGGTAGCAGTTCTTACTGGGCTGTAGGGGTAGGAGGGAGCTGCAATGGGGGAGGGGAAATGGAAGGAAAAGTGTTAAGCAAAGAGACCATCATGTCACAGACTGAGACAGATCCTCACATCTATCATTGTCCTTTTCTATCTCCCTCTAACATCTTCAGAGATAAACCTACACCTAAAGCTTTTTCCCAGCTGGAAGGGTTGTGGAGATGCACTTGAGCACCAGGGCCTCCCCCTCATCCAGTTTGCACCCCCTCTTTCTATTCCGGGAGGAGAAGGTTAGTAACTTGACTGTCATTGCTGAGAGTTTGCTGACTCTTGGGGTAATTTTTGTCTCCCTCATTTGAGCATAAATGAACTTACATCATTTCTGAAAGGAGGAATGGATATGCCAGGGTGTGAAGTGGGGGAAATAGTGGACATAGTCAATCCTCTATGCAGAGGATCAGACGTCTGGATGCCCATTAACCTTTGTAGTACCCAGTCTGTGTTGCCACAAGTGAGTCTGGACGTCTGGAAGGGGAGGAAGTGGGAGGGCAAGGATGAGTGTGTCCTTAGCCCCGAACTGTGAGACCTCTGTGCAGAGAGAATAGAAGCCACGTCTGGGCTCCTGCTGAGTTGCTGAATGACAGGGGAAACCCTTCCAGATAAACATGTGTGTGTCTGTACTTAAGTGACGTCTTCTCAGTCAGTCTTTATTTTTATTGATGTAAAGAGACAGAGTGCTGCTGTGTTTCCCAGGCTGAATTTGAACTCCAAGACTCAAGCAACTATGCCGCCTCAGCCTCCTGAGTAGCTGGGAAGACAGGGGCACAGTTTTCTTTTATTGTTACACTAACTGTGTACAGTGGGGGCTGGAGAGGGCAGTGTCAATAGGAGGTGGGAGAGTCTGGGTCTTAGTAGTGGACAGGACTTGGCACCCTGACTTTGTAACCTCTGAGAACCTCACTTTCCTCGTCTATAACATCGGGACAGGACTAACAGCTGCTGTATTTCACAGGGCAGTGGCAGCTAGTAAGAACTCAGCCAACACTGGGGAGCAGCAGACGCAGGAGGACGCGCTTGGATCGGGGCCTCAGCACCTGCAGTTCGGGAGACACAGGTCACTAGCCAGGAGCCGAGTCACATTCCCTACAGGTGAGGCTGCGCAGGGGCTTAGGAAGGTTCCTGTAAGTTTCTGTTTGTGGAAGCTTCTACCATAGTCCACAGACCATGGAGATTAACAGCTTAGGATGCCTCTGGTTGACCATCAGTTGCTGTTGGTGCAGCTGCCTCTCCGGGAGGGGAGTGACCAGCCCAACATACAGGGTACGAATGCAGCCAGTTCTATCCTTGGGACAGTTTGAAGGTCAGATTCCATCTGTCCCCAGGAGAGGACCGGGCTCTTAATCCTGGTGCTGTCCTGGCCCCTTTCACACTTCTCCCACATCCCCACCTGGTCCTGGATTTTCCCTTCCCCGCGGGTGTGGGATGGAGGGACAAGTGCGTGCTATGAAGCCCGTCCTGGGGCCTGGGACACAGGCAGCCCTGCACACGCTTTCAGCATCTCTCCTAACTACTGGGCTGTGAGCTGGGCAGCAAGCAGACACAGAGGTGAGTACAACAAAGGCCCCGCTGTCAGGAAATTCAGACTGTACGAAAGAGAGGAAATGAAGGACTGGACGTTGGCCTGCTCCAGAGCCAGGCCAGGCCAGAGTCTGAGCTCACACATCCGTGTTCCCCAATACTGGGGATCCTCAGGGCCAACTCAGCCACATCTTGTGGACATGTAGCATTTGAAATTCTGTGAGTTCCGTTGTACTTTTATTCCATCAGCTGATAAAAAGTCACACTTGTTGTCAATTGTAAGAAAAGATAAGGAAGTTGTCAAATCATAATTAGATGAACTTGTATCTCACTTGTTGTAGTGATCTTTGTCTCAGACTGTTCTGTATGCAGAGATTTGTGATCTGGTTGGTGGTGACTGTAAAAGTTCTACTCAGGACATAACAATGCTCCCTTCTCCCCATTTCCTGTGATGCCTCTCACAAGGGCCATGGAGACACGGAACATGGGTGTTCTGCGCTGAAAGCAGAAACACGGGTGTCTGTCGCCAGGACACTCATCAGCAGGACTGTCCACAGAAAACTTGCACAACTTACAGGAGAATTACTTTGACTAATGTCTTTTTATTTGTTCATCTCCAAGACAAAGGAGACCCTTATAACTTTCTTCCCAAGAAAGACAAAGGGAAATTTTAAGGGTATTTCTACTTGGCTTGTGAACTCCTGTTCCACTTACAAGGGCCAGAAACTCTCTCTTCTTGCTAGAAATTTCTTAAGTCTCTCCTCCTTGTTTGGATGTGTGATGGGCACAAGATCGTTCTGTCACCCACCTGTTCCCCAAGCTGAGGAGAGACTGCAGCTGATCCCTCTGCCCAATGCTGTTCTGTTTTTGTATTAAACCTTTCATTCTCAGCCTGGCGTATGACTGCCCAGACTAAAGAAAGACCGCATTTCCTAGATTCCCATGCTCATTTTCCTGATCCCTCTTACAATGCTCAGAATGATGGAAAAACACACTGGACTGGGGATAATATGACATATGAAATTTTATTCAAGCCTTGCCCTTTAACCAGGACACTGCAAAGGGCAAACTGTGTCACAGCAGCAGTGCCCTGTGTTTGATCTTCAGCCTGTGCTGTCACAGGATGTCACGTGGAACTCCTGGAGAGCGTCATCCATCAGGACTGTTCTTTCCTTCAAGGGGAGGAGGAGGGAGGTGCCGAGCTAGATTTTGGAACAGGATACTCGTCTTCTGTTACTGATGACACAGTGGCTAGGAGCATCCTCTCCAATGGTGAAAGGTGGACCTGATAAGACAGACACATTTATGCATGCCTGACTTGGAAAATCACATAGCTATTATTGACACAACAAAATATCGTAAGTGCATTTGTACGGAGAGAAGAATTTTCAACCACTGCCATATTTTCTTGGTTTCATTAATTTATAACCAACATCCTATGCTTTTCCTCGTGAGCATGAGAGGTAATCAATGACATTTAAAATAGTTTATTTTTTTAAAAAAATGGAGATTTCTGTTTGCAACCTTGTCAGTTCAGTTAATCCTTTGGGGAGTTGGATAAACAAATATTTGCAAGAACAGCATCTGTTTGAAGGTCACAGAATCCTAAGAATGAGGGCTTGGAGATCAGGGTGGTAGAGAAGCAAGGATCCTAGGAAGGCACCTGACCCTACTCTGTCCCTCAAGGCACTTGGCATTTCCAGAAGTACCAGCAAGATGCTGAGCACAGCCTGTGACAGACTCCCAGGTCTGGGCAATATATGTTCAAATTCAAGAGCTGCCAGAGAGAAGGGGACCTGGCAAGTGGCCAGGCTTTAGGATCGAAGGCCAAGGCCTCTCCTGGGAATGGGCTGAGGCAGCAGGAGCTGATCTACTTCTCATCCTCTGGTGGAGTGAGGTGCTGTGTGGACGCTGTGCCTCCCGTCCACAGCACGCCACGTTTTCAGGAGACAACGTCACCCGGAACCTCATGCTGTCTCTGTAGTTCTCATTAACCAGGTTTTCTGTTGACTCAAAAATGACAAGGCCCCTGCCCGAAGGAATCCAAGGGGAAGCAGAGGCAAGATTCTACTGAAAAATAAAAAAAATTAACAACAAAAGGATCCCCGGAGGACATCCTGGGTAGTTATTAGACACTGACTTTCAATAAGAGTGATTAACATGGTCAGATTACAAGCTAAATGGCATTAAATGGACATATAGAACTGAAAATATAACAGTGAAATTAAGGCTTAATAGACAAGTTTAACATGACACTATGTACAACTGAAGAGAAAATTAATGAACTGGAAGATGGATCAGAGACGAGATTTAGGCTAAAGCAGAAAGGAACAAAAGCACCGAAAACACAGGAAAAAACTCAGAGAGATGTGGAAAGTAGCACGAGGACAGGGAAGAGGTAACGTTTCATGAGATATTAGCTCAACATGCTCCCAAATGATGAAAGACACTAATCTACAGTCTCAAGAATCACTGTGAACCCCAAGTAAGAGAAACAGAAACAACTACACATTACAGTAAATCTGCAAAAAGGAGAAAATAATTTAATTCTACATATATTTCAAAAACCCACGTTATGTTGAGATAAAGGAATATTTCTTCTTAAAATAATTTTTATCTCATTCATTTGATAGGAAACTGAAGTCTGAGAGGAGGAAGGGTTAATAACTGTCATCAGCATTTCCAAGAAATTACAATGCCTTTCACAGAGATCACAAGTTTTACTTCTTGAGTTAATTAGCAATTTTCTTAGGATGGGAAACATTTTCACTTCATCAATAATGATTTGGTCTTTTATTAAAAGGAAGACATTGGAAAGGAAACCAGGATGATGATGACAGAACTCTCACACACAATTTCCCATTTCTCACTTGTTTCCCTTTATTTCCCTGAGCCCGCCCTCCAACACCAAGATCAATCACTTACACAGGATCCCAACACGTCCCCCAGTTTTTTCATATTCTGTAAGAAAGAGGCAAAAGCAGTTACATGACAATTCATTATTAGCACCTTTTGTTCAAGTTCAAATCTATTTGTAAATGTCTGAAGAATACTATCAGGCATTTTGAAGAAGACATCTCCAAAATTGCTTTAAGGTCTGTCTGACTATGGAAGCTTGTGCTTGTTGGGAAGTGAACAGGGCAGTCCTGTAGAGGAGAAGGCAGTCAGGGGTTACGTGAGATGAGCAATAGGAAAAAGTCCAGATATGAACTCAAGTGAGAAACCAGTAGGGGCCCAGGGACGTAGAGCTGCATCCCTGCCCTTGTGTGTAGACTGTACAGTGAAGGCTGCAGGAGCCGGGCCAGGCACAGGGGCTGTGTGCCTGGTGGCTCTCCCTGAGGAGAGGCCAAGCCGCCCGGGACACCCCAAGGCTCTTCAGGAACAGGCAAGGCAGTCAGCAATGGACCACGAGGCCTCATCTAGAGATCAAAGTCTGTATTAAGGGTAATTACTGTACAGAAATACAGACCTAAGACCTAAGAGGCGAGCTAGGCTCCCTTTCTTCCCTTTCCTGGCCTGAAGGGGGCAGTATTCTGGTGAGTCTCCCCCGTGGGAGGGACTTTGCACAGCATCCCTACTCACACCAGGCACATGATTCTTACTCTACCTAACATAGAGTTTCAGTTTGTACCTTGGAGAAAATCCTCTTAATTGTTCTTTATGTTCCTGAAAATATTACTTAAAAAAACATCAAATACATTCTCCCTAAATCATCTACTTATAGTGAACAGTAATAATCCATAATTTAGATCGAAAGACGAGAGAGAGATAGGAAATACAATTACGTGGAAGTTGAGACAATCAAAGAGTCCATAATCGGATTTTGGCACCTGTGAAAGAGAAACAGTTAATGGAGACACTTCAGTGATAGTAATAAATTAAAACATTACACTCTGAGTTCCTTGAATGGTAGGTCTCTGTGTGTCCTGGCACATAATATGATTGTCTATCTCTACAGATATTCAAGCAAAACCTGGTTACAAAATGAGTGAACTTGCACGCCATCCTCAGTCACTGATCCTGTCTAATGCCAGGACGTGTGATCTCCAATAGTCCTCAGTGATAATCACTCTGCCCGCTGTGCCATCTGAGCCTCAGTCCTGTGCCACCTGCCACTCGGGTTCTGGCTGTTTGCAAGTCTAGGTCCCCCAACACGACAGCTCCCTGAGAGCCATCTTGGCCATCTGAGGCCCTGGTTCTCACTGTTGGCTGCCCCCAGAATAAGGACCTGAGTTGTTTAGAGAAATACTGATGCCTAGATCACACTCCAGACCCGTGAAATCCAATTTTGGGGGGTGGGACGCACATAGCTAAATTTTTAAGTTTACCCCATGATTTCAAAGGGCAGCCAACCAGGAGCAGTGCTGCTGTGCCCTGAGGCCAGGACAGTGCCCTCTGTCACCTGTCTTGACGGAAATCTCTTATTTTTCTAAAAAGCAGGATCTCTTCAATAGGGTGAAAAAGCGTCTTTCAGAGCCAAAGCAACTCTAGTTATGAAGTTTGTGGCTTTAGTTCTCATCATGCTTTTTGTTCTTTCCCTGAGAATTTCCTATAACTGGAGCTCACAGTGTGTGGACCCAAGCTAATCTGAAGAAAGAGACATCAGAGGTTACTCACTGGTGTGCACTGGGCTGTGATGAGAAGGACAGCGAGCAGAAGCACCACCTTCATCTTTCCCCGCTCAACCTATAAGCAGAACAAGGTATTGTTTGCAAACTTAGCTCATGTGAAGCTGTTTCCCGTCCTGCAGCCTGGCACTGGCTCAGGGGAGCTGTGAAGGCTCAGGGCTGAAGGTGGGGCTGTTGGAAGCAAAGGATGTGTAGACTGGAGACTTGGAGACTCTGGGGGCAGATTTCACAGCTGGGACACAGATGATGATTCACATGCCTTAAGGCTAGTGTGTGGTCCTAACTAGGATTTGATTCATTCAAGTACATTGTGAAGCATTTAATGCTTACTAGGAAGCCTTCCCGTTGAGTTTAAGAGAACATGGTTCATCTTGCTCAACTTCCTCTTGAACACCAATGATTATGAGATTTTGTATTTTGAGGCAACTTTCTAAATCTCTTGGGCTACCCTGGTGACTTCTCATTCTATTGTATTTCTCCTCTTTGTATTTTTGCTCAGCTGATCTTTAAGCCTGCTGATTCTTTCCTCTTCTTGAACAAGTCTGCTGTTGATCACCTCAAATGCATTTTTCACTTTAGCAGATGTATTTCTCAGTTTTATGATTTGTTTGATTTTTTGTTATTATTTCAATCTCTTTGTTGTCTTACTCTGATAAATTTCTGAATTGTTTTCTTTAACTTAGGTTTCACTGAGGTTCCTTAAAACTATCATATTGGGGTGAGCACAGTGGCTCACACCTGTGGTCCTGGCACTCTGGGAAGTTGGAGGGAAGAAGCCTTGTAATCAGGAGTTGGAGACCAGTCTGGACAACAGTAAGACCCATCTCTACTAAAAACAGAAAACTCAGCGGGGCATTGTGGTCAGCACCTGTAGTCCCAGCTATTCAGGAGGCTAAGGAAGGAGGTTTGCTTGAGCCACTGAATTTGAGGTTGCTGTGAGCTATGCTGACTCCATAGCACTCTCGCTTGGGCCACACAGTGAGACTATGTCTTAAAGCAAAAGGAAGAAAGAAAAGTACAATGGGAAAAGAGGGAGTTCTACTGACCTTCAAGGGCGTGCACAGGGAACAAGCATTTCCCTTGTGAGGCAACACCTCATTGTCTGGTTGGCTAAGAACCCTGATCCCTATTTGATTTTAATGGGTTTTTGTGTTTGTTCCAGGAACATGAATAATCCTTTCAGGAGGCTCCAGGCTTTTCTAGCAAATAGTGACAACTGCATCATCTAGAAATTACCATATTGTATGAGGAGCTTGGCTAGGAAATACAACTAAAAATTCAACTAAAAAGAGAATTTCAGCTA
Organism: Nycticebus coucang; assembly: GCF_027406575.1. NCBI lineage: Eukaryota > Metazoa > Chordata > Mammalia > Primates > Lorisidae > Nycticebus > Nycticebus coucang. Next base: position 135,447,482 of record NC_069783.1, read on the forward strand.
AAAAAGACTTAAAATAAATCCATGCAATTGTACGAATCATGCATTTACACAAGAGGTTTTGTCCCCATCCCATTTGGTGGGGAGACAAGTTAGGTGGTGGCATGAGGGGGGAGCCTCAGACTGAGCGTCAGTCCCCGTGTCACTGCCAGCCCAGCCTGTGTTGCCGCCACCTGCTGAAGGGCCGCTCAGCTCCCCAGAATATTAATTATGCAGCTGAAATTGCTGAAGTCTTCCCTTCTTGAAAAAATATAGTCTCATAACTAGGTAATTGTAAACTCTTTGTGAACATTAATTTTATATTATCTTATATTATTTCTTTTGAGTCAAAGTTGTAATCTGTCACCCAGGCTAGTGTGCAGTGGCATCAGCCTAGCTCAAGAAATGTCAACCTGCTGATCTGAAGTGATCCTCCTGCCTCAGGGTCCTGAATGGTGAGACTGCAGGCACCCGCCACAATGCCCGGCTAATTTTTTCTATGTTTTGTAGAGACAGGGTCTCACTCTTCCTCATGCTGGTCTTGAACTCATGGTGATGAATGATCCTCCTGCCTTGGCATTTCAGAGCTATGATTACAAATGCGGGCCACAGGCTCCCAGCAGAAACTCTTTCTGAACTGGGTCACTCCCAGAGTTTGACATTCATAAGAGATGCCAATGGGGTTGCTGGGAACAGAGACCCACATGATGAAAACAGCCATGAATCAAACTCCACCCTCGGCCAGGTGTGGAGAGACAGACCGCAGCGGGAGGGAGAGCACTGGGAGCAGAGTCAGGGGCCTGAGAGGCAGGCCTGGCTCCACAGGGGGTAGCTGTGTGGCCTTCCGGGACCCCAGCCTCTCTGACCTCAGTTTGTCCATCTATGAACTGGGCTTGCTATCTGTCCCATGGCGACCAGGGCTCTGCAAACCTGCTCCAGAGAGGCTGGGGGAGCCCAGAGAGAAAGGCAGAGCCTAACACACCCCGTTCCTCAGGAAGAAGTAATGAAAAAGCACTTACAGACGGAAGCGATGTCTCAGTGGCTGAAGGACGTTGGTGCCTGCTACCTGCCTTGCTGGCCTTTATATAGCAAGCTTTTAGGGTAAAATGCGTGTGGCTGGTCACATCTTGGGATTTCAAACAGACTTGTGAGCACTTGGGGAGGTTAGATAAGCATCTTTATCAGGGGTTATCTCTGCTACGACCATTTTCTAGCGAGCTGAGGACAGGACACTTTGGTATGTGAGAGTCAAACGCTGATCATCACGGGGGTTTCACTCCAACATGCATCACTCTTGTCACGCAACAGGCTGTTTTCCTGCACTATCGCTGGTTCTTGTTACCCTTAGGGGTTCTAGAAGACCATCTATGTTTTATGAAAGTGAGTTGAGAATTGCAAAATCCTACACAAATAGCAAGCCGATTTAGTAATACTGTAATAGCTGCTTCCAAATCTGGGCTAGAGGCCTATTTACTTCAGTAAATACTGGGATACCTGGTTTCAAAGTAGAGAAATAGGAATTGAAAGATTATTTATTTCCTCCTATTATAAAAAGCCATGGATGTTCTAACAGAACTGTCATGGAACACAAGAAGGTGATGAGTTTCACATGATTTTCAGGGAATAGAAGACACTCACAGAGGGAAGAAAACAAGGGAGGGACCCCTGAGAGGGGCCTCGCCCCCAGAGCCTGCCTGTCCCCGTCTTCTCTCCTTCCTTTGGCAAACGTTTCTTGTGAGGCTAGCAGATGTCATGCACTGGGGACACAGACGTGGATGGTAGCTGCTTTGTGCATTGAGGATGGGAAAGTCTAACAGAGGAGACGGGGGATTCATGAATAATTAAAACCCAGTGGGACAGTGCGAGGATAGCCTGTCCATGGGGTGCAGAAGAGGAACCCCTAGCTCAGAGGCTTCCTGGGGGAGAAGACGACTTCACGGGACCCTAAGTGCTGAGCATTATTCTCCTAGGAAGGACAGAGAAGGCGCTTGAGGCAGAGGGGACAGTGTGAGCAAAAACACCAAGTGAGAAATGATCTGGGGCTCCGGGGGATGAGGACAGTGCAGTTCGACTGAAGAATGCCGGGCAGGAAGCGGCAGGAGAGTCTGTAGGTCTAGTGGGGGTGCAGGAAGTTCACGTGGGTGGGTGAATCTGAAGCCAGAACACGGAAGCAGAAACCTCAAGACGGTGGCTTTCACTTCTATCCAGGGAAGAGGCAACTTCAATAGTAAACAAAGTGAGAAGGAAAACATCAGAATGAGGGGGCTCTCAGTTCACATATCAAAGGACCGATTTTCTTCATATAAAGATCTTAAAATGAGTTAATAAAGGGTTGATCACAGTAGAAAAGTAGACCAAGAACATGAGTGAGCAGTTCCCAGAAGAGGAAAGCCTGGTGCAATCCAGGTTGGCGACGTGGAGAACACACAGTTCTGGCCTGAAATTCCACATCTAGGAATGGGCCTTGGCCATGCGAGTGTCCAGCACGAAAGGCCCATGTATAGAATGCTCAGTGTAGTGCTGACCAAAATGGTGAGGAATGTCCTCTGTGTGTCCAGCAGGTGAGGACTAGTCAAGTAGTTATGGTCACCCTTACACTGGGATGGATGGGGGGAACCATTAGAGAAAGCCGAGTAGATTCCCCTGTGAGAATATGAGAGAAATGACCAAGATACATTGTTAGGTGAAAAAAGCAGGAAATGTATCCTGTAACTTCACATGTCCTTTAAAAACGATATGTACCAAGATGTGTCAAGAATTCTGGAAGGATGGAACAGTGGTTTATGTCTGGAAGAATATACACTTTAAAAAGCCATTTAATGCATTATTTGAGTTGGATGTTACCTTTATGAGGAAATATTGAAATACACATCAGTAGTTGTTAATGAGCTGAGTGGGTTTTAAAAAGCTGTACTTCTCTCAAAAGTGAGCATAATATGCTGAGCAATGTTATGGATATTGCTTTAGAATAAACATCTAGAACATTCTGCTACTATTATTTCAACAATGACTGTGGATCCCGCACTATGCTGCTTCTCCCCAGTTCCAAGGGGAGTGACACAAATGACCTCATGTTCTGCTCTGGACCCTGATTCTGTCCCCGCTTTCCCTGGGTCTTCTCAGAAATCTGCCCATTTACTTGAGGTAACAAGACTTAGACCTTTCCAGTCAAGGCTAAAGTGAAAACAGGTTTTAGCAAATTGGTGTTTTGGCAGGGCATGCTGTCTGGCCTGTAATCTCAATACTTTGGGAGGCTGAGGTGGGAGGATCTCTTGAGGCCAGGAGTTTAAGACCAGACTGGGCAATACAGTGAGGCCCCATCTCTATAAGAAATATTTTTAACACTTGGTAGTTTAACTCCTTTATGTTCTTAAACATATGTTTTTTGAGCGAGATTATAGCAAATATACTATTAGCCATTTCCCAGATAAATTATATCAAAGGAGTTGTTTGTTGATCACTGGAGCAAGGACTAAGATGACATGGGAGCATTTGGTTGGGGGACTTGGCCTCAGAAAGAGCAGTGGAAACAGGGAGACGTGAGGGGCCCTGACGTGCCGTCCTCTGTGCACAGCCCTGATGATGTGTGAATGTCTACTGGCCAACACCCTGCTGTTGTCGGAAGGTGACAACAAGGAGCATTAGGTGCAGACAGAGTAGGATGTGCTGTCACTATGGGTAGCCCAGAGCCAGGGTAGAACAATGTAGTAGTCACCTGTAATGTGTGGGACCTACTTGTGCACTGCCTAGAAGCCCATGGTGGAGGGGGCCGTGTAACCAGGATCATCACCTTACCTAGGAATTTGTTAGCAATGGTACTGCACCATTTAAAAATGATTTTGTATTGCGAAACTTGGTAAATGTAGAATGTAAATGTTTTGGCACAGTAACTGAGATAACACCGGAAAGGCTATGTTAACCACTGTGATAAAAATGTGTCAAATGGTTTATGAAGTGAGTGTATAATGCCCCATAATCATATCATTGTATACAGTTATGATTTAATAAAAAAATTAAAAAAAAAATGATTTTGTAGGGCGGTGCCTGTGGCTCAGTGAGTAGGGCGCCAGCCCCATATGCCGAGGGTGGCGGGTTCAAACCCAGCCCTGGCCAAACTGCAACAAAAAAATAGCCGGGTGCTGTGGCGGGCGCCTGTAGTCCTAGCTACTCGGGAGGCTGAGGCAAGAGAATCGCTTAAGCGATTCCAGCTGGGAGCTGGAGGTTGCTGTGAGTTGTGTGATGCCACGGCATTCTACCAAGGGCCATAAAGTGAGACTCTGTCTCTACAAAAAAAAAAAATAATAAAATAAAATAAAAAATAAAAATGATTTTGTAGTAAAATAAACCTAACACAAAGTTTACCATTTAACCACAATGAAGTGGGCAGTTCCTTGGCATTAAGTACATTCCCATCAGTGTGCAACCTTAGCCCATCCATCTCCCAGCCTTTCACCTTCCCAAGCTGAGACCCTGTGCCCTGAGTGTACTGTCAAACCAGATGTCCAGGTGACTGCTGTGCACATGAAAGGTGGAGGCGCCAGCAGGGGGCTTGTGGTCCTGCAGATCTGATCACAGCTTGGAGCGTGGACAGTGGACTCCACATTCTTGAGGCCTCATCTCATCAGATCCTCCCAGTGACCTGACAAAGGTCCCATCATAAACTCCTAGCACAGATGGGGAGAGACCTGGGCAAGGTTGCACACCTGGGGGGTGCACCTGGGCTGTCACCTGGGGCCAGTGATTCCTGAGTGTGCCTCCCCCCTCCAGATCATCCAGGTGTCTTGCATGTGAGAATGTGCACTGAGGAGGGAAGATGCCTGAGAAAGTAGAGGGAGGAAGATAAGATCCCCCTGCTCATAGTCTGCATTTCTGTAGTTTTACACAATTCGTGCTTCTGTGAAAGAGTTTGGGAAACCTGGGAGTCTGTTCTCCTAGATTTATTTTCTTTTGTCTCTCTCGAACCTTTACCCTCCTGAGCCAGATTTTCTTTCCTTGCTTAGGCATTTCAATTCATCCTAATCCTTAGTTTTCAGATCCCTCCATAGAAAACAGGGAGGTCAAAGAGAATGTTTGTGCTGGGTGGGGAGGTGCAGCCAGGCGACCGGCTCGTCTGTCTCAAACCCCAAAGTCTTAGAGCTCAGCATGAATTAGGTGCCAACTTGGGAAGGTAAGACTTGAAAAGCGAGTCAGGAACCCTGACTGGTTTCCCAAGCTCATAAGTGAAACTTGGAAATTTACAAAACCCAGAGGTTTGTTTGATTAGAAAGGGTAACTCCCCTGTAAGGAAGAGAAAGCCAATAGAACATTCCACTGTGGATATCTGAAAGATATAGACCCTTGTGTCAGCAACTAGCAGGTCAGCTGCGGCCAATGGCCACACAGCGTGTTGACCAGGTCTGTGTTTCCAGGGAGCAAGCACCTTAAAGTTACCTCTGTTCATTAAGCTTGCCCAAGAACTTTGTAAACTAAGACCTGGTCTTCCTGATGGCTGTCTCAGAACTGTTCATTGAACTAAGATCAGTCTGCCAAGTGGTTCTCCAGCCTGTCTAGACAGTAGAATCAGTCACCTGCCAAGATTTATTTCTTTTATTATTATTTTTTGAGACAGATTCTAACGTTATCACCCCCGTTAGAGTGACCTAGTATCATACCTCCCAGCAACCTCAAACACTTGGGCTCAAGCGATTCTCTTACCTCAGCCTCCCTAGTAGCTGGGACTATAGGCACCCACCACAACACCCTGCCTTTTTTTAAAGATGGGGACTCGCTCTTGCTCAGGCTGATCCTGTGAGCAACCTGTGAGCTCAGGCAATCCATCCACCTTGGCCTCTCAGAGTGATAGGATTAAAGGCATGAGCCACCACGCCCAGCCTGTGAAGATTTATTTAAACATCACATTGCCTAGGACTCATGCCCAGAAGTTCTGTGTTTTAGTCTGTGCTGAAACCAAGGCCCAAGTGTTTTTTTAACGTCTATCCAAGTTTGAGGAACACTGAATTAGACCAAGTAGAGCCAATGTTCTGCTCATCTTTATATTTGCCATCCTAACACAGTATCCAGTGGCAACTAGTATTTGGGTGCTGCCTAAAGATTCATGGATTTTGTGAAGAAATGGTCCCGTGTCACCACATAGAGATCTACCAACACTTGAGTTGCATTTCATGGGTTTTAAAATAGTGTAGTAGCCCCCTGTCATTTAGTGTTGAAAAGGAAAATGGGGGCTCAGCATGGGAGCTCATGCCTCTAACACATACTGTGTTGGGAAGCGGAGGTGGGAAGACTCCCAAGAGTTTGACACCAGACTGGGAAACACAGTGTGTTTGCATCTCTATAGTTCTCTGGCATCTCTATAGAACTATAGTTCTAGCAAATTGAAAGGCTGAGAGGGAAGGATGGCATGAGACCGCGTGTTGAAGGTTACAGTGAGCTATGATTGGGACAGGATACTCCAACCTGGGTGACACAACAAGACCTTGTCTCTAAAACACACACACACACAAACAAACAAACAAACAAAAAAAGACCACAACAAACCAAAATCCAGAAACTTGGGTATAATCCAAAAATAGTGACTATTTTTTAAAATAGTTTGAGCAAACAGCAATTCATGAATTGGGCAGCTCCAAAACAGACGTGGTTCAGAGGCTCCACTGAAGTAGCTTTAGGGACAGTCTCTTACAGAGTGAATGCATAGCAAAGGAAAGAAAATATTTCATTGGTTACAAAGTTGCCTTAATTGGCCTGTGTGGCTGTTAGTCCCCAGTTAGGTAAGTTTGTTGGTTCCTTCTTGTTAGTTGAGCTTACATTCTGTTTTTCTTTAGCACAGCCTTATACAAAAAATGTCTCAAGTCATGTTTTCCTTCTGTTTGCAAATCGAGCCAGGGGAAGGTCACTTCTGAGGAGTATCTGGTTTTGTTTGCTCAAGATCTCTTTGGGACTTGTCTCAATTTTCATTTACTTTATTATTTTTTCTTCTTCGTCGTCTTCCTCTTCCTCTTCTTCTTCTTCTTCTTCTTCCTCTCTCTTTTTTTTTTTTTTACAGTTTTTTGCCAGGGCTGGGTTTGAAACTGCCACCTCTGGTATATGGGGCTAGCACCCTACTCCTTAGATCACAGGCACCGCCCAATTTTCATTTACTATTAAACAAGTCTCATAGGCCTGGCTAAGTGGCTCACACTGAGAGGCCTAGCACTCAGGGTGGATGAAGTGGGTGGATTTCTTGAGGTTCAGTGTTCAAGACCAGCCTGAGCCAGAGTGAGACTCGGTCTCTGAAAAAACCTAGCAGGAAAGTGGGTGCCTGTAGTCCCAGGTACTTGGGAGCCTAGATAAGAGAATCACTTGAGCCCAAGTTCATGCAGTTCCTGTGAGCTATGGACCAACGGCACTCTACCCAGGGTTACCAAGTGATACTCTGTCTCAAATTAAAGAAAAATAAAGAAACAAATCTCATGCCCATTTTATAGATGAGGAAGATGAGATTTAATGAGATTAGGTAATTTCATCCCAAAATCTGAAAAAAACATGAAATGGGCTTTGTTTATCTGACTCAAGACAACTCACAGATTTAATGACTGACTGGGATGGTTCTCACCTGGATCCAGTTGGTTTTGAGCAAGTTTGTTTGTGTATTTGCCTTGGCAAGTGTATCATTTATTCCTCTCACTGTAACATCAAGGTCTAAGTATTGAGAAAATGCTTATTGCAGAAGGATTCAAACACAAAAATGTATGAAAATGGTCTAATAACACACTCTGTAATCATCACCCTGCTTCAACAATGACCACAGTCAGGACCAGCCTGGTTTTGGTCAAAGCCCCACCTATTGGCCCATTTTTTGAAATAAATCCCAGAAAAGATATCAGTATGTATGTCCTGGGACTTAACAAATCCCAGTGTCATTACTATATCTAACAATTAATAATTCCCTCCTATCACAAATGGTCAGTATTCACATCTGTGTCTTATAAAAAAAAAGCCATGTTCTTTGAATAGGGACCCAAGTAAGTTCGATACACTGCAGGTGATTATGACTCTTAAGCTTCTCTGGGTCTGTAGGTTTCCTCTCCATCTCTTTTTGTTGATCTTCCTGTAATTTATCTGATGGAGAAACCCTCTGTCCTGTAGAGTGCTCATAGTCTGAATTGTGCTGACTGCAGCCTCCTGGCATCACTTGACACATTCCTCTTGGCCGTGTAGCTCCTGTAGTTTAATAGGTAGAGCCAAACGCTTGGGTACACTTAGGATTGTTTTTTCCAAACTCCTTCCAAGGTGGTTGAAATTTTGTTAAAGTTAAACTTGTATTGTCATGTTGTTAAGTTGAGGCAGCTAATATAAATCAATTCAGGGCCCAGAATGACAGAGGGACCTCAAGGTCTCCCTTGAGGCTGAGAGCCTCCCTTTGCCCTAGCCCTAGCCCTCCTCACTCCTGGCACCGTCCCTGCCCCCACCTCTGTGTGTTGAGGCCTCCCCTCTCCTGACTGGGCCACCAGGCTCCAGCACAGGGTGCGGTCTCTGGGGACTCTTCCTGGGAGTCAGCATTTCACCAGGACCTGATAAGGTGGCTGTTTCTGGCTAGCTGGTGACAAGGGACTGGCATTTTGTAGTAGCTACTATTATAACACAGAGCATTTACTCATAGTGACATCTAGGGGCTCTTAGAAAATAATCTCTTGAGGTGTAGTGGTCCTTTTTCTAGGGGATGTTGAACTAGTTTCATTTTAAATAGGTATTTAGATGGTATTTTTGTGTTTTTTTTTTGTTTTTTTTTTTGCTGGGGCTAGGTTTGAACCCGCCACTCTGGCATATGGGACCGGTGCCCTACTCCTTGAGCCACAGGCATGGCCCTAGATGGTATTTTTTAATGACAAAAGTAACTCATGACTATAAGAAAATCCTCAAAAGATACTAATAATGGCCTTGGCAATCAGATGTGTTCCAGAATTTCACTCCAGGCTTCCTTGGTGTCCCATCTGAACCAAAGGTGGAGGTGGCAGAGCCAGCAACCCCCAGAGTAAGTGCAGCTGCCTGAAAACCATCCGTGAGCGGCTGCTCAGTCCCTGACAGTAGGGGGCGGAGGGTAATTCCTCATCCCATCCCTCGTTCATAAACTTTGGAGCAGATGCCACTTTTTCCCTATTACAAACCGTGCTCTCAGGGATTTCCCTGGGTGTGATACTTAAGTTTTTTTGTTTTTGTTTTTTTTTCGTCGTGTTTCTTTATTCTGTGCGCAGCTTCTGCCTGGACTCACAGAGTATTAGGAAAGGGGGATCCGGAGCTCCCTGGCTGCTTCACACTTTCCTCCAGAGCCTCTCAAGCCAAGCCCAATACTTAAGTTCTTTAGAGATTTCTGAAGATAGTCATGGAGAAGTGAGGTTACCGTGTGCCGGGGAGCGAGCATGGGCTGTGCCCACACACACCTGTGCCAACCCTATGTGAGGCTGCCTGTTCCTCCGTGTGTGCTCAGCCCCAGAATATTATCACCCAAATACAAATCTTTTTCTTGTTGGGGTTTTTATCTTTCTGAGCAGAAGAAAAAAGAATTTTCTTCATTGTTGTTACCAGGATAAGGTCAGGTTCTGTGTGATGACAATTTGTTATGCTCATTAACCTCCCTTGAAACATTTCAGAGTGAGTTTGTCACTGGTGGTGAATTCCAACTGAGACCCAGCACGGTTATATTCATGATGTCAGATTGCACTTGTGGCGTGCCCACTGTGTGCCTGAGCAGATGCAGAGGAGAGAAGGTGAAGAGGACAGGAAACCACCCCTGTCTGGGGAAGGAGGAGGACTGGGCAGGCTGGGGGGCAGAAGGCAGTGGGGGCGGCAGAGAGGGGCGAGTTTCCTGGAGGAGAAGGCCTTTGAGCTGGATGTTGAGGAATGAGGGCCAATCCCACAGGATGGCGGGAGAGTCCTGGACAGGGAAGCAGAATGGGAGAGGGGCTGTGACTGGAGGGGGAGGGAAACCCAGGTGGCTGGAAAGGGTTTGAGAAGTCGCTGTGAGGGAGCCTCAGGTGTGGCACAGGCTGCATCACAGAGTTTGGCCCTTATGTGCAAGACTGATGTTTCTCAACCTCTGGATATACTTCTTTCACTTTTTACTTTTATATATATTTCTTGAGACAGAGTCACGCTCAGTTGCCCTAGGTAGAGGGCCATGGCATCATAGTTCACAGCAACCTCACTCTCTTGGGCACAAGCCGTCCTCCTGCCTCAGCCCCCTTAATAGCTGGGATGATGGTCACCCACCACAAGGTCCAGCTAGTCAAACTTACAGTGAAGTTTAAAGATAAGAAGAACTTCCAATAGGATGTGATGCCAGTGAAATGTTTTGTCTGGGTTTGCTCTTTGCCAGTGAAATGTTTTGTAATGTACATATTGTTTACTGCAAAGAAAGAAACATGTTTCTTCCCCTGCCCTTGTCAATAATGCCTGTGGTACTAGGAGGGAGGGAATATTCCATTGATGCTTTCTAAGCAAGGTACAAAAATGCCTCCTCTCTGCACCCTCAGGGACTAAGGTGATCTTCAGTGAAGGCTCTAGATTACAGATCCTTGTAAGCACTGATAGTTAGATGTGTTAGGGTATGTTTGGAAATCTCTGTGTTACACAACTCTACGTTATCAGCTAGAGCAATGGTGTCCAAACTGCGACCCGAGGGCTGGGTGCTGATTTTCTGAGGACTTTTTTTGCTTATCTGTGCTATTGGAAATCACATAGACTATGCACGGACCTTTTGTTTTTGCTAATGAGCTTTCATTAGTGTTGTGTATTTAGTGTGTGGCCCAGGACAACTCATATTGTTCCAGCTTGTAGCAGAGGATAAAAAAGTTGGCTTCTCCTGAACTAGAGCACAGTGAACAACTTGCCTCTGCCTCCTGACCTGGGTCTGTGTTAACACCATTTCTCTGCTGCCACACCGTGGGGGACCTGAGGGTGTTCACGGTGAGGCCCGTCGTTCCTTCTGCAGTTTGCAGGCAGACACATGTTGGTTTGTGATAGTGGTCTGCAGTTTGCAGGCAGACACATGTTGGTTTGTGATAGTGGTGGTGGGTGGTGGTGTTGTGGCTGTGTAGTGCTGTGTGATTTGTGTGTGTTTATCTGGTGTCCCCACAATCAGAAGCTTCAGCTGTTTATTCATAGAAGTTTATGGGACATAACTGATGAATGTGTTAAAGCCAGCCCCAGAGACCAAGCAGAGCATGCTACAGGAGAGGATTTCATTAGAAGAATAAAGGAAATGGATGAAATATTAGATTCAAAATTCAGTCCGTAGAGAGGATTCTTCAAACACGAAACCTGTGAAGGGAAGAGATTTGCCTGTAGCTCAAAAACAAAAAAAGGGGGCTTGCCTCCCGATTCCCAGTGGTTAGGGCACCAGCCACATACACTGAGGGAGGCGGGTTGGAACCTGGGCTGGGCCTGCTAAACAATAATGACAACTGCAACAATAAAATAGCCAGGCGTTGTGTAGGCAGCTGTAGTCCCAGCTACTTGGGAGGCTGAGATAAGAGAATTGCTTAAGCCCAACAGTTTGAGGTTGCTGTGAGCTGTGATGCTATAGCATACTATGGAGGGTCTGTCTCAAAAAAAAAATAAGGTGATGGGGGGGGTCCATAGTGGCAGAAAGATTAAAAACATGGGTTCTATACTTTCCAAGTTCCATTCCCACTGGGGTATTTTATGAGGCTATGATTGCCTATTCACTGGGGGGTGGGGGCGTGACAGGGACAGCCATAGGCAATCCAGAACCCCAGATTCTTTTCCTTAGAAAGCTGCAGTGGCTGGAAAACATTTTAATGCAGAAAGGGGGCGGCTCCTATGGCTTGGTAGGTAGTGTGTGGGCCCCAAATACCCAGGGTAGCGGCTTCAAACACCACCCCAGCCAAACTGCAAGAAAAAATAGCTTGGCATTGTGGCAGGCACCTGTAGTCCCAACTACTTGGGAGGTTCAGGCAAGAGGATCACCTAGTCCAGGAATTGGAGGGTGCTATGAGCTTAGACTCTTGAATGGTCACATGACTCCAGAAGAGGTGAGGACAGTGGTATAGAGCATGGGGGACAAGGCTGGTCCCCTAGCATATTCTCAGTGCCCAGGTGGTGTCTCCGGAGCATTTTGTGTGTAAACTGCCTGTGGTCTCGACTAGAATGGTGTGCTGAGCCCACACCTACCACTAGTGAGACTGATTCAGTGAATGCATGGGCTGGAACTGCTGAACTAGCTCATTGGTTTATTTTTTTCTTTTTCTTTTTCTTTTTTCAGACAGAGGCTCACTTTGTGACCCTGGATAGAGTACTGTGCCGTCCTCATAGTTCACAGCAACTTCAAACTCCTGGGCTGAGGCAATCCTCATGCCTGAACTTCCTGAGGAGCTGGGACTATAGGCTCCCACCACAACACCCGACTAATTATTTTGAATTGTTTAGTGGAGACAGGGATGTCACTCTTGCTCAGGCTGGTGTGAATTCTTGGTCTCAAGCAACACATCCCCCTGGACCCCTGGTGCGATTATAGGCGTGAGCCACCGAGGCCATCTTAAACTGGCCGATTCTAACTTTGCAGTACTTAATCCTCATTTCTGCATCTGTTAGAAAGATGAAGGAGGGCGGCGCCTGTGGCTCAGCGGGTAGGGCGCCGGCCCCACATGCCGAGGGTGGTGGGTTCAAACCCAGCCCCGGCCAAACTGCAACAACAACAAAAAATAGCTGGGTGTTGTGGCGGGCGCCTGTAATCCCAGCTACTTGGGAGGCTGAGGCAAGAGAATCGCCTAAGCCTAGGAGTTGGAGGTTGCTGTGAGCTGTGTGACACCACGGCACTCTACCAAGGGCGATAAAGTGAGACTCTGTCTCTACAAAAAAAAAAAAAAAAAAGAAAGATGAAGGAGACCTGGTTTGTTTTTTTCACGCTGTACAGTTTAAGAATAATATTTAGAAGAGAATTCAATCATGATTTCTACACAAACATATAAGGAATAAGGGTCAGAAATTATATTTAACTCACAAACTGAGAACTGGCAAGAGGGTACAAAAGGTTAAAAAGAGAACTCAAAGCACTACGAGTTTATGCTCAGAGAAGGAAGGGGAAACGGTGTACACAGTGCCACACGGGCAAGAGCGAGTTCTCGGCCCTAAGGGGATCATCAGTTGCGTCCTGCCAGGTGCAATTTCCATTTCTAGGCAGAGGGTTTAATTACATTGCTATCAGTTTGTACAAGGGAATGTGCAGCTTTACTGAGTCCTAAAATAGTCACAGTCGTGGGGGAGACGACAGGAACAGGTCACTACCAGAACACCTGAGAAATTTCACTTTTCCTCACAGCCCCTTTTCTCTTAGGATTTTTTTTATGACGAGCCTCATATGTGAGTGGCCACCTATTCAGAGTGACTCGAGCTATTGAAAAGAGTCTCTATTATCACCCCAAGACATTCCTCCTGCTGGAAGGCCCCTGACTTCCTCCCAGGAGCTGTGGTCTCCCTGAGGACCTTGAGCGACCGGGTTCAGAGCACCCCAAGGCAGCATCTGCAGGGCGCCCCAGATCCACACACACTTTCATGTGCACTGACATGAGAACCCATTTTATAAATGATGAGACTGGGAGGAGAGGGGATCAGGACACACCAATCTGCCACTCGGCATGAGTTCAAGGCAAGTGAGTAACAGCAGAGGCAGGAGGAGCTCCCTGCCCTTCCCTTTCCATCTCAAAGCAGGGCATCAATTTCCCTCAGTGACGGGGTCCTCCCTTCCCACTCTTGACTTGAAGACACTTATCCTTGGAGACAGTGTCCCCTGGAGTCTGCATGACACACCTTATTAAATGACCCTTACCTCCCATGCTTATGTGCCCACAATTGACCAGGCGCGTAGAAGCCCCAACTCCTTGTGCTCCATCCTAGGGCTTCTCCACAATGCATCACCCTTTGTTAAATGGTAAATAAGCGTCCAGGCCCATTGATGGTTTTACCTCTTTGCTATGAGGCCTCCCATGCTCAGACAAATTACACTTTTTCTCCTGTTAATCAGCCTTTGCTCAATATAACTTATAGGCCTCTGGTACTGACTCTCAGCGGGTAGGAGAAACTTTCATCCTTTCCCACAGAGGCAGACCCAGTGTCACACAGGCCTAGTGAGCACTCGCACCCAGAACTTCTGATTTCATCAGGTGTCTACTTTCTGCTATGCTAACATGCCCTAAAGTCCTACTGCTCCTCGCAGAGCTTCCTTACTGCTTGTTCATTTGAGAGAGTCTTGCTCTCTGGCAGTGGCATGATCATAGCTCAGTGTAAACTCGAAATTCTGGGCTCAAGCAATCCTCCCATCTCAGCCTCCCCAGTAGCTGGGACTAGGACACCACACCTAGGTAATGTTTTAATTCTTTACTGTGTAGAGACCAGGTCTTGCTGTATTGCCCAGTCTGGACTCAAATTCTTGGCCTCAACAATCCTCCCTTTTGGCCTCCCATGTGCTAGGTGCAGGTGTGAGCCACAACACCACGCTGGGAGGAGAGGTTCTCTTATTTCAGATGGAAGCGAGCAAGAGAGAAGCGAATTTGCACTTGTTGGCAAAGTCCATGGACACAGTCACCAGAAAGGGGAGATTCATTCAACAGGGTTCTTCTTCCTTTTTTTATTTTTTGAGCTGGAGACTGTATTCCTAGATAGAGTCCACAGGTGTCCTCATAGCTCACTGCAACTTCAAACTCCTCCTACCTCAGCACCCCCTCCGCCCCCAGTAGCTGTGACTGGAGCCATGTGCCACCACGCCCAGCTAATTTTTTCAATTTTAGTAGAGACGGGAATCTCATTTTTATTTTTTTTTTTATTGTTGGGGATTCACTGAGGGTACAATAAGCCAGGTTACAGTGATTGCAATTGTTAGGTAACGTCCCTCTTGCCATCATGTCTTGCCCCCATAAAGTGTGACACCCACCAAGGCCCCACCCACCTCCCTCCTTCCCTCTTTCTGTTTTCCCCCCATAACCATAATTGTCATTAATTGTCCTCATATCAAAATTGAGTACATAGGATTCATGCTTCTCCATTCTTGTGATGCTTTACTAAGAATAATGTCTTAAACGTCCATCCAGGTTAATACGAAGGATGTAAAGTCTCCATTTTTTTTAATGGCTGAATAGTATTCCATGGTATACATATACCACAGCTTGTTAATCCATTCCTGGGTTGGTGGGCATTTAGGCTGTTTCCACATTTTGGCGATTGTAAATTGAGCTGCAATAAACAGTCTAGTACAAGTGTCCTTATGGTAAAAGGATTTCTTTCCTTCTGGGTAGATGCCCAGTAATGGGATTGCAGGATCAAATGGGAGGTCTAGGTTGAGTGCTTTGAGGTTTCTCCATACTTCCTTCCAGAAAGGTTGTGCTAGTTTGCAGTCCCACCAGCAGTGTAAAAGTGTTCCCTTCTCTCCACATCCACGCCAGCATCTGCAGTTTTGAGATTTTGTGATGTGGGCCATTCTCACTGGGGTTAGATGATATCTCAGGGTTGTTTTGATTTGCATTTCTCTAGTATATAGAGATGATGAACATTTTTTCATGTGTTTGTTAGCCATTCGTCTGTTGTCTTTAGAGAAAGTTCTATTCATGTCTCTTGCCCATTGATATAAGGGATTGTTGGCTTTTTTCATGTGGATTAATTTGAGTTCTCTATAGATCCTAGTTATCAAGCTTTTGTCTGATTGAAAATATGCAAATATCCTTTCCCATTGTGTAGGTTGTCTCTTTGCTTTGGTTATTGTCTCCTTAGCTGTACAGAAGCTTTTCAGTTTAATGAAGTCCCATTTGTTTATTTTTGTTGTTGTTGCAATTGCCATGGCAGTCTTTTTCATGAAGTCTTTCCCCAGGCCAATATCTTCCAGTGTTTTTCCTATGCTTTCTTGGAGGATTTTTATTGTTTCATGCCTTAAGTTTAAGTCCTTTATCCATCTTGAATCAATTTTTGTGAGTGGGGAAAGGTGTGGGTCCAGTTTCAGTCTTTTACATGTAGACATCCAGTTCTCCCAACACCATTTATGGAATAGGGAGTCTTTCCCCCAAGGTATGTTCTTGTTTGGTTTATCAAAGATTAGGTGGTTGTAAAATGTTAGTTTCATTTCTTGGTTTTCAATTCGATTCCAAGTGTCTATGTCTCTGTTTTTGTGCCAGTACCATGCTGTCTTGACCACTATGGCTTTGTAGTACAGACTAAAATCTGGTATGGTGATGCCCCCTGCTTTATTTTTGTTACAGAGAACTGCCTTAGCTATACGGGGTTTTTTCCGGTTCCATACAAAATGCAGAATCATTTTTTCCAAATCTTGAAAGTACGATGTTGGTATTTTGATAGGAATGGCATTGAATAGGTAGATTGCTTTGGGAAGCATAGACATTTTAACAATGTTGATTCTTCCCATCCATGAGCATGGTATGTTCTTCCATTTGTTAATATCCTCTGCTATTTCCTTTCTGAGGATTTCATAGTTTTCTTTATAGAGGTCCTTCACCTCCTTCGTTAGGTATACTCCTAGGTATTTCATTTTCTTTGAAACTATGGTGAAGAGAGTTGTGTCCTTAATTAGCTTCTCATCTTGACTGTTATTGGTGTACACAAAGGCTACTGACTTGTGGACATTGATTTTATATCCTGAAACATTACTGTATTTTTTGATGACTTCTAGGAGTCTTGTGGTTGAGTCTTTGGGGTTCTGTAAGTATAAGATCATGTCGTCAGCAAAGAGGGAGAGTTTGATCTCCTCTGCTCCCATTTGGATTCCCTTTATTTCCTTGTCTTGCCTAATTGTATTGGCTAGAACTTCCAGCATTACGTTGAATAGTAAAGGTGACAGAGGACAACCTTGTCTGGTTCCAGTTCTAAGAGGAAAAGCTTTCAGTTTTACTCCATTCAGTAAAATATTGCGTGTGGGTTTGTCATAGATAGCTTCAATCAGTTTTAGAAATGTGCCACCTATGCCTATACTCTTCAGTGTTCTAATTAGAAAAGGATGCTGGATTTTATCAAATGCTTTTTCTGCATCTATTGAGAGGATCATGTGATCTTTATTTTTGCCTCTGTTAATATGGTGGATGACGTTTATGGACTTGCGTATGTTAAACCAGCCTTGCATCCCTGGGATGAAACCTACTTGATCATGATGAATGACTTTTTTTGATGATAAGCTGTAATCTACTGGCTAGGATTTGGTTGAGAATTTTTGCATCTATATTCATGAGTGAGATTGGTCTGAAATTCTCCTTTTTGTTTGGGTCTTTTCCTGGTTTTGGTATCAGGGTGATGTTTGATTCATAGACTATGTTGGGGAAGATTCCTTCTTCCTCAATTTTTTGGAATAATTTCTGCAGTATAGGAATAAGCTCTTCCTTGAAGGTTTGATGGAATTCTGGTATGAAGCCATGAGGCATACTACTCTTGAGAGAACCTTAGAGAGAATCGTGGGTCCCCCCCCACAGTCAGAGGAAGAAGGCAAGAAAGGCAGTCAAGAAAAGGAGAATGGCAGACTTGAGAAGGCGATAATTCTCAACTCCAAACATTTAAAGCCCAAACTGAAAATGTTTGAGTTAAACAATGGCAGGTGGGTATTTCTGACTTCACTAGAGAAGAAGGTGTATATCCAAATCTACTTCCTTAGCACCTGGTTCACATCTTCACTTTCATTCTTCTGATTTCTAGCTTGGAAATCCACTAGGAGGCAACCTGGATGATTTTTCAAAATCATCCTCTCCTTTTGATTTTTAAATATTCACTGTACTATTTATTCCTCAGAGGTGAAGGTATTTTCTTTGAAATCACAAACTCCAGAAAAATTACAGAGTTTAGGAAAACTGATCTGAGCCAAGTATTTGGCACACAGACCTCTCAGTCAGGATGTGTGGAATCCCAGTGAAAAGGCAAAACAGCACAGACTCAAGACCAAGAGGAGAGTGCAGTTTTACATGTGGTCACCAGGGGGCACCTTAGGACAATTTGTGGGCCTGAGAAAGCAGAACACAGTGTTCACTGATGTGGAGTCAGCAGCTGTGTCCTCTCTGTATGTGGTCCCAGCACTGCTTCCTTGCAGGCTCTGCAGATCAGGCAATTAACTGTCCACAACCCGCCCAGGCCATGTACTGTGGTATCAACACATTTGCATAAACAAGGCCTCCTCTGTGAGACCTTTGAGAATGGATAAGACAGCCTGGGACAGGCTGAACCACTGTGAGGATGGGGGGCTGTTTGCACCATGGCCTGGGCAAGCTTTCCACACAGCTGTAGAACACAATTCCTCTTCTCCTCCTACTCTTACTTTACGGCACAAGTTAGTACAGGCTTCAGAGTCCAGGATCAGCTCCCCTAGCGGACCACCCCCTGCCTCAGAACCCCACCAGGCTAAGCCCTATTCCCTGCCCCAACACCCACAAGTGTCTGTGTTTACAGGTTGCCTCTCCCAGCCTGTGATGAATCAGCCACCCTCTGTCTCTGCATCCCTTGGAGCATCACCCAGACTCACTTGCACCTGGGCAGTGGCTTCCATGCAAGTGATTTCTAGGTACACTTATACCATCAGAAGCCAGAGAGCCCTCCTGGTATCTCCTAAACTACTACTCAGACTCAAATAAGCACCACAGCTCTGGGGTCTCCAGCTTCTTCTCTGGATCCAAAGATGCCTTGACCATGGCAGGGATTCTGCGCATCCCTGGGTTGCAGCCTGAGGACGAGGCTGACTATCACTGTCAGTCCAGGAACAGTGATGATTCTCATAGTAGCACAGACACATGGAGAAGGGGACATACGCTCCGTAGGCGCTGGTCTGTGACTCTGCTGAAACTGCAGGGCACCTACATTGCTCTCATAAAAACAAGAATCTCGGGACACAAATATAAGAGAGTTCTTATCTAACAAAATCAATCAATGTAACCTGGTTCTGTGTACCCTCACTGAATCCCCAACAATAAAAAGAAAAGAAAAACAAGAATATTCCTCCTACTTTTTCATCAAATAAATATAAAGAATCAACATTTTGCTCAAACCCACACAAATACAGGAGTGAAATGATTGAGAGGAATTTGTCCTGCTTACTTATGTGTTCCTCTCAATCCTTTCACTTCCAGTGTCTTCCAGACAGCTGACAGGGAGGGATCGTGTCCAGTTAGTGTGGGAGCTGACCTGTTGGCCTCCTCCAGGGGCCCTCTTCATGGGAAGGAGAAGACTCATCAGCACCAGGGGAGACTCCTGGTTCTCCCACTTAGAGTTCACTGCCGGGTGCCTCCTACACATATTTCAGATCTGTCCTCACAGCCAAAGGCAGTGACAGCACCAAGCTTTGTCCACAGAATTCTTGAGGTTGTATCATCAAGAATTAAAATTCAGTTGTGAAGATGGAAACCGGAATCAAAAACGACAAGAACTTGTGGCTTTGGAGGTTGAAAAATAAATATTTTGATGTTCATTAGTCACCAATGTCAAGTATAGTCCAGGGGGTACAAGGAGCTTATTTCTCTATTCTGATGCCTGTTCTGGATAGAAGTTGTACTGGTGTTTTTAAGCTTATAGGACGCTTAAATCCAAATGATTGTACATCACGAACTATATACTCCTTCCTATTATCAAAACTAGACAATACCTGTTATTTAAGAAAATTCAAGATTAAAATATAGCATGTAAAGGGGATAAATACAGTTTACCTCTGTGGTAAAATCAATTTTATCTTCAAAGAAATCATTGTGGATGTGTCTGACGACAACGGGCACAGTGCTGACCTTCCATTCAGCGAAGCAAGAAGTGGTCTTGAAACAGTAAGATGCCACTCCCATGAAATTTTGAATATAAAAAAAGGATAAGGATACTATGGCCCAGAAACAGAGTTATTTATCACACTTATTTGCTGTTAGTTATCATAACATGCTTTGAATGAACAACACATGTTTTTGCTAAAACAGATGCCATACTCATTTGCAATTATCAAGCATTACCTTATCCTCCCGATCATGTACCTTGTCTAATATTTATTCTCTGCTTTTATGACATTGTCCTTTTCTCAGTGAAAATAAACGTAACTGGAAACCTCAGAGTATTAACTTGCTCTTCTTTTTCAATTACACTACACATCTAGCTGATAACTGGAGCTGGAGAAGAAAATCTTAAACATTCCTCATATTTGTCCCTTCTTATTTCTTTTTTTCTTTTTCTCTATATCTAACATGCCACAGCTGATCTATACTGTCCTCCTTGAGTGAAGGCTGTCCTAAATTCATCCTTTATTCTGTGAAATTTGTCTGAAACAGATGATTGAAAAGTGCACATTTTTCTCTTTTCTTTTTTTTTTCCTTTTCTTTTATTTTCCCTTCCCTTCTTTTCCCCTCCCTTCATTTCCTTCTCTTCCCATCCCTTCCTTTCTTTTCTCTTTTTTTCTTTCTTTACTGAAAACATCGATATATTCTCAAATCCATAGAGGATACAGTGGCCGATCCTCACTGTAGCAACCAACACTCACCATTATGTCCACAACAGCTCTGTCTCGGGGGCTCCCCTGCAGCTCCCCCATCCACTGCTCCATTTTGCACCACATATAGTATTTTCTATTAGACACATGGGTACACATCGCCCTGAGCCTCTCGGTTTGTGGTAAGTCACACAGTAACAATGAAAACAGATACAGATTTGTTGGTTGGAAGAAAGGTGCTTTTATACCAAACATCTACAAATGTGGGAGTAATTTTGGAATTAGATAAAAGGTGAAGCCTGGAGGAATTTTGAAGAGCATGTTAGCAAAGGCCTAGATTGCTTCCAACATGCCATCTGTAGAAATGTGGGTGCTAGGGCGGCGCCTGTGGCTCTAGGGGTAGGGCGCCAGTCCCATATGCCGGAGGTGGTGGGTTCAAACCCAGCCCCGGCCAAAAACCAAAAAAAAAAAAAAGAAAGAAATATGGGTGCTGACGACCATGCTGGTGAAGACTCAGAAGGAAAGGAGGAAATGTCCTGGAAACTGGAGGACAGGGCACATTTGCTGTGCTGTGAAGAAATCTCGGCTGGGTTGTGTCCTGCACTTGTGGCAAAAGCTGAACTCGAGAATAACAAACTTCAATATTTAGCTGAGATTTCCAAGCCAAGTGTTGAAGGCATGTCCATGTTCCTTCTCCTTGATACAGTAAAATGTGTGAGGCATTAGATAAAATGAGGGAAGAACTCTTTAGCAAAAAATAACAGGCTTTGATATTTGGGAGTTTATCAGAATAGACTTGTGATCATGCTGACAAGTTCTTGTGTGTTCCCTCTTTCCCCAAGAGACCCCAGAGGTAACTCAGAATCCCCTGTCCCCAGCTAGCTCCCCCATCCTGGATGGGGTCCAGTCCTCTCCCATGAGGGCTGAGTCAGTAGTGTGATCCTGTCCTCTGCAGGAAGCCAGGTGTCCACTTTTCACACGAGCATCCTCAGAGAGGGAGCAGGTGGTCCTCGCTCTCCTGGGGAGAGTGTGATTCAGAGGGCAGTCTGTAATCTGTAATCGGAGAGCCTCACTTCACTTTATTCCTATAAGAATGACAGGTACCCTCCCTGTGTGGTGAAGACCAAATGATGTATCACGTGTGACATTGTCATCATGAGCCGTAGTGGGCACAGTGCTCACCAGGGCTGCGCCTTCCAGAGATGAGGCTCACGACTAAATCCCTGAGCTACTGTGGTTGTCATTCCAGGCACCTCCATGCTGTTCCAAAGAGCAGCACCCTTTTATTCCTTCCCCACTTGCTGTGAGGCCCAGGGAGCAGGACAGTGACCCACCCCACCCCCCCCCCACACAGAAGGCTGCTCTCTCCCTGTGGTGTTACACACACAGGTTACTGTGCTGACTTCTGTCCGTGCTGACACCCCGGACTGTGTGGCCATTCCATCCCATCAGTCACAGGAGAGAGACATTTTCCCTTTGCAATTTGAAGTGAGTCCGTGGTAAAGGCAAAACATTTTGTAAAAATACTCTGTAGAAAGTCCTCCTTTACTCTGTGAGCCATAGTGCATTTGGGAAAAGGCAAACAAAAACAAACCAACAATCAAAAACAAACAACAACAACAACAACAACAAAAAATAGTATGTTGTGTAATTTTTTTTTTTTTTTACATAGAATCTCATTCTGTTTACTGGGCTAGATTGCCATGGCATCAGCCTCACTCACAGCAACCTCAATCTCCTGGATTCAAATGATCCTCCTGCCTCAGCCTCCTGAATATCTACAGGAGCCCCCCACAACACTGAGCTAAGAGTAAGACAGGGTCTCACTCTTGCTTAGGCTGTTCTTGAACTCCTGAACTCAAGTGGTCCTCCCTCCTCAGCCTCCCAGAGTGCTAGCATTACAGGCATGAGCCACTATATCTGACCTGTAGTGTGTAATTCTTATGAGCACTTAGTTTTGAAAACCAAACAGTCATGGTAATGATAGGTATAAAGGAAATATCTAGGCATGAGCTAAAAAGGCTCCCAAAGATTCCACCCGTCAGGAAAGCAAACTGCAGTGGCAGGATACATTTCTCATTTTCTTGTTCACCTAATGGGCTCATTCTGCATAATGTGAGGCCTCTGGGACCTCAGATTTGTGTCTTGTGAGGATTTGCCATGTACGGTACTAGAAGTTCAAGATGCTTGTTGATGGGGACTCCTGCTTACAGGTCTGGGGAAGGCCGCAGCTTCCTCACAGATGCTCCCATGAGCCTCAGTATGTGTCTCACCCATCAGCCTCATTTGTCTAAAGAACACAGCTCAGGCTTCAGCTGGTGCTGATGGAAGAATAAAGACCTCCTGGAGGGGGAAGTGATTTGCATGAACATCCTCTCCCACCTGAGGCCATGGAAGGAGATAAGGAGATAAAAGATGCTCAGGGCATCCCACCCCCAGCTCAGGAGCCAAAGAAGGACTGTGTCCACCTTGTCCTGGACACTTCTAGTCACGTTCCTTTCTCACTGGCCAGGTAAGATCAGGCCTCCAAGGCCCAGAGAAACTCCCCAATCTTGTCAGCCCCTCTGGCTCCGAATGCCATGTACTGTACCTTGTCCCTGTCCCATGAGAGCCTGTGTTTGCAGGTTCCCTCTGCCGCTGGGCTGACTCCGCCACCCTCTCTATCTGAATCTGTGGGAAGGTCTGTGAGAGTCATCTCACACCCTGAGCAGTGGGGCTTCAGTGTCAATGACTTCTGGATAGGTTGGTATCAGAAACCAGAGAGCCCAGTATCTCCTGACATTTCACCTGAATCAGACAAGCGCCCCAGCTCTAGGGTTCCCGGCTGACTGTCTGGATCCAACCAGACATGAGCTGATGCAGGACTTTGGCTCATCTCTGTGTTCTAGTCCAAGGAAGAGGCCGAGTATTACTGTAAAACATATCACGGCAAAGACCTTTGTGGTGCAATGAGACAAAAACCTCCAAGGGCTCTGATCTGCTCCTCCCCCTGCCCCAGCACTGGGTGGGCTCTCAGAACCACATGTGCACAGCCTCATGGACATTGCTCAGTTCTGGGCTGGAACATCCTCAGGGTGCAGCCACTCGTAAGTCTGCAGGAACACTGGGCCCCAGAAGCCCTGTGTCCAGGATGACCCTAATTCACCTTGAAGGTCCAATAATTTCTCCATCTTGGGGGCCTCAGCCTGTGGAAGATGGATCAGGACATTGCTTATGTCATAGGGTTGTGGGAGATTAAACAAGGTCATGGAATAATCTCATCACGGTGTTTGGCCCAGACTCAGCTGCTGTGAGCATCATCACCACTCCCTTCCAGAATTCTTGTCTTCTGATTCTTTCCCTGATTCCTGTTCCTCCTATCACTCCTTTCTCCAAGACTCTTCCATCAAGAAAGGAAATTATAACAGAAGTTTTTTTTTTAATTACTTGTTTTGTTTTCTTAGTTTTAAAAAATCTGAGTTGCAAACACAGCTCTTACAAACATGACACACGCATACTAGACATGTTACTGAATTGCTGCATGTGTCACTGCTACGGTCTGCAGGATGGCCATAAAACACCCACCTTAGTGGGCAGACAGCCTGAAACAAGGGACACAGCACCAACTGCATATCTGGGCACAGTTCAGGGATAAGACCGGGCAATGCTGTCCCCTCTGTGACATCCACTTATCCACTGAACTCTCTTATCAGCCTGAGTGGGATCTGTCTCCGTCTTTCAGAGGGCTTGGAGAATGTGCCTCCCATAGCACAGATAGTGTGAGCACCGGTGGAAAGGAGCATTTGAAAGGACAGATGAGCAGAGTTGGACATTTGTACAAATATTGACGAGGCCTCCGTACAACACAATAGCCCTGGGAGAATGCTGACATAGGATAGTACAGATGAGGAGCAGCAGAGGCTGAATTACGTGACATGATGGGAAAGCCTCTGCGTCAGTCACAATCTAGGTCTTCAGGGTCTACTGTGTGCTAGGTGATTATCCATGAGAGTGTGGGTATGGGGCTCACGCCTGTAATCCCAGCACATGGGAGGCTGAGGCAGGTGGATGGCCTGAGCTCACAGGTTGCAGACCAACCTGAGCAAGAGCAAGACCCGGTCTCTAAAAAATAGCCAGTCGGTGTGGTGGGCGCCTGTAGTCCCAGCTACTTGGGAGGCTGAGGCAAGAGACTCACTTAAGCCTAAGAGTTTGTGTTTGCTGTGAGCTGTGACATCACAGCACTTACTGGGGGCAACATAGTGAGACTCTGTCTGAAAATAAATAAATAAATAAATAAATAAATAAATGTGTGTGTATGGGGGTGGATCAGGATGGGCTGGTGGCTTAATGAAGACAGTGGCTCCCAAGAGTGGATGGGCACTGTGTAACTAGACTAACGAAGGGTTTCACCATTTTTTATATTTTAATACCCATGTAATTTTTCTACATTGCTATACTTCTCTGTAGTAAGTTGGGGCCTTCAGTGTATCCACAGGGTAGCCACACACAATGTGCTCATCAGGCAACCTCCTATCACACACCCCCTCCCACCTAGCCCTCCTGTGAGTCCCCTGCCCATCATTTCACACTCCATTTCCATGCATGAACACTATTTAATTCCCAGTCCTAAGTGAGAACATGTCATATTTATCTTTCCACATCTGAGTTGTTTCACTTAAGATAGCATTCTCAGATTCCACCTGCGTTGCAGCAAGATATATTACCTCATGGTTATTTTTATAGCAAATAATACAGGCAGTCCCCGGGTTAGAAATGAGATAGATACTATAGGTTTGTTTTTAAGTTGAATTTGTATATCAGTGGGAACGGGTATATTTACCTATCACCTGTAATGGCCTCTCTTCCTAATTGTTGAGTCATACATCAGTCAGATGTTTGTAACTTGGGGACTGCCTGTATTCCACTGCATTTTATTTACCCTGTCTTCTGTTGATGAACACTTAGGTTGATTACTTATCTTTGCCATTGTGAACAATGCTGTGATAAAAGTACAAGCACAGGTATCTTTCTGATAAGATTATTTTTTCTCTCTTGAGTACATAACTGGTAGCAGGATGGCTGGACTGTATGGCAATTAGGGTCCTTCTAATTTCAGTTCTTTGATAAATATCCCTACTGTTTTCCATGGAAGTTGTCCTAGTTTATATTCTCAACAAGAGGGTATAAGAATTTTCTTTTCTCTGCATCCTCATCAACATTTGTTGTTTTTTCTAATCTTTTTAATAGTAGCCCTTCTGATTGGTATAAAATATCTCACTGTGGTTTTAATTTGTATCTCTCTGATGAGTA
The DNA here is from genome assembly GCF_027406575.1 of Nycticebus coucang. Lineage (NCBI taxonomy): Eukaryota > Metazoa > Chordata > Mammalia > Primates > Lorisidae > Nycticebus > Nycticebus coucang. Next base: position 135,473,172 of record NC_069783.1, read on the forward strand.
GAGATGTTGGACATTCTTATATGTGTTTTTGTCTTCTTTTGAAAATTTTATATTCATATTCCTAGCCCAATTGTAATGGCATTACTTGGGTTTTCGGTGGTTGTTATGTCTGAATTGTTTGAGCTCCTTGTAAATTCTGTGTATTAGTGCCCTGTTGGATATATAGTTTGCAAAGATTTTCTCCCATTTCGTGAGTTGTTTATTCACTCTGTTGTTGGTTACTTCTTTTGCTTTGCAGAAGCTTTTTAGTTTAATTAAGCCTCATTTTTCTATTGTTGAAAGTTTAATTAAGTCTCATTTGCTTGTGCTTTTGAAGTCATAGTTAAGAATTCTTTGCCTAGACCAGTGTCCAGAACAGTTTATTATGGGTTATCTTCTAATATTTTTTATAGTTTCAGATGTTACATCCAAGTCTGTAATCTACCTTGAGTAGATTTTTTAGGTGGTGAGAGATAGGGGCCCCATTCCATTTTTATGCATAGGACAAGCTAATTTCCAGAACAATTTATTAAAAAGGGTGTCTTTTCACCATTGTATGTTCCTGGCAACTTTGTGAAGAATTAGTTGGTTATATGTGGCTTTGTTTTTGGATTCTTTCCTCTTTTCTACTGATCCGTGTTCATTTTTATATAAGTGCCATGCTGTTTTCATTACTATAGCCCTGTAGTATAATTTGAAGTCAGATAATAAGATGCCTCCAGCTTTGCCCTTTTTGCTGGGGATTGTTTTGGATATTAAGGATCCTCTTGGTTATATGTGAACTTTACCATTTTTTCTAATTCTGCAAAAATTACCATGGTGTCTTGACAGAGATTGCATTGATTACTTTAATAATATTAATTCTTCCAATTATTGAGCTTGAGATGTTTTTCCATTTGGTTGTGTTATCTACAATTTTTGTTATCAGTATTTTATAGTTTTCCTTTCAAAGATACATCACTTCTTTTGTAGTTTTAGTTTTTGTCACTATTGTAAATGGTTTGCCTTCTTGATTTTATTATTAGCTGGATCGTTATTGGTGTATAGGAACACTACTTATTTCTGTATGTTGATTTTGCATCCTGAAATTTTACTGAATTCATTTATCAAATCCAGAATTTTTTGTGTTAGTTTTTAGGATTTTGTAGATAAATGATCATATCAGTGAATAAAGGTGATTTGATTTCCTCTTTTCCAACCTGGATGCATTATTTTTTGTTATTTTCCCTTTGACTTAACTGAACTGGGCGGGACTTCCAATACTATGCTGAATAGGAGTGGTGAAAGTGGGCATCTTTGTCCTGTTATAGTTCTTTGAAGGAATGCTTTCAATTTTTCTCCATTTAGTGTGACATTTGCTGTGAGTCTCTGGTATATGGCCATTATTGCTTCTATGCCTAGTTTGTTTAGTGTTTTAACTATGAAGGCACACTAGATTATATAAAATTATTTTTTCTGCATATAATAAAATGTTTTTTGCCCTTAAATCTGTTTACACAATATATCACATTCATTGATTTCTATACGTTGAGCCACCTTTGTGTTCTGGTATATGACCCACTTATTCATGGTTTACTGGGTTTGCTAGTATGTTGTTGAAGATTTTTGTGTCTATGTTCATCAGGGATTTTGCTGTGTAATTTTCTTTTTTGTTGTTGCTGTTTTGTCCTTGTCCCATTTTGGTATCAGGGTGATACTGACCTAGTAGGGATGATTTAGGGAGAATTTTATCCTCCTCAATTTCTGAAACAGTTTTAGAGGCATTGGAACCAGTTATTCATAATATGTCTGGTAGAATTCAGGTGTGAATACAGGTGGCACTTCGCTCTTTTTTATTTTTTTAATTTGGAATTTTATTCCTGTTTCAATCTCACTACTCATTATTGATCTGTTCATTTCTTTTCTTTCTATTTTAATCTCAAAAGGTTATAGGTATGTGTCTAGGAATCTATGCATTTCCTTTAGATTTTCCAGTTTGTGAGTGTACACACATGATTGTCCATAATAGTCTCTGATGACCTTTTACATTTCTGTAGTATCAGTTGTAATGTATCCTTCTTTATTTCTTGTTTTGTTTGTTTGAATCTTGCCTCTAATTTTTTTGTTGATAGTCTAGCTATTGATTTTTCATTTTTGTTTGTCTTTTTGAAGAAACAACCTTTTATTTTGTTGATCCTTTGTATTGTTTGTTTTTTGTTCTGTATCTAATATAGTTCTCCTCTGATCTTTATTATTTCTTTTCTTCTGCTAAATTTGGAATTGGTTTGTTCTTATTTTTCTAGTTCTTTGACATGTGTTAAGTCTCACAAATTTACGGGATTACAGACATGAACCACCACACCCAGCCTTCTTTCATCTGTATTTTACTGTTTTCAGTGTGCAATCTTTCACCACCTTGGTCAAATTTATTTATTTTTTTTGGTACTATCATTTTTTGGTGTTTTCTTGATTTCTTTTTTGTCTAGGTTGTTATTTGTGTGTAGAGATGAGTTTTGCATGTTGGTTTCGTATCCTGCAACTTTATTTAATTTATTTATTAGTTCTAACAGGTTTTTTGATAGAGTTTTCAGAGTTTCTACATATATAGAATCACGTCATCTACAAATAAAGGTAATTTACTTCTTCTCTTCAGATATAGATGGTTTCTTATTTCCCTTTATTTTCTGACTACTCTTACTGGTACTGACAGTACTTTGTTGAATAAACATGGTGAGAGTGGGCATGCCTGCCTGGTCCCATATCTTAGTGAAGGTTTCTTAGTGAAGAAATCTTTCAGTTGTTTCCTGTTAATTGTGATGTTAGCTGTTGTTTTTTTCATAAATAGACTCTATTATTTTTGAGACATTTCTTTCTATATTTAGGCATTCAGACTTTTTTGCATCAAGAAAAGATGCTGAAATTTGTCATATGTTTTTCTGCATCAGTTGAGATGATCATGTGTTGTCTATCTATTCTGTCAATGTGATTTAACAATGCTTGGTTTGCATGTGTTAAGCTTTGCTTGACAGGGATAAATTCCACATGGTCATGATGTATAATCTTTTTGATATATTGTTGAATTTTTGCTAAAATCTTATTATAGACTTTTGCATAAATTTTTTTTTTTTTTTTTTGTAGAGACAGAGTCTCACTTTATGGCCCTCGGTAGAGTGGCGTGGCCTCACACAGCTCACAGCAACCTCCAACTCCTGGGCTTAAGCGATTCTCTTGCCTCAGCCTCCCGAGTAGCTGGGACTACAGGTGCCCGCCACAACGCCCAGCTATTTTTTTTTTGGTTGCAGTTTGGCCGGGGCCGGGTTTGAACCCGCCACCCTCGGTATATGGGGCTGGCGCCCTATGGACTGAGCCACAGGCGCCGCCCAACTTTTGCATAAATATTTATCAGAGATATTGGCCTCTGGTTTTCTTTTCTTGTGGTGTCTTTGTCTTAAGTATCAAGGTGATACTGACCCTAATAAAGGTGCTATGAAGTATTCCCTCTTGTTCTATTCTATTTTTTGAAAGAGCTTAAAAAGTATTAGTGATAAATCTTCTATTAGTATTTAGAATAATTCAGTGGTGAGACCATCTGAAGCTTGCCTTGTCCTTTTGGAAAGATTTAAAATTACTTCTCCAAATCACTTTATTTACTACTCCTATATTTAAGCTTTGTATTTCTTTGCGATTGAATCATGGTATATTATAATAGAATTTATCTAGTTTTTTGTCTAGGTTATCTAATTTGTTGTCATATAGCTATTCATAATAGTTTATTTATGGTTTTGTTTAATATTTGAGACATCTGTTGTAATGGATCCACTATCATTTCTAATTTTACTTATTTGATTATTTTCTTTCTTTTTTTTTTTTTTAGCCTACATAGAGTTTAGCCAATTTTTTCTCAAAAGAACATTTAGTTTTATTCACATTTTTCCCACTGTTTTTTCTGTTCTCTATTTGGTGCATTTGTATTCTGATCTTCATTGCTTCCTTCTTTCTGCTAACTTTGAGCTTAATATAGCTTTCTTTTTCTAGATCCTTGAGGCATAATGTTAGACTGTTCATTTGTTTGTTTGTTTTGTTTTGTTTTTTGAGTTACAGTCTCACTATGTTACCCTCACTAGAGTGCTTGGCTGTCACAGCAACTTCTAATTCTTAGGCTTAAAAGATTCTCTTGCCTCACCCTTCCAAAAGGCTGGGACTACAGATGCCTGCCACAGTGCCTGACTAATTTTTGGTGCAGTTGTCATTGTTGTTTAGCAGGCATGGGCCAGGTTCGAACCCACCTGCCTCAGTGTACATACCTGGCACCCTAACCATTGAGCTATGAGCACCAAGACATCTTCTTTTTAATTTCTATAAAATTCTCCTTTACAGCTGCTATTGCTGAATCCTATAAATTTTGTTATGTTGTGTTTCTGTTGTCATTTGTGTCAAGATATTTTAAATTTTCCCTTTTGACCTTTCCTTTGACCAGTTGGATGTTCAGAAGCATTCTGTTTAACTTCCACACATGTGTGAATTATTCAAGATTCCTCCAGTTACTGATTTCTAGCTTCATTCCTTTGTGGTGATAAACACTACTAGATATTATTTAAATTTTCTTGAATTTCTTAAGGTTTGCTGTATGACCTTAAATGGTCTACTCTAAAGAATGTTTTTATATGTACTAGGGAAAAAAATGTACATTCACCACCTGCTGTTGGATACAAATTTCCATATACAGAGTGGATATAAAATTCATGTGCAATTTGAAGTTACAACTATTGTAAATTGCACACAAACTTGTCTACACCCTGTATGTCTATTTGGTTCATTTGGTATAAAGTGCTGTTCAAGTTCAGTATTCCCGTATTAATATTCTGTGTGGTGATTGAATGTTGAATATTGGAGTCCCCTGCTAGTATTATATTGCTATCTGTTTATTCCTTCATGTTGATTAATATTTTCTTTATTTATGTAGGCATTCTGCTGTTAGGTATGTTCATACTTATAATTTTTATGTCCTCTTGATGAATTGACCTCTTCATCATTAAATAATGAACATCTTTGTCTCTTTTAACAATTATTGTTAATGTTTCACAATCACCTGCCTGAAGCAAATATATGGCCTCTTTTCAGAATAACATCATTCAAGATCTCAAACAATCTTAAAAATGTAACAAACAGAATATATAATACTCAGCAAAAATATATCCGTATATGACAGATTAAGACATAGACAAAAAGAAAAGAACAGGTAAGAAAAATAGAACAACACGGGCTCAAGTTGGAGTTATGGACACAGAGTATAAAATAAGATTCTTTCTGTATTCCAGGAGCCAAAATTCAAAATTAAAAATCTCATTAGTTCCCACTTGTGGGCATATATCCAAAATAATTCAAAGCAGAATCTCAAAGAGATCTTTACACATCTATGTTGATTATATCATTTATTCACAAAAACCAAGAGGTAGAAACAATTGAAATGCTGATTGAAGTGAATGGGTAAAAAAAATGAGTTATATGAATATAAGAAAAGTTATGCACATTGCAAAGGAGGAAATATTGTCACAGGCCACAACATGAATAAACCTGGAGGGCATTATGCTAAGCAAGATTTTACAATTGCACACATAGGAAGTACCCAGGATAGCCAAAATCACAGAAACATAAATTACAAAGGTGGTTTCTAAAGGATGAGAAGAACAAGAGGAAAAATACTATTAGATAGATAATATACTTTCAGTTTCGGCACATTAATGCCTTCTTCTGTTTGGTCTCTGGGATAATGGAATTGTTTGTGGGATCATAGTTGAATGAGGTTGGATCTGGGTCACATGGCTGATGTAGAGACCATAGTAGGGGATGGGGAAGACACTTATCTGAAGTCTTAGTCAGCATAGAATCCGTTTAGTCCATGGGTGGACTGGACTGTATCCTGGACTTTGGTCCAGAGAGCTGGGGCAGTGATGAGGATCCTCTTTGGTTTCCACAGGTAGAAAGCCTATTATCAGGTGTGTGGGACAGCTTGGCTTCCTCTTGGCCTGTGTAAGTCTCCTAATGTCCACTGAGTAGATCCCTAGGCAGGCAGTGCAGCCCTAGACCCTGGCTGGGAGGGACTGGAACCGAGTTACAGGGATGCTTCAATATTTACAGCCAAGACTGACATCTTCAAGCCTGACTCTGGGGTCACAGATGGGTGTGTCTCCTAGTTGGCCCCTGGGAGGACAGGCCTGATCTCAGAGTACAGGCAAGAGAATCTGGAGCTGATTTACACGGACAGTTTAAGATCAGCGATAGGGGGCAGCACCTGTGGCTCATTTGGTAAGGTGCCAGCCCCGTATACCGAGGGTGGCGGATTGAAACCCGGCCCTGGCTGAACTACAACAAAAAATATCCGGGTGTTGTGGCGGGCACCTGTAGTCCCAGCTACTCAGGAGGCTGAGGCAAGAGAATCGCTTAAGCCCAGGAGTTGGAGGTTGCTGTGAGCTGTGTGATGCCACGGCACTCTACCGAGGGCGATAAAGTGAGACTCTGTCTCTACAAAAAAAAATATATCTATATATCTACATATATATATCAGCTACAGGACTGAGGTAAAGTCACAGCTGAGAAGGGGTAGACATGAATGTTGGGGCCATTTCAGCATCTGCTGAGCCTTGTTGATTTTCTGGTCTGCTTTTGGGGGCACAGATGTGTCTGCCTCCCTCTAGGATCCTGGGTGAGCATGATGCTCTCTCAGACTGAAGCAGAGAAGCTGGGATCCAGGGCTGTTTTCTGATCTACCGTGGGACCTACCTAATCCACACCTAGGTGGGCATGAGAGGAATAAATGGGAGATTTAAGGGACCTGATACCAAGTCCGTGGAAATTGGGTTCAGAGAAACATAGAGCTTCTCAAGAATTCTACGCATTGAGCCTGCGGCTGTTCTTTGGGTCCTTTGTCCTTTTGCTGTGCTGAATGTTCACTCCTCACATAAACAAGGATCACTCAGTAAGTCCAAATAGTGAGGAGAGCACTCTATGAAGGTAAGAGATGAGTTGTGGTGAGGAAGTTGGAGCCTTGAGAGGGCCCTGGGTGTACTTTGTGAAGACGAGGGGTGTGGTAAAGGCAACTGTCAGGTAGTACCCATCACAGAGGCAATGGCACAGCCCAGGATGCTGACAGTGCCTTTCAGACACGATGCTGGACCACGGACAGCCAGCAGGAGGCGCTGTGGGACTGTCTGATACATATGGTGAGGCCGCAGCTGGGGTTCTTTGGTTGGTGCCCTATGCTAAGCGCTCCCTGGTGCCCAGTGGATCCTTCCTCCCAAATCCCTAAGGATGCCCACATCAGAAGTTCACCAGACTTACACCCTCCACAACCAAACTCCAAGGCAGAGGGACCCAGAATCAGTCATGTCTCAGGAAGGGGCTTGGAGAATCAGGTGAAAAAATAATTTTAACGATGGGCTCCCTCCTCTACCAGAATGAGGGGAAGGATAAAGATTTGGGCATCTCTGTCTCAGCTGATGGTCTTGGGAAGCAGATGTCTGGAGATTCTCCACCATGGCCTGGCCTTTTTCCTCCTCCTCACCACTCTCTGCACAGATGACTGGATTTGGGGTGAGGGGAGAATCCCTAGAAGAAAACATGGTGGTTTATTTCCTTCTGGGTGCCCAGCATGGCTGGTGTGTTGGGCCCCAGACTTTCTATCATTGAGTCAATGCACTTTCAGGATCCTGGACATGTACCATTCTTATTGCTGGAGTCTGTGGATCAGGAAGTCACTATCTCCTGCTTTGGGAGAAGCAGCAACATTTGCATCTTATCATTTGTGTTGGTACCAGCTCTTACTGGTGCTTGCCCCCAAACTCCAGATTTGTGGACCCACTAGCCCCATTGTACTTCTGCTAGCTGGACAAGGAAGACCTGACATACTGAATGTCGGATGGAGCCCTCAGAGTATGAGTAGGGAGAGGGGCAAGAGGGGGCAACTGGTGGGATCTCAACTAATGTGCACATTGTGAGGGTGTTCAGCACACCCCTGGGTGAAGGGCCCAACTACAACTTGAACTTTTCCTTAGAAATGAAAACAATGTAACCTAAACATTTGTACCCTCATATTAATCTGAAATTTTAAAAAAGAACAATAAATACATAAAATGTAAAATATAATAAAATGCCAGTGAGACTGTGGGAAATCACAAACTGTCAAGTGTGGGGGCATAAACATGTTCAGCCATCTGGAAGAAAGTTCCTCAGCACACACAAAAAATAAGTGTGTTTGCACATGCCGCGCAGGTGTCTACCCTGTACAGAGACAGAGGGAAATGTTTACAAGAAGATCCTTACTGTGAGCAAAGTGTTGGATGCAAGCTTGTTGTCTAACACAAGGGGAATTTATAACCAACACACAGTAGGGGGGATGCTAACCAATTGGAAGTAATAAAATAATTTCATATAAAATGCATGAAATTCAAAGCATAATTATCAGTTTAAAAAGAAAAAAATCCACTAAATAAAAAGCAAAATTTCTAAAGAAAAGAAAGTAAGTTGTTTATTGTAAAACACAAACTCACTTTGTAACATTTGCAAAGTTGTATGTGTATAATGGGCAGTTGGGAAAGTAGACAGGAATATTATTTACACTTGAATGGGAGGGCCTCAAACAAAGAGACATATATGGTGGTTAAAAAATAAGTTAAATAACAACATAGAGAACTTTCAGAGGCTGACCATGAGAGTGCTGTTAATAAATGTGATTGAACTCCCCAAAATGGAAACATAAAATATTCTTCATTTTTGGAGATGTAACAGATGATCTCAGTAAAGTAATGACATAACGTGATGCTGATTCAGGTGAAAGACTAGCTCTTTGCAGGCAAGGGAATCACTTAGCCTGGCACTCAGTATACTGAGAATTCCCAGCTTCCCTGTATCTTTCACCAACATCGTGAACACTTCAGAAAAGAGGGTCAGGACACTCAGTGTTCCTCTAATTCTTCACATCTGGAATGCCCAGATGTGTCAGAAAGACAAGTAGGGTTTGGGATCTGGAGACAGTGAGGAGCAGTGGGGGACATTTCTGAGATGGCCCCACCCACCTGGGAAACCTCTGAGGGCCTGCAGGGGAGTTCAGCCATCACCGCGTTCACTGTGTTAGATTTGGGCCACAGCACTGACCTGCAGGACCATGAGTCAGTCCACCTCCAGCCATGGGGCCAGCTGATCTCATTTACTCTTTCTCCTGCTGTCCTGTGAGTACCCAGGCAGGTGGCCCAGGAACAGACAGAAAGCAAAGTCGTATTTGAATGTAGTGGCTCCACCCCCATGAAGACAGTGGGAAATATAAGGAGAATTAGTAGAGTTTAGTCTCCAAACTAGAACTTCAGGGAGCAGAACTTGAGTCTGCACCATGCCCTGGGCTCCTCTGCTCCTCACCCTCCTCACATGTCATACAGGTGAGGGTGCACCTTACAGTGGGTGTGGGAAAGGGAGCTATGGGATCCTCACCCAGCTCTGCTCCACTCCCCTCACTCTCACTCACAGCGGTCTGTGATTCTGCTCTCACTGTCCTCTCTGTCCCCCTTACAGTGTCTCTGGCCCAGGCAGGGCTGACTCAGCCCCCATCGGTGTCCATGGGCCTGGGACAGACAGTGACACTCACCTGCACTGGGAACGGCAATAATGTTGGTAATGAGGGAGCGGTTTGGCTGCAGCAGCACCCAGGTCAGTCCCCCAAACTCCTGGTGGACAGGGTGCACAACCGACCCCCAGGGATCTCAGAGAGGTTCACGGGGTCCAGGTCAGGAAATGTCGCTTCCCTGACCATCTCTGGACTCCAGAATGAGGACGAGGCTGACTATTTCTGTACAGCATGGGACAAGAGCTCAATGGTTTGCACGGTGCTTCAGGCCAGTGGGGAAGTGAGACAAAAACTCATGGGCTCCCCTTGCATCACTCAGCACGTGGGAACCTCACAGAGCATTGTGTAAACTAGACCTGTAAAAATGACGGCTTCCTAGTCATAATATTGTGTACTATTCAAGACAGTAAAAAATATTAACATGAATAAAATTAGTAATTAACAAGCCTGTGTTAGGCAACACCACTGAGTATATATGTGGCTATTTGCACATATGAATGTATATGTGCCCTAGTATTTGGTAAAATGAAATATAAGGCTTAACTAAGTTTTCTCAGATTTTTCTTGTGTCCTCGGTTTGGAGCTGCTGGAGTCCATGCTCAGATTATCCATCTCTCTGCTCTTGCCAGTCCCTTCACCAGGGTCACCAGAAACTACCTCCCTCCTTGTGGTCTGGGCACATGTCCTCACCTCTCATTAGAACACCCTAAATCCTCTTCAGTGGGGATTCCTTGACCTACACCATAGATCTGGACATGAACATCACACTTGATTGATGCTTCTGCAGTCCCACTTCCCTGTCTATCCTCATCCCCCACTTCCCTGTCTACCCCCATCCCCTACGCAGACAATGTCCCCACTTTTTATTGTGCTCTTTCACTCTGACAATCATGAGCAGTGTCTGAAACAGGCAAGGTAGGAGATTCCGGGTATGTTTGACAACAATTTTGACTCCGTTTTGAAAAAAAAAAGAATAAATCATAATTCAAAAATCATTTTCCACAGAGATGAAAATCTAAGTGTGAGATCATCAGGGTTCCTTCTTTTCTTGGGTTGTGACACCGGACGAAAGTACCATGTGAAAAGACCAGTGTCCTACGTACTTACAGCTGTCACAGTGAGTGGAGGAGGTGGGCCCTGTGGCCAGCAGGGGACGCTGTGTGATGTGCTGAGAACGAGGGTGCTGTGCAGACAGCTGGTAAACCACTCAGCTGGGGGGAAGGAAGTTGACCACCGTGTCCTCACTGATGTGTGACGTGTGACTTTCCTCCACCTGTGAGTCCCTGCCCACTACCCCTTCTGCTCCTGAGTCTGACTCCTACTCCATTGCTTCAGATTTGAGACATTGCCTCCTTGTCTTCTTATTTTTTGAAAGATTTTTAAAGCTTATTTAGTTTTTCACTATTTATTTTTTAAACGTGAAATTTATTTATTTATTTATAATTTTATATTTTTTCTTAAATCATAACTGTGTATATTGATGTATTTATGCGTTTCAGTGTACTGGTTTAATATACAATGTGAAATGCTTACATTGAATTAAGTAACACATCCATCACCGTTATGCTCATTTCTTAATAGTTTTGAAATGTACCACTGCATCACGCACATTAGGTGAGGTCCCCCCAAATGCTCTCCCTCCTCCCATCACCCCTTTTTCCTCCCCTCTCTCTCCTCTTCCCTTCTACTTTCTGGACTATAGTTACGTTTTACCATTCATATGAATGTGTAGGGGATTATATATTGATTTCATAGTAGTATTGAGTACATTGGATACTTTCTTTTCCATTCTTGAGATACTTTACTAAGAAGAATATACTTCAGCTCCATCCAGGTAAACATAAAAGTTGTGAAGTCTCCATCTTTTTATGGCTGCATACTATTCCATGGTGTACATATACCACAATTTGTTAATCCATTCATGGGTTGATGGACACTTGGGCTGTTTTCAAGTCTTGGCTATTATGAATTGGTCTGCAATAAACATTCTGGTGCAAATGTCTTTGTTGTAAAATGCTTTTTGATCACCTGGGTATATACCTAGTAGAGAAATTGCAGGATCAAATGGCAGGTCTACTTTTAGTTCCTTGAACATTCTCCAAACTTCTTTCTGGAAAGGTCATATTAGCTTGCATTCCCACCAGCAGTGTAGAAGTGTTCCCTTCTCTCCACACCCACACCAACATCTGTAGTTTTGGGATTTTTGTGATATGGGCTAATCTTACTGGAGTTAGATGATATCTCAAAGTGGTTTTGATTTGCATTTCTCTGATGATTAAGGATGATGAGCATTTTTTCCCTGTGTTTGTAGGCCATGCGCCTGTCTTTATCAGAGAAGTTTCTGTTCAAGCCCACATAGAAATGAGGTTACTTTTTCTTTTCTTGTTGATAAGTTTGAGTTCTCTGTGGATTCTAATTATCAGACCTTTGTCAGAAGCATAATCTGTAAAAAATCTTCTCCCATTCTGAAGGTTTTCTGTTTGCTTTACTTTTCTGTGCTCTTGGCTGTGCAAAAGCTATTTAGTTTGATCAGATCCCAGTAATGTATTTTTTGGTGTTGCTTCAATTGCCCAGAGGTTCTCCTCATAAAATATTTTCCAAGGCCGATATTTTCTTAAGCTTATTTAATGAAACAAATTTTAGTTTTACAAAAGATCTTCAGAATTTAATAGAAATAAACTGCATTATAACTTGCTATCCTGTTGTGATTTTTTTTTTTATATTTCAGTTTAATGTGAGAGCATAAACAATTAGGTTACAATGTTTGGGTTTGTTAGGGAGAGTCCATGTTGTAGTGTATTTATGTCCTGCACACAGAAGTTGTGCCTTATCCCCTTACACTGTGCCCAGTAAGTGAGAGCATGTCAATCTCCCTCCCTCCCCCCTCTCCTTCCTCCCTCATTCCCTCTTCCCCCAACTGAATTGGGTGGGTGTGTCTCTTATGTGAATATTTGCTTGTCTACTGCAGCGGTTCTCAATCTGTGGGTCGCGACCCCCAGGAGCTATATTAAAGGCCCATGGCATTAGGAAGGTCGAGAGAAGGTTGAGAACCACTGGCCTACTGGCTTCATATTAGTATTGAGTACATTGGATACTTACTTTTCCACTCTAGTGATACTTTACTAAGAATAATGAGTTTCAATTCCATCCAGGTTAATTCGAAAGATGTAAAGTCTCCATATTTTTATGGCAGAGTGGCATTCTGTGGTGTACATATGCTATAGTTTATTAATCCATTCCTTGGTTTTTAGGCATTTAGGTTGTTTCTACATCTTTATAGTTGTAAATTGTGTGCAATAAACAATCTAGTGCAAATGGATGTGGAGAGAAGGGAGCACTTCTATACTGTTGGTGGGACTGCAAACTAATACAGCTTCTTTGGAAAGAAGTACAGAGAATCCTCAAAGAACTCAAAATAGTTTGACTTTCATTTGACTCCACAATCCCATTACTAAGCACCTACCTAGAAGGAAAAAAAATCATTTTATCATGAGGACATTTGCACTAGATTGTTTGTCACAGCTATTTTTCCTCTTTAGTGGTTTTTCCCAAATCTGGTCCAAGAAGGGCTTACAGATGGTTAAGTCCCAGGATACGTGTGGATGGAGTCATTCTGCTCCAATTATAGCCTGGCCAGGAGATGGGACACAGCTGTGATCACAATGCTCACAGTGGAAATTCTGGAGACAAATCTCTGAGGCGTCTCACCATGCCCTAGAGCCTTTCTCCCTCAGTCATTTATAAAAGGAACATTTGCTAGACATTTAGAGGAAGGGGACCTGAGGTCACACAGGACCTACATTCTTCCTCTGGCCCCACAAGCCACATGTGTGTTGTGTCCTCAGACTCATGGCCCTCTGTCTCAGTGTATTGGTAACTTGCTCACAGCCTTCTGCAAAGGAAACTTCGGGAATTTGGTAACTTTCATGCAGTCTGGAGCCACCAGATCCCATAAAGAAGCTCTATAAGGTGAGGAGTGCTGTGCTCTGGACTACCCCCTGAGCAGGAGGCCCAATGTAGACCAGGATGACAGCCTCAGAGGTGACTCTTTGCTCTGAGCCCCAGGAAAAGCTCTAAGACATGTTATCTGTTGTCTTTGCCAAGTGTTTTGCTCCACTCTCACTGTATTTCACCTGCTCTAGCTCATTAGAGATAGAACTATCACTTCTGGAAGAAAACCCTAAATATCTAAGGTCATAAATGCACTCAGGTCCAGGCTTCCCACTCAGGAATGTCCAGCTTGTGGCCCTAGGGCACCATGCAGAATATTTGAGACCTTTTTTTTGCTTCTCTGCAGTGTTGAATATTGCAAAACTTAAGCACAGAGCTTTATTTCTTTTTTATTTATTTTTTTTTCTCATCAGCTTTTTTTTTTTTCTCATCAGCTTTCATTAGTGTTTTGCATTTTAGTGTGGTCCCAAACAACTCTTTTTCTTCCAATTTACAGCAGAAAAAAAACAAGGTTGGACACCCCTGGTTGTCAAACCATTGATTTACCTTGTGTAATTTTATCATCTAATAGTTGCATAACAATGTTGAGAAACGAGGGCACTAAGGGGCTGGAGATACCTTTACATTTTCCTGATCTATGTGGAAATGTCTCCCCTCAAGTAAGAAGCTGTGTATTACCATATTATAAACATATTTCTTTTTTCTGTTTCTGTACCATTAACTACTTTTTTTTAAAATCAGGAATAGCTGTTAAAATTGGCCAGAGTCTTGCAAAATCCATTCATTCAATAATATTTTTTGTGATGTAATAATATGGTGTATTCTATTAAAGACTTTATTATTATCAAAATAACCTATATTTCAGGAGTAAATTTCACTGGACAATTATGTGTCAATTTTTAAGTCTGGGGTTGAATTCAGGTGACCCCACTCATATATCACCCCTGAGAGACTGAAGTCTGGACAGTGGCAGCAGGGGCCACTGTAGGCCTTGCTAGCACATGTGGGTAGGGAGCACCCCCAGCTGCACAATTCCCAAAACTCCCCAGAGCTGGGGCAGTGGAGCCTGCACTCACTGGAACAGACTCAGCAGCTGCGTCCTCCATGGGGTGGGCAGATTCTCCTGCTCACAGGCCTGTGGAAGGTCACAGCAGCTGCTTCCTTCCTTGTCACTCCCATGGGGCAAACTGTGAATTTCACTCATCAGACCAAAAACTAAGCTCGAATGTCAAATAGTACTCAGGCTGGGGCAGAGACCTCCAGTTGGCAAAACAAGTTAGTGTGAATGCCCCTCCTCCTTCTGGACAGTGGAGAAGATGAAAGAGCTCCAGGCCTCTCAGCGCTGCCCCAGGGCCTCAGGAGTCTGTGTCCACCATGGCCTGGACTCCTCTCCTCTTCATGCTCCTGTCCCATTGCACAGGTGAGGACAGACTGCAGGTGCCTGGGCTGCTACCAGCTCCTCTGGTTCAGACCAGCAAGACTCTTAATCTTGGTCTGTGCCCCATCACCATGGGTATCTGTGTTCGCAGGTTCCCTCTCCCAGCCTGTGCTGACTCAGCCACCCTCCCTCTCTGCATCCCCGGGATCATCAGCCAGACTCACCTGCACCCTGAGCAGTGACCTCAATCTGGGATACTATGCAATATATTGGTTCTAGCAGAAGCCAGGGAACCCTCCCAGGTATCTCCCAAGCTATGTCTCAGACTCAAGTAAACACCAGGGCTCTGGAGTCCCCAGCCACTTCTCTGGATCCAAAGATGCCTCGGCCCATGCAGGGATCCTGCACATCTCTGGGCTGCAGGCTGAGGACGAGGCTGACTATTACTGTCTGATATGGCACAGCAATTCTAATGTTAACACAGTGCTCCAGACCCAGGTGGGAGTGAGACAAATACTTCCTGTCTGCTCTCTGGACCTGTTGCAGTCACCCCTGCTGGTGGCCCTGACAAGCCCAGCTCAGGGTGACATCTAGTGTGAACAGCTAGTGTCCTCAGGAGAGCAGCCCTGGCAGGGCCATATTCTTCCCTTCTGTTCTCCTGACAGACTGAGCCAATGCATTTACTCTCTCACCTCATTCATGTTTTCCCGGGAAGATATCCCTTGTTCACAGACAAAAAATAAATCTTCCCAGTAGAGACATTTGGGGAATCAAGAGAGGCTGATCACAGCCATGTCCCACCAGAGTCCATGAGGGGCTCCTAGTGCCGTGATCTGCACTCGAGGACCTCATCGTGCCCAGATTCAATCTGGGTTCACAAGACAACTCCAACCAACAGACGTGGATGCATCCTGTATGCTAAAAATAAAATAGCAAGTATGATGAAATAAAACCGTATCACTTATGATAGAATCAAAATGAAATACTTAAGGATAAAGTAAGTAGGGACAAAATGATACAAAATAATTAAGTAAATATTAAATAGGTGAAGAAATACTCTATTTTCAGTTTGTGTTTTCAAATACTTAATATGGCTAAATCAATATTTCCCAGTTTTTGATAGATTCACTGCAAGGTCTTCCTATAAAATATGCTTTCAGGGAATGATAAGGTAGAATTCTCAGCTAAGAAATAAAAAGCATAAGAAAAGGCATCAAGAAAACATAGCTCTGTGTCAATCTGCTCATGTTTCACATAACCTGACTGTATCTGAGGAAGGGGTGTGGAGTGATAACAAACCAAAAAAAAAATGTGGTTTGTATTTTGGAAAAAGGAGAACTTTATTGCTAATACAGGGGCTTTTTATAGCCCCCAGTATCTATTCCGGGAAGCTGCGTGAAACACGGCTCTCAGCCACAGGCAGGAACACAGGAACAATAGCTTCACAGAAGAGACCTAAAAAGCAGGATTTGACACTGGGAGGAGTGGTTGAATAAACATATTCCACAAGATACAGGGGAGTCATGACTATTCACGAACTAGAATCGTGCCCATACATAATGGTGCTTCTCTCTCTTTCTGTCATGGCCAGGAACTCAGTTTTTAGGTGTTTCTGCAGTGCTTGTGAATAAGAGGGCCTGTTCAGTTAGCAGAGGGCTTAGGATTTCTTTTTCTTTTATTGTTGGGGATTCATTGTGGATGCAAAGAACCAGGTTACATTGATTGCATTTGTTAGGTAAAGTCCCTCTTATATTGTGTCCCTCTCCCAAAAGGTGTGTCATACACCATGACCCTCCACCTTCTCCCTCGTTCCCTCTCCCTGCCCTCCCCTTACCCCACCCCGCACTGTGTACTAGGTCATTATTGTCCTCATATCAGACTGGAGTACAGAGGATTCTTGCTTCTCCATTCTTGTGATGCTTTACTAAGAACAATGTCTTCCACTTCCATCCAGGTTAATACGAAGGATGTCAAGTCTCCATTTTTTTTAATGGCTGAATAGTATTCCATGGTATACATATACCACAGCTTGTTAATCCATTCCTGGGTTGGTGGCCATGTAGGATGTTTCCACATTTTCTCAATTGTAAATTGAACTGTGATAAATGGTCTAGTGAAAATGTCCTTACGGTAAAAGGATTTTTTTTACTTCTGGGTAGATACCCAGTAATGAGATTGCAGGATCAAATGGGAGGTCTAGCTTGAGTTCTCTGAGGGTTCTCAAAACTTCCTTCCAAAAAGGTTGCATTAGTTTGCAGTCCCACCAGCAGTGTAAAAGTGTTCCCTTCTTTCCACATCCACACCAGCATCAGCAGTTTTGAAATTTTGTGATGTGGGCCAATCTCACTGGGGTTAGATGCTATCTCAGGGTGGTTTTGATTTTTTTCTAATAATTAGGGGTAATGAGAATTTTTTTCATATAATTGTTAGCCATTTGTTTTCTTTAGAGAAGTTTATATTTATCTCTCTTGCCCAGTGATATAAGGTATTGTTGGCTCTTTTTAAGTTTATTAATTTGAGTTCTCTGTAGATCCTACTTATCAAGCTTTTGTCCAATTCATAATATGCAAACATCCTTTCCCTTAGTATAGGTTGTCTATTTGCTTTGGTTGTTGTCTCCTTAGCTATACAGAAATTATTTGGTTTAATTAAGTCCCATTTGTTTATTTTTGTTGTTGTTGCAATTGCCATGGCAGTCTTCTTCATAAAGTCTTTCCCTAGGCCAATATCTTCCAGTGTTTTCCTCTTACTTTCTTTGAGTATTTTTATCATTTCATGCCTTAAATTTAGGTATTTTATCCATCTTGACTCAATTTTTGTGAGTGGAGAAAGGTGTGAGTCCAGTTTCAGTCTTTTACATGTGAATATCTAGTTCTCCCAGAATCATTTATTGAATAGGGATTCTTTCCTACAGTGTATGTTCTTGTTTGGTTTACCAAAGACTAGGTGGCTGTAAGATGTTGCTTCCACCTCTGGGTGTTCTATTTGGTTCCAGATTTTCAGTTCACAGTCTTCCATTTTGGCCAAAGCGTACCAGAGGCAGCAGTGATGACTGAACTCTGTTTTCTCCCCTCACTGACAGTGTGGACTGCCCATTTGCCCTAAAGCCATGTAGGCCCTCACTGGGACCCTGATGGACAAGGAGAGCTTTAGAGTCATAAAGTCTTACAGTCAATTAAACCTTTTGTGTCAAACAGGATTGGAGTAACATAGGAACTCCTTATCCCCTTGAAAACTTTTAAGCAATGCAATTCAAAACCAAAAGTTAAAAACAGGTTTATAAATTAAGTTTACAAACTTACATGTATGTGTCAAGACACTGTAGTATTGCTTGTAGTCACAGACATGTAGCAATTTTTGTGAACATAAGCATTTTGCTAAGACCATTCTATCTCTCAAACTGGCCCTTACGATTTCCAACCCTTCTCCCTCCTGTGATGTTTCTTGGGTCTAGAGGGGGAACAGTCTGTCTGTAGAGTAACAGAAATAGAAATAGAAATAGAATAAAAATAGAAAACAGTAATAGAAATCAAACCGGGCCCCATGAGATTTCAGATGAGGAAGCTGTGCAAGCTTTGTTAAGTCATCTCCAGTTTTCAGGATATCATAACACTTTTTTTTCTTCTTTTACAGAAGTAAAATGAGAGATTATTATAATAGCATTAATTATCTGACAATTAAAGAGGAATTTGGGTATCAGAATGGAAAAGCATTGTTTTTAATTAGGGAGTCAAATAAAAACATCATGAAGTAAATTCTGACCTTTTCTTATGTTTTCTTCTTTTGTAGACAATAACTAAGTAGTATTCAGTCCAAACTTGGGATAATTTGTTATTAAAAAAACTCTATAAACAGAAGGACAAGACTAGGATTTGATAATGGATTTTTGATAATTTATTTTTCTCCTCACTTTTCCATTTTTACCAAAGACAAATCATATTAGAGCCAACTTACTTACAGACTAAATTTTAGCCTCCTTATACCTGGCTTCAGTATATGCACAAAGTTCAGTGAAGACAAACATTAGCCGTATAAAGGTTTGTTTGAAACACTGGCTTTGCTAGAACCATCACCTCCTTTTTAAAAAGAATTTCAAGTTACTTGACTCAGGCACAGTGGCTCATGCTTCTAATTCTAGCGCTCTGCGAGGCTGAGGGGGATAGATTGCTTGAGCCCAGGAGTTTGAGACCAGGCTGGGCAGAGAGACCTCATCTCTCCTAAAACAAAACAAAACAACAAAAAAAAAGTAGCTGGGTGTGGTGATAGGCACCTGTAGTCCCAGCTACTCAGGAGGCTGACACAAGAGGAACCCAAGAGTTTGGAGGTGCTGTGAGCTATGACACCAGGGACCCCACTCTACCAGAGACTCTGTATAATAACAATAACTAATAATTAACCAGAAAAACTTGTTTTCATAAATAAATCTCCTATATATGGGTCATTATGAAAAGTTTTGAGATACCCCAAATTATGAAATGTGAAATCTATGCAGATGGAAACAAATGAAGCCCTCCCAGTAACACTGATAAGCAAAGCAATTTTAATAATTAATAATAATTATTATTATTATTATTTCAGATTACTTAAATGTCTCCTCAGGCGAGCCAGGGAGGTAACTTCCTATATATCCCCACATGAACTGGGCAACTCCTCCCTTTCAAGGTGCCAATGTAGGTTGAGGTTCCTGGACCTATCGAAAAGTAAGTTCTTCCCTTTCCGCAGATCAGGGAACATTATAAATGAAGTATCAGCTCAGTATTTGTTTTTCCAGATGGGTTCTTATTGACCTTATTAAACAACCTGATTCCTCGAACCAGTCTGGGTATATTTGAAAATATGTCAGACCACTCAAACAATTGATAAAATAACCCGTATCTCTGATTATGTCCTTTTATGCAGGTAATAGAAAAACCAATTATGGTTGGACTTACGGAAATGCCTATATTGCCACGATATAAGAACATGTATGAATAGTTTCCAAATTCTAGAGAAATCAAATAGAGGAACAAATAAATGTTTTGAATTACTTACAAAATATACTTTACCAATGTGTTATAAGTTACAAATAGCTTATAAGTTTTCTTTTATTCTGGAAAACAAAAAAAAAAAAATAATTAGCAATGTTTTCACTATTTAGCAAATCTAAATGGTCAAAAATTTAGATCTGTCCTATGTAATTAATTTTGGAACTGCTTGAGGTTGGATTATAGATTTGTTGAGATGTTTGCCTCAGTCCCTCCTTTTGGGGTGTCAGTCCTCACTATGTCCATCATCAGTGTTGACAAATTTAGGCATTTATGCCTCATCATGAGACATATCAGCCATCCCATGCAACTGCAGCTCTGTATGGGAAGCAATTCCTCATTCAGGACACAGAATCTCCCCAACGGACAAAAAGTATGTTGACATAGTTTTAATTTTTGTATAATACATGGGTCACTATGAAAGTTTTGAGATAGTAGACTGTGTTATGGTCCATTATTTCACTTCCAAGAAACACGGTTAACAGCATCCTTTCTGATTCACCCATGCAAGTTTCAATTTGCTTTACTTATCGGTGTCACCGGGAGGGATTCATTTGTTTTCAACTGTATAGATTTCATGTTTCATAATCTTGGGGCATCTCAAAACTTTTCATAATGATCCATGTATAGGAGAGTTATTTATGAAAATGAGTTTTTTTTATTATCCAAATGTGATTAGGAGGTTGACAACCCCAAATAGGTTACTGAGGCAATGAATGATCTCTATCAAAGGAGGTTTATTAAGCCGAAATGTGAGGCTATGTCCAGGAGAAAAAGGAACTACAAAACAAACAAACCAAAACAATGTGACTGCTTCTCCAAGGGGGAATTTTGGAACTATAATTTTTAAGTAGCATAGGGTACACAAAATAAATAAAAGAAGCTGAAGGGCACAGTGAGGCAAAACTGTTGCTTTCCTGTGAGGCCTAGGAAATCTATCTTTGACATAAGATAAAGATATTGTTAGAAGAGGGGAAAAAAGATAGTAAAAACATCAATTGTGTAGGTGTCCCTGGGTAGGTGAAACGTTGAATCTTTCCTTGTCCCTGTTCTGCACCTGGAGAGATAAACTTGTAATTCTTTATTAGTGTAGACAGGGAGGGGACCCAAGCATCCTTGTCCTGTGTGAGAGACATTTCAGCCTGAGCAAGTCCCTCCTTATTCAAGTGAGAGGGAGAGGGAAACGAAGTTCACTGTGAACATGTATGCGCCACCACAGGGGAAGCAAGGGCCATGAAACATGAGATGCCAGCACAACTGTAATAGTTTTTCTATGTAATAAAAAATTGAATTTAATATTTCCTGTTGTTGGCCTGGTGCCCTATAGCTCAGCGGCTAGGGCATCAGCCACATACACCAGAGCTGGAGGGTTCAAACACAGCCTGGGCCTGCCAAACAATAATGACAACTCAACCAAAAAATAGTCAGGAATTGTGGCAGGTGCCTGTAGTCCCAGCTACTTGGGAGGCTGAGGCAAGAGAATTGCTTATGCCCAAGAGTTTGGGGTTGCTGTGAGCTGTGACGCCACAGCTCTCTACCCAAGGTGACATGGTGAGACTCTGTGTCAAAAAAATATTTTTTTTCCTGTTGTCTGTAAACACAATAACTTTTTAAATTGCATATAAAAGCATGGTAAAAAAACAAAAAACAAAACACAGCTTACAATAAAAAAGAATGTTTCAAATAATAACGTTGCAAACCTAAAATGTTTCATATCTTTATATTCAGTTATCTATATGGGTGGGTTTTATTTACATGACTGTAGTAATTATTCCTTCTTTATTCCTTTTTTTTATTTTTTATTTTTAAACTTTTTTTTTTTTTTTTTTGTAGAGACAGAGTCTCACTGTACCGCCCTCGGGTAGAGTGCCGTGGCGTCACACGGCTCACAGCAACCTCCAACTCTTGGGCTTACGCGATTCTCTTGCCTCAGCCTCCCAAGCAGCTGGGACTACAGGCGCCCGCCACAACGCCCGGCTATTTTTTTGTTGCAGTTTGGCCGGGGCTGGGTTTGAACCCGCCACCCTCAGCATATGGGACTGGCGCCCTACTCACTGAGCCACAGGCGCCGCCCATTGTCACTGCCTAGTGACAAACTCACCAATATAAATATTAACAAATCAACCCGTATACCTAAAGCCCCCCCATTATAATGCCAGAACTCTTGCATTTGTAATAAAAATTACGAGTATATTTTTATTTATTTTTGTTTTGGTCAATGACATCTTTTGTTTTATTTAATTGTTTCTCAAATATATTATATGTTAGATATCTTTACAATTTATAGATCAATAATTTCTCTCGGATTTATACCATCCCTGATAGCACTCATTTCTGAATATGGGCCATTTATCTTTATTCTCTAAATAAAATATTATTTTTATTTCTCTCTCTCTCCAAATAGGATGATGTCAGAGCTATCAGGCACCAGGCTCACCTGGAATCAGACACTGGTAGAAGCAATTTAAATTCCTAACTCTGTCCATCTTCACATACTGAATGTGTCTGTCATTTTTGCTCTTAAGAAAAATACTGTGCAGGCAGCTGCCATGGGTCCCTCAGACCTGCCTTAGGGTCTTGGAAGATCCATTCCTAGGGGAGGAGCACAGATCACAGTACATGCAGGTATAGCTATTATTTCAAGTCTGTGGAAATTAGAATGGGAATAAAGAATTCCTAGAATAACCCTTTGGAAATGTTCCTGATGGGCGTCTCCTGTCACTCCTCTGTCATTGGAGAGAAGAGCTCCCTTTTTCACCAGCACTCTGGGAGGAAATCTCTGGCCACCAGGTAGGGATCATATATAAGGAAAGACCTGGTCACCCCCAGTGTAGGGAAGTGAGTCCATTCCGGCTGGCCCCTGCTCTGGACTTGATCCTGACCCACAAAGACTGTGTCTACAGGGACCCCACCTAGGAACAGCCCAGGGAACCAGGGACAGATTCAAATGAGGAGCCCAATAGAGCAGGAAGATTTCCCTGAGCTGATGCGGAGGTGACAGGAGCAGCCACCTGACCTAGGCTGAGTCAGGGGGCAGCAGACAGAGCAGTGGGGAGGCAGGGCTGGTTATGGGACACTCTGGTCACCATGCCACATGATTGTGTGTGCAGGTTTGGCCACCAGGGGGACCATGTGGCTCATTTCTTCATGGTCTCAGGGTAATCAGAGCTGGAACCAGCCACCTGCTCAATTCCAACTATGACCTCCCCACCTACTGTGACCACACAGCCCTGTCCCTGCCTGCCCCTGACACCCTGAGGTTGAGTGGCCTGAGCAGGGCCCAGGGTGGGAGGTTCATGTGCATGGATGGGGCCTATCCTCTCAGGGTAAGAAGAGGGGACAGGCAGACCTGGGGGAGCTGTGCCTCAGCTGTGGGCACAGAAGACAGGAATCAGGACGTCCTCACCATGGCCTGGTCCCCTCTCCTCCTCACTCTCCTGGCTCACTGCACAGGTGACCAGACCTGGGCCAGGGGAAAGGCCCTGGGGAGACCCTGGGGCTCTGCTCTCTCCTCTTGTCTCCAGACCCAGAATCACCATGTCTGTCTCTCCTTTCCAGGGTCCTGGGCGCAGTCTGTGCTAACTCATCTGCCCTCCATGTCTGAAGCCCTGGGGGGGATGGTCACCAACTCCTGCACGGGAAGCAGCAGCAACATAGGGGTGGGCATTATGTGCACTGGTACCAGCAGTTCCCAGGAATAGCCACTAAACTCATCATCTATGATAACAGAAAAAGACCCTCAGGGGTCCCAGACCTATTCTCTGGCTCCAAGTCCAGCAGCTCTGCCTCCCTGACCATCACGGGACTCCAGAGTGAAGATGAGGCTCATTATTACTATCAGTCCTATGACAGCAGCCTGGATGCTCCCATAGTGCTCCAGGGCCAGGGGGAACTAAGACAAGAACTCCCTTCTTACCCCTCAAATGGGTGAACACCCAGCAGCTGATGCTCAGGCCTGGCATGTGGCTTTTGCTGCTGCTGCTGCTGTCACCCTGGGCCCAGGTGCAGCCATGGGCACCACAGATTGGAGCCTCCTCCCTTTCAGTCCTCAGAGTCACTCACAGCAGCCAGGAAAAGGGCCTCCAAGGAAACAGCATGCCCTGCTCCCCTGCATCTGGGGACACGGGGTCTGTTGTACTGAGTTCCAGGGCCTGGCAGGCCCAGCTGTGTCATCTCAGAACCCTCCTCTGAAGGGGGAACCCTGAGTCTCCATCCTCCTGTCCATGTCCAGGACTTCCCAGGGCTGTCTTTTTCTCATTGGTCCTGAGGGTGGATCCAGGTTCTTTTCATTTTTCTTTCTCAGCCTATACTTTTTAATAAATCTCTTGTCATGAAGACATACAATAGATGGCCCATATTGATCGTATAAAAGTAGGTACATTTTGAAATTTTTATGCATCCCTGAAAACTTCAGCACAGTGGAGAGATCAGTGTGGGTGCCGATCCCCTAGCCTCCTCCTGACCCTTTGTAATACCCCCACCCCCTCCTGGGCAGCCCTGGTTCACCTCCTGTCAGTACTGTTTGGTGTCTTTTCTCTGGATTTACAGATTTCCCATTCCATTTGCATCTGGCTTCTTTCACTCTGGTCACTTCTGTGGAGAGTCTCTGCGTTATGGTTGAACTGAATTCCATCCCATAGAGAGTTCATTATACCTTGAGGGACCCTAGGCCCAATGTCTTTCATGGTTGTTCCTCACTAAAAACAACAATAACAAAAACAAAACATATTTATTTATGTGTATTTTTTCTGATTAAAAAAATACTTTTTCCCCCTTGGCTCCTAACATGTGGCATCCTCTAGGCACTGGGTCTTCTGTCTGGAGGGATGCTCAGCCCTGCTGTCCCCTTATGCCACTATTTACTCACCTCTAACCAGTCAGTACTGAAATTGTGCCATATTCTTCTGATTCTTTTTTGCAGTTTTTGGCCGCGACTGGGTTTGAACCCACCACCTCCAGCATATGGGGCCAGTGCCCGACTCCTTTGAGCCACAGGTGCTTCTATTCTTCTGATTTTTAATCAGAACAAACTCCCAACTTAAACTTTGTAAAAGCACCACCTCGTCCTAGATTCTTAATTCTGGCCCTTTGGATTCCCTCAGTAGCAGTGACCAAGATGCTGATTTTTTCTTTTTTATGTCACCCTCTGTAGAGTGCTGTATTGTCACAGCTCACAGCAACCTCCAGCTCTTGGGCTTTGGCGATTGTCTTGTCTCAGACTCCTCAGTAGCTGGGACTACAGGCAGCTGCCACAACGCCACAATGCCCGGCTATTTTTTTCTTATTGCAGTTTGGCCGGGGTCGGGTTTGAACCTGCCACCCTTGATATATAGAGCCAGCACCGTACTCAGTGAGCCACAGGTGCCACCTAAGATGCTGATTCTTATGTTCCTCCCAGTGGGGACCTGTTGTTATAGCGTGAACAATTGACCACCAGACAGATAAAATTCAAATGCCAATCAGGAGTCTTTATTGATTGGCCAGCCGGCTGTCTCCCTAAGTCTGGAGAGCAGCCCCGACCAGTTGGGGAGTCTGGGTTTTTATAAGGCATAGGCAGGGTAGGGGCTGGTTGAGCTGATGCAAGCAAGCTGCCGGATTTTAGAACCAGCCTTCACAGGATGAGACCTTGCAGGTGTGGTTAGCAGATGAGCAATTTTCAAAAGAAGTCAAATTCAGTAAACTCTTATCCCGTTTCTTCATTCCTCCCTCCTCCCCCCGCACTAGGTCTAAGGGAGTGTTTTCACCATTTCAGGGCCGAGGTGGCCTCACAGAATTCTTATCTCAGTTCCCCCTCCATTCCTGTTCCTTGTTGGGGGGTTCAAGAGGTTGTCAGCGATGGAGGGGGTACCCGTTTCACTCTGTGTGTACAGACGTCAGTTCATATGTGTGCCTAAATCACTGCGTTTCTTTGATACAATTGGGACTTCACTGTTGATTGAGGATTCTTAAAATAACTGGTCTTGTGTCTATTGAACATATGCAATGTGATATTACAACATAAGTAGACATAGAGAGTAAAAAATACTGATGTTAACAGAGCGGTGCCTGTGGCTCAAAGGAGTAAGGAGCCAGCCCCGTATGCCAGAGGTGCCAGGTTCAAACCGAGCCCTGGCCAGAAACTGCAAAAAAAAAAACCAATATGCCCTTTCTTCTTGCGTGTGTGTGTGTGTGTGTGCGTGTGTGTGTTGAGGCAACGCGGAGCCTCCTGGCTCTTGGGAACTAGGCAGAGTGAAAACCTGAAGAAAGATCCTGGGGGGCCAGGCACTGTCAAAGTGGAGCCCTGACTCCATTTTCCAATGGGTACTTACTGAGATTCAAACAAAGAATTGTAAGGGAAAAAGTTACCATAAATGTCACACTGTGTAACAGGAGGGCAGGACATACAGAAAGGGCAGATGTGACTGTTTTCCTGTGTGGATGTATCTAGCATGGGACACGCGAGCTTTGACACCAACTCCGTATTGGTCTGACGGGTATCTGCCTTAGCTATTTCTGCCTGGTTAAGTGATTAATTAGTTGTGGAAATGGTTGCAGCTGTTGCTGCTGACACACTCACCCTATTCTGCTATGCACGCGACTATAACTTTGTTGCAGTTCACGTGCCCTGCGCTGTCTGACCTGGACATCCTGTTCCTCTGCACATCTTGAGATGTCTTCCTTACACGTTTCCCACACCTATAATTGATGGCTCATGACGCTTTACTTTATCTCTGTCACAGTCACATAGCGAGCAAATAAGTACAAGGTTAAGCGTAAAGAGAATAGCAGTGATTAAAGATTTCTCCACAATCATTGATTAACATAAAAAGAAACAGCAAATATCATTTCACAAAGGGATTCATACAAGGAACAAATGAATTTTGTTCTCCCACAGTGTGTGTGGCAGGGAGCCAAGAACAGCTAAAATCTGCTCCTTTATCCCAAACTCCTTGAGCGCACAATTGTATTACCTGTGGTTGCCATGGTGAACATTAGGACCCCCATCTACACAAGTGCTCTTTGTATATTCTGACCTTGCCTGGGACCCACATGCAGTTTTGTTCCCTTATCTCAGTCTATTCTTGAACCCACAGCTTTTTAGGTCATTCAGTGTGTAACCTCGTGAAATCCTGCCAACAGCTTTATTATTACATCCCAGGCAGTGGCCTCCGAAAGAAGGGTGCATGTGGCCTGAGGGAAGGGTTCCCCTATTTAACAAATAAAAATACTGAAGATCACTTGCATGTGAATTTATATGAACAACATTAAAAAATAAATAAAGTTTGGTATAAGTGTGTCCCAAATAATGTCGCTATGTCCAGGGTACTTTTGAGGACTCAGAAAGGAAGGCTTATAAAACAAATCCCTAACCTATGTCCTAAGGTTTGCTCTTAATTCAATACAAATATTCACATGGTAAAATGTGAAACAGTGAAAACAGCTGGTGGAGCTCTTTTGTGGTAACTGTTTTCTCTATTTTACATGACTAGACATTGAAGCTCAGGGAGGGGAGGGCACTCACTTAGGAGGTCCCATAAGTCAAAAGCCAAAATCATCCCCGGACTCAGCTGCATCTGAGGGCACAGACAAGCTTCTCAGCCACAGAGTGGGCTGTACCACTCCCTACCTCATCCTAAAAACATCTAGAGACAGGTTTGGGGAACAGTGTCTCCGTGAAGAGTCTGACTCACCTGGATCCTGTCCTGAGCACACTCGTGGGGCAGAAGGAAGTAAAGACAGCTGTCTTTAAATTCTCACTGTCCCTCCAGATACACTTCAGTCCAAAGTCCATCTCTGAGGGCACACAGGGGCCCACACAGGCATCCTCTCTCCTTTTCCATCCACCCTGTTGCCCTCCCAAGGGCCCAAACCCATAATGAAGTCCCATCTTCACCATGGAAGGGCAGCTTTAGGTCCCTGAAAACATGGCCCAGAGCCTACAGGAGAAACAGCTGCTCTGGGAAATGAGGACACCCTCCCCTCTGCAGTCGCCTGGGTCATACTCTGATGGAGCCTCCCCGTCAGGGGTGAGGATGGAGCTCAGTCAGAGCAGCAGGCGGAGAGAGTCGGGGAGAGGGCATCACAGTCTCAGGTCTCCCACACTTGGAAGCCTTGTGGGGGTGGGGTCACCAGATTCCTTTGCGTTTTTGCTCCCCTGCATTGTGGACAGATTCTGAGTCTCCTACAACCACCTCACAAATAATGACAGCAAATACAGTCACCCTGAGGGTGGTTCCAAGGGAAAAGGACAAGGGATTTAGGCTAAGCTGAGCCGGGCAGGAGGCTGCAGCCTTAGGAGGCTTCCAGGTGTAGAGACCCGGAGATTCCCAGGTGAGCATGGAGGCAGAGAAGTTAGGCAGCTGAAAGGCAAGGGATCCTAAAGATTCCCAGCAAGCCATCAGTAGCTAGGGAGAGACAAGGCAGGGGCCCCTCCAGTTTGCAGAAGGAACTTGTTCCTACACTGTGGATTCTAGACAGCTTGCCTCTGAAACTTTGAAGCAATTTATTTTGCCTTAAGCCACCCAGTTGGTGGTACATTGTTATGACAGCCGTGGGAAGTTATTACACCAAATAATCAAGGTAAGTATGTTTTGAATTTGCACACTCTTTACTCATGCAGATTTCTAATTTTTCCACAATTATGATCATATTTATATTTATCTGTCTGTGTTTATACACCACCATTGTTATTTAAGTTTAGTATAACTAGTTCACTCTGTGTTAGAGAGTATAATTTATATGACGACTACATGTTTTAATTTTTGGTACGGATACAAAATTATAGCTTTTGGCTAATTCTAATTGCTTATTAGTATCAATAAATATGAGGAAGCCATATTAAAATCCTTCTGGTCATCTCTGTGGATCTGTGAGCTCGGGAGAAGGTTCCTGCCGTGTTCAGTGGGAGGCCCGGAGTGCACCATGCCTGGATCATCCTGCCCAGACTGGGGCTCAGGAGGGCAGTTTGCAGGGCTCACTGGCAGGAGGTGCAACAGACTGAGGCCTGAGGAACAATCCTTCACCAAGCCCACCAGCGCCTTTCTGCCTGTGTCAGACCAGAGACTCTCAGACGTTCCCATGCACAAGGGTCACCCGGGATCCTGTCACACGTGGACTCTGACTCAGGAGATCTGGTGGGAGCCTTAAAGACTGAATTTCTAATAAGTATCTTCCCCCACAAAATTCACATCACTAAATCTAAATCATAAGAATGATTGAAAATAATTGGAAAAGGCATTATCAGAGAGAAATTAAAAAGAATTGACAGAGAGAACTAAAGGGTTTTGATTAGGAATTCCCCCAGTCTCAGCCACCAAATGACCAGTGACTACAAAGCACAGCTGAGGTGCTGGGAGAGGCTTTACATTCTTCAGAAACGAAAGCAAACATATCCCAAACCTTCTCTACACCGGTGCCACCCGTGGCTCCTCCAGTCTACCCACCAGCTTCTCTCTTCTTTTCTGGCCTGGCTCAGTCCCCTGAGCAGACCTTTGTATGGTCTCTGCAGGTGTTTCCCCCAGAACTCCTCCAAGGGGAAAAGCAAACCTCTTCTTCTCAGTTTTCAGGGAGAGCTGAGCCCCAGCGCAGGGTCAGGGAGGGGCTGGGGAGTCCCTGGGTGGAAACACATTTGCATGAGCAGCCCCTCCTGTGCAGAGGGTGGGGAGAAAAGGGGGCCTGGGGCAGCCCAGCCCCACTGTGGGGACCAGGGCTGTGTCCACCATGGACTGGGCTCCTGTCCTTCTTGTGATCCTATCTCAGTGCTCAGGTAGGGTCAGGCCTCAGAGGCCAGGAACAGCCCCCTACCCTGACTCTGGATCTTCTGGCAAAGATGCCTGAGAAACTTTACCATGGATTCTGACCCAGTAAGAGCTTGTGTCTGTGTTTGCAGGTTCCCTCTCCCAGCCTGTGCTCACTCAGCCGCCCACCCTCTCTGAGTCCCCGGGAGCATCAGCCAGACTCACCTGTACCCTGAGCAGTGACATCAGTGTTGGTAGCTATTCAATATCCTGGTACCATCAAAAGCCAGAACACCCTCCCCACTATCTCCTGAGATACTACTCAGATTCAGATAAGAACCAGGGCTCTGGGGTCCCCAGCCGCTTCTCTGGATCTAAGGATACGTCGACCAATGCAGGGATCCTGCACATCTCTGGGCTGCAGGCCGAGGACGAGGCTGATTACTACTGTGCCATATGGTACAACAGTGCTTCTCACAGTGACACACACAATTAGGGAAGTGGGTCAAAAATGGTTATGCTTATTTTCTTTATGTTAATTGTATCCACACTACTATGATTTAAACAAATCAGATGATTTTCAGATTATTTTGGTTACTTACCAAATAATTATGAGATCTAACAAAAAACAAATGCCAATCCAATTGCTCAGCCAACAGAATTACAGACACTATTGAAGAGAAATTTCTTCTGCTAAATTGCACCTGTACCCAAAATTCAGTCATCTTCAGAAAGCAGTTTATAATTAAAATTTGTTTCCATTTGATCAGCCTGCTTGTTGTCCTCCCGAGTCCCCTTCCCAGCTCTGAGAATCCACTTTGGCCCCAGTGAGACTCCCTTTCCTCCTTCCAGCACCCACAGCAGTGCAGTCCAGGGCTGGCCTTGCCCACTACACTCTGGGAAATGTGAGATGAAGGACAAGACTTCAGTTATATGGGGATGGAGGACAAAAAGAAACTATAACTGTGAGGCATTTTTGAAAAAATTTTGTTATCCATAAGTTGAAAAAGACGAATAGAGGCAATATTAGATTGTTCCTTTGTGCTGAAAGCCACTCCAAGTTGAAGTTTCACACATCCACTAAGCTTACATAGCACAGAAATTTGTACCCCAAATTTCATCCCAAATTACACACTCTCACCTGTTGTCAAAAGCTGAAGTATATACATATTAAAACTTTAGATTAAAATATATCATGCAATAGAGTAAAATACAGTTTGTTTCCATAGTAACATGGATTATGCATGAAATCAATCTCTGTGAAAATGTTCTGTAGCTCAACGCACACGCTGCTGACCTTGCTGCTAATTAAGAGATGAATTACTTTGAGATAGCAAGTTGCTGTTCACATCAAATCCATTCTTCACCTTGTTACTGAATATGTCAAAGGCATGATAATTATTTTGCATGCAAATTATGGTTGTATAAAATAAATGTTAGTATTTATCACTTGCTCAACCAGTGGTGGATACTACATATGAATACGTTTGTATTCTAAGTTGTTATTTCAATTTAAAATCTTGGATGAAATGAAAGTCTTATGCTTGTATTTCATATTATTTTTCAATCAGATCAGCATGGTTTTTGGCATCTGCTGAACAAGACATGTTTCTAGTACACACTTACGTGTTCGACCATCTGCAGAGTAGATGCTCATGTGACGTGACTGTCACTCTTTGAAGCTACCAGTTCTTCAAGGCAAGAAAGTTTGGTGAGTTGTCTTTTCTTGAGATGCTTTTGATAAACACATTATAGTCTTGTTAAAGTAGATACCATATGCATCTTCAGGCTGAAAGGATTATCTCCTCTCCCCAAGCACTCACCCTTTATAATGTACCTTATCTGCTTTTATGATATGTCTATTACTTGAGTCACAGAAATTGTTAAGCCTCAGAGTTGGCCTTAATTCTCTCTGTGAATCGTATGGTGAACAGAGCTAACCACAGGAGCTGCAGATAGGAATCCTCCACGGCTCACGGAGCTGCCATCTTTTTCCGCACAGCTGCCCTGTTCATCAGACCTGCACTGTTCCTCCTCGTGTGACATCTGACCTAAGTCCCATCTCTGCTCTGAGAAAGCTGCCTGGAACCAACCCTGGAATTTCTACCCCTTTCTCTCTCTCTCTTTTTTCTTGTTTATCACATATGTCCTTCTCTACCTAGAGAGATCTAGCTCTAGATACCTAAACCCACACAGTCTGCAGAGGACAAAGTGCCTGGCCCTCAGGTGGTACCCAAACCCCATCCTCAGTTCCGAACCATCCAGCCCTCAAGGCTGCCCTTGGCTGCCCACACTTCCTCCTCCCCTTATCCTTAAACATCCCTGTATGTTTAAGGCCACTCGGTTTACTGCAGTTTGTCAGACCGACAACAACAATAACAAGAAAAGAATGAAAACGAGGGCCCCACACAGTGGCTCATGCCTGTAATCCTAGCACTCTGGGAGGCCAGGGTAGGTAGATTGCTTGAGCTCAGGAGTTTGAGACCAGCCTGAGCAAGAATGAGATCCCTGCTCTAAAAATAATTTCCAGGTGTTGTGGTGGGCACCTGTAGTTCCAGATACTCAGTGGGCTGAGGCAAGAGGATGACTTGAGCCCAAGAGTTTGAGGTTCCTGAGGGCTATGACACCACAGCACTCTGCTGAGGGCTACAAATGAGACTTTGTGTCAAAAATAAAAAAGAAAGAAAGAAAATGAATGCAAGTGAAAGGAAGAGGGGTGCTTCTCTAAAATGATATACAAAAGTGTTGGTGTAGTTTTGAAATTGGAAAGGAAGTAGAGATTGGGAGAACTCTGAGAAACCAGGTAGAAAAGCCTAGATCAGCAGTTCTCAACCTATGGGTCATGACTCCTTTGTAACAATGAAAATACATCCTGCACATCACATATTTACATTACTATTCATAACAGCTAAGTAAATAGTAGCTAAATTACAGTTGTGAAGTAGCAATGAAAATAATTTTATGGTGGGGGGTCACCACAGCATGAGGAACCGTATTAAAGGGTCAAGGCATTAGGAGGCATTAGGAAGGTTGAGAACCACTGGCCTAGATGGATTAAACGTGATGTCATGAGAAATGTGGATGCTGAAGGCTCTGCTGGGGTCAGTAGGAAGTGAGGAGCGTGGCAGGGGACAGCTGCATTGTCACGGGGGCACCCAGCGCTGCACAGACAGACTGATGGTGGAAACATGGCTGCTAATAGTGCTCCTGGTCTACTGGGGGAAGCTCATGAGGAATTAAGGGACACATTTTGGTGTGCTGGCAGAGAGAGCATCATTCTGGAAGGAAGCCAAGCTTTCCTGTGTGGTACCATTGTGTGGAAAGGAGAACTGGTAAGCCATGAACCTGGATAAGTCATATAGTGCTAATATTTTGAATCAAAGTAGTGAAGGTGCAACCTGGTTTATTCTGGTACATATAGCAAAATTTATGAAGACAGATATAAATTGAGGAAGAAAGTCTTAAACAGAATGAAATGAAGGCATAATAATTTGGAAATTACAGGCATCCATATTATGCTAATTACTTGCTTGTTGCCTCTTTCCAAGGACACCAAGTGTAACCATCACCCACTGCCTTTCATTCATTTCCTCCCTTGTCCGGAGAGTGGTCCAGGCCTCTCACAGGGAAGGTGGTCACGTCAGCAGTTCCTGTCCTTCGTAGGTATCCAGGTGTCCACTCCTCACTCTGCTGTCTCCAGGTGCAAACTGGTGATCCTTGCTTGCTGAATCATTCACAGAGGAAGGGGTGGGGATGGACCCAACACTCCTTAGCCCTGTGATTTTATCCGAGACCTCTGAGAGCCTCATTTTATACCAAATTCTGTGAGGATTACAGGTGCCCTCCCCACTGGTAATGAAGTTCAAATGATGCATCAGAGGTGATCAGAGGTGATCAGAGGTCTTGGCAAAGAGCTGTAGTGTTCCTGGTGCTCACTAAGCGTTGATTCTCCCAGCTAAATCACTGTGCTGCTTGTTGTGCCCAGGAGTTCCACAAAGACCACACTGCCAAACAAGCCAAATTCACAGCCGGCAACTGCCTCAGTGTCCCAACATAGGGTTTCTGAGAGCAGCCCCGAGTGCTTAAGGGGTTGGGTTTATAAGGCTTGGTCTGCATCCTGGTTGGCATCCAGGTGCATCTGGGCAGACAGCAAGCAAGCATTGTACAGAATTTTGCAGTTAGTTAGCCATACGTCATGCATGTTTGTTTTAATATTTTCCTCTATACATCTTAGTTTCAGTATTTTTCCTCTTACATCTTAGTCTCAGTATTTTCGTCACTTGGTATTGTTTAAAACTCAGTCTGGGAACAGTTGGTACTTCCCAGTTTGTCTCCCAGGGAGTTAGCCAAGCAGGAAACTGGGAATGAACTAGAAGCAAGAAATCAGTTAGTACTTTCTCATTTATCTTGGTAGTGATCTAGACTTATTTCATTTCATTTGAAAGCTTGCAGTCCAGAAATTTGCTAGGAGTCAACTGGTATTTTTCCATTATAGCCTAGGCCTGACACCTTTCTGTCTTAGCCTAGGCCCACTAGGCCTATCACTACTGTGGCCGCCACTCCAGCCTCCCCTGTGCTCTTCAACAGAGCATTACTTTTGCACCACTCCATCCACCACGGTGGGGTCCAGGAAGCGGTAGGGTAAGTCTCCACCACCTGGATCCTGTCTTGTTATGCTCTGCGGGTCACACATGTAGGTGTTTATGCTGCCTCCTGTCTGGCTGTCCTTCCAAACCCCTCACTGCTTGTCCACTAAATGTCATTAGTCCCAGGAGGCAGCTGTCAGCACAACACACTTTAAAGGGGTCATGGGTAGTCCATTTGGTAATAAAATACTCCAGGGACATCCCTTCTTTATCCTGAGAGCATGGTGCTTTTGCACTCAACTCTGATGTGAACTTTTATGTGCACTGCATTTTGAAAACCTGGGAATGATGATAATAAAAGGAAGGAATGGGAGAACTGGACGTGCCAACTGTGAAGGGTCCTGAGATTTCTGCCGATCAGACAACTGCAGTGTGGGAGACAGGTGGGATTTCTAACGCTATGGGCTTTGCTTCATTCTGTGTCAACATCAGGCCTTGGAAAGCTGAGGTTTCCGTTTTCTGAAATTTACTGTGAGTGGCAGCTGCCCCTCAAGATGCCCTTAATGATCTCTGACCCCTGGTACTTGTGCTCTTGTACGTACGGAGTAGGGACCACTTGTGTAATTAGCAGGAAATTGAAGACATTACAGACTTTGATTTCTCCTGTGGGGCTGTAATAGTTTGCACCTTGCATCTGCTCTCTCAGATCACCTGCTCTTGGGAAAGCTAGTTGCCCTGTCGTAGGGACACTCAAGTAGCCCCAGGCAGAGGCTCATGTTTCTAGGAACCGAGGTCTCCTGACACCTGTCTCGTGACCCAGTGCATGTGAAAGTTGATTTTCCAGCCTCCTTATGTCTGTAGCCACCACGGAAATTCTACTGTCACCTCATGAACAAATCTGATCCAGAGCCACCCTGCTAAGCTGATTCCAAATTCCTATCACATGGAAACTGTGGGATCACACCTGTTTGCTGTTTTAAGCTGCTACATTTTGGAGAATTAGATGGGAAGTAACAGATGCTGATCACACCCAGAGAGGGGAGTGGCAACGTGTGAGGGGGAGATGGTTCCCTACTTTTATTGTCTGCCTTTAGTGAAATGTGATGGGACCATGATGAATGCCAGCCCACTTATGATTCCAGTGGCCTGTGTACTGCACCAGCCCTTTCCGTTTCTTTTTATTTATTTATTTTTATTTTATTTTTTATTTTTTTGTAGAGACAGAGTCTCACTTTATCACCCTTGGTAGAGTACCATTGCATCACAGCTCACAGCAACCTCCAACTCGTGGGTTTAGGTGATTCTCTTGCCTCAGCCTCCCGAGTAGCTGGGACTACAGGCGCCCGCCACAACACCTGGCTATTATTTTTGTTGCAGTCTGGCCAGGGCTGAGTTTGAACCCACCACCCTAGGCATATGGGGCGGGTGACCTACTCACTGAGGCACAGGCACCACCCAGTTTATTTATTCATTTTTTTTTTTTCAGACAGAGTCTTAAGCTGTCATCCTCAGTAGAGTACTGTGACATCACAGCTCACAGCAACCTCTAACTCTTGGGCTTAAACGATTCTCTTGCCTCAGCCTCCCAAGTAGCTGAGATTACAGGTGCCCGCCACAACGCCTGGCCATTTTTTGGTTATAGGTGTCATTGTTGTTTAGCAGGCCCGGGCTGGATTCAAACCTGCCAGCTCCAGTATATGTGGCTGATGCCCTAGCTGCTCATCTACAGATGCCAAGTGAGTGCTTTTTCTTTTAATCTATGACTCAGGTGTTACCATCGTGCAAGGAATCTGCACTTTTATTAAATTTTGTCAAGGTTCCCTGGCTAATCATTTGAATGTCAATTAATCAAAGTTTGACATAGGTCATATCTTCCAAATCCTGACTTTTAAAAACTGAATTCCTCAAATTCAAGGTCCTGATCTTCCTGTTGTCTTTGTCCTTCACCTGCCAGAGTCTGTCCAGGGCAGAAGGACATGAGCTGTCACTCCCCTGTTCCTCTGAGCACTAAGGGGACACCTGTGTGCACTGCCGACCCTTCAATAGGGAAGCTGGTGATGTAACAAGCGGGGCAGCCACTGGGAAAGAGACGAATACAAAGACAGCAGGTCCAAATTCTGTACGGCTGATGACTGAAGAGCACTTTCCAACCACAGTTTAGAAGAGATATACATCTAGTTTTTCACCTCAGGAGGTGAGTTTGATAATGACTGTCCAAACGATGGAGGAAAGGAGGCCTTTTCACACTCCTCAGTGAATGCGGCATCAGAAACTCACAAAGTTAGGGCAGAAAAGAGAGAGGAAGGATGGGAGAGCCCAGGCTGTTAGCAAGTCCCACCCCAAAGACAATGTGAGTACCCATGTAGCTGTCCAGGGAATGAAGGGAAATCAGTGACAAAACTGTTGTCACCACTCAGGCATCCCCCCTTCTTCCTCCATCCCCACCCATTTTTCTCTTCCTCTGATTTGCCCACGGTAGCCTTCCGTGACTTTCCCCTTCCTATCCCTGTGGCTTGAACCTTGCTGCCTTGTATGACTCACTTCATAAACATTTTTGAATGGACAGTGACATCTTTACAAAGTCCCATGAGAGGAGATATTATACATATTTCAGGGCCCTGTGGCCCAGCTGTAATGACTCACTGGTGCACAGTACTGTGGTGGCAAGGGCAAGGTCAGCTGTTCCAGGGCAGGCAACACAACATAAACATAAACCCGCACAGTGCCCTCCTTCTACAGAATCACCCAAGAAATGGCAGACCCATGGAAGTGAGAAATTCTGCCATTCCCCGCACCCCACACCATGTGCAGTCTGAACACTTGTGCGTGCTGCTCCATCATCTAGAAGGGTCAACTCGTCTAATAATAGTGTTTTCCACATTTGTCCCTCAGCAGGAGCCCACTCTCCACTCAGACCCAGGGCACAGTCGCCTCCTTCCCTGGTCCCTGGGGAAGGGGCTGCTCAGGGCTTTGCTCCCAGATCCCTCTGCATCCCCCCGCCTCACTGCAGCTTCCAACACTGGACAGTCATCGCATCTCCCACATGGCCTCTCCTAGGGAGCCAGGAGTCCTCACTGGAAAGGCCGATTATGACCATCGGTCACTCAGGACATAGCAGGATGTGGCCGTGGACTCTGTGGACTGACAATGACCAGGCTCTCAGGGGAGCCCACTCACGTGACTCTCACTCAGAGACTGCAGTTTGCGCAGTGAGCAGCAGGGGGCGCTGTGGCTCTTTCCCGGGTCTGCACAGGGGCCGCCCACATCTGCCAACCGCCAAACTGCCCATGGCTGGGGCAGTGGAGCCTGGCACAGACTCTGCAGCTGTGTCCTCTCAGTGTGATTTCCCAGCACCTGCGTCCTCCCAGGTCCTGCCTGCCAGACTCCCCCCTCCACCTGCCCCCAGATCCTCAACAAATGCGTGCGGCTGGGAGGGGGCAGGCGGTGGGTGGGACACATTTGCATCCATAAACCCTCCCCTGTGATCCTGGTGGAGGTATAAGAGAGGCCTAGGATCCCGGTCCTGCTCAGGAGGACCGTGTCCACCATGGCCTGGGCCTCTCTCCTCCTTCTACTCTGCTACTTCTCAGGCAGGGATGGGCTTCCACGTCCTGGAGCAGCCTCCTGGCCCCAGTCAGTGCCCTCTGTCCCATGTCCCTACGCAGCTCCACTTTTCTCCCTGGTTTCTCAACCATGAACATCCGTGTTTACAGGTTCCCTCTCCCAGCCTGTGCTGACTCAGCCACCCTCCCTCTCTGCCACTCCTGGAGCATCAGCCAGACTCACCTGCACCCTGAGCAGCGGCTTTGTTGTTGGTGGCTATCACATGTCCTGGTACCAGCAGAAGCCAGGGAGCCCTCCCCGGTATCTCCTGAGGTTCAAGTCTGACTCAGATAAGCACCAGGGCTCCGGAGTCCCCAGCCGCTTCTCTGGATCCAAAGATGCCTCGGCCAATGCAGGGATCCTGTACATCTCCGGGCTGCAGGCAGAGGACGAGGCTGACTATTACTGTGGCACATTACATACCAACAGTGGCAAGTACACAGTGCTCCAGACCCAGGGGGAAGTGACAGAAAACCTCCCCTGGTATCAGACACAGCTGCCCTGCCTGGGGCCAAATTAAACTAAAGATTGAGGTCTGTTATTACTTTTTTCACCAGCGCTTAATTTTTCCAAGAATTATGAATGTGGAAATGTAGGGGGTTTGTTGGTGTTGTATTTAGTTACAATGTAAAGTTCCGTGTTGTAGGTAAATTAGTCAAAGTACTAACTTTCTGTGGGCACTAAGATGAGGTCTTATGTAGCAATAGCCTGGATTACTACTCAAATAGTAGAATGTAAAGATAAAGAGCTACCCTGTTTCCCCGAAAATAAGACAGTGTCTTATTTTAAGATGTGCTCCCAAAGATGCGCTAGGTCTTATTTTCAGGGGACGTCTTATCGTTCCTGTAAGTAGGCCTTATTTTTGAAGAATGTCTTATTTTCAGGGAAGCAGGGTAGTAAATGTAAAATGATGCAGTGGAAATGCTTTATTCCTGGGGGAGTGGAGATTAAGAAAGGAGAAATTAAGCAACAAAGCCAGCCAGGAGTGGTGGCTGGGGCCTGTAATCCTAGCACCCTGGGAGCCTGAGGATCGTTTCAGGTCAGGAATTCTTAACCAGCCTGAGCAAGAGTGAGACTCTCTCTCTACTAAAAATAGAAAAATTAGACAGCCATGGTGGTTTGTGCCTGTAATCCCAGCTACTTGGGAGGCTGAAGTGGGAAGATCACTTGAGCCCAGGAATTTGAGATTGCTGTGAGCTAGGCTTGGGAATGGCACTCTACCCAGAACAACAGAGCATAGATGGAGATTCTGTTCAACAAACAAACAAATATCAACAACAACACCAACAAAAATAGATGAATAAAGAGAAAAGTCGACACAAACAGAATATCCATACCTTTTCTTTTTTTTTTCTAAATGTTAATTCATGGATGAACTAGATAAAAATATACTCCCTGAAAATAAAGGTAAATATACATTCTATTCCTGTCCCTTCTTTTCCATCAGAGCATTTTAAGATAAGGTGGTTTTTGTTTAATAAGGAATTTATTTATTTATTTATTTAATTTTCTTCTTTGAGACAAGAGTCTCACTATGTTGCCCTTGGTAGAGTGCCATTGAATCATGGCTCACAGAAACCTCAAATTCTTGGACTTAAATGATTCTCTTGCCTCAGCCTCCCAGTAGCTGGAACTACAGGTGCCCGCCACAATGCCCATTTTTTTTTGTTTGTTTGTTTGTTTGGTTTGGTTTGGTTTTTGGATTTTGGCCGGGGCTATGTTTGAACCCGCCACCTTTGGCATATGGGACCGGTGCCCTACTCCTTGAGCCACAGGCGCCGCCCATGGTTTGGTTTTTGGTTGTAGTTGTCACTGTTGTTTAGCAGGCCTGGGCTTGGTTCGAACCCGACACCTCCAGTGTATGGTACCAGTGGCTGGTACCTTAGCCACTGAGCTACAGGCACTGAGGCTAAGATAAGGTGTTTTTATCAATGAATGTTCCATGATGTTCACACCAACTCATTCAAACACAGAACATTTTCAAGAGATTTCTGATTTTGGGCGGTGCCTGTGGCTCAGTGAGTAGGGCGCCGGCCCCATATGCCGAGGGTGGCGGGTTCGGACCCAGCCCTGGCCAAACGGCAACAAAAAAATAGCCGGGCGTTGTGGCAGGCGCCTGTAGTCCCGGCTGCTCGGGAGGCTGAGGCAAGAGAATCGCGTAAGCCCAAGAGTTAAGAGGTTGCTGTGAGCTGTGTGATGCCACGGCACTCTACCGAGGGCGGTACAGTGAGACTCTGTCTCTACAAAAAAAAAAAAAAAAAAAAAGAGATTTCTGATTTTGAGACACATGATTCCCTATTGTGCTCTATCTGAAGTTGGTAGAAATCTCAGACTTTAATAATGCATGTTGTCCCCTGCAGTGCCAACCAAGTGTTGTCAGTGAAGGGGGTCAGCAGCCCAGCCTGGCAGCACCAGCCCTGCCCTCACCCCACTTCCTGTACTACACAGTTGGCTTGACTGTGCCTGTAGGAGACCCCTGTGTTTTACACCCCTAGCCACGGGCTCTGAGATTTCTCAAGGGGCTCGCTGCCAATAGGAAGAGGACCCACTCATCAGCCCCCAAGAAGATGTGATGTTATTTCACTATAGAGTCAAGAAGATGTTCACAGGGCTGGGATTATGTCTGGGGAAAATTATCTTGTTAGGGGAGGATGTTGAGACCTCACACAGTTCATTATTGAGCCCTGACATGTCCAGAGAAGAAATGCAGGATGAAGGTCACTGAGGGCCTGGGGGAGCTGACCTGGTGAAAAGCACCACTTCAGACCAAAAGTGCATTTCCCCTTCTTCAAGTCATAAGCATCACTGGAGCATGTTGGGATGACTTCAAAGAGAAAGATGATGATACAGGATGACAAAGACTCGAGGCCCCAGGACCTCGAGCGATAAGCAGACTGCAGGGGACACATTTCCAACAGGATTTGGCTGATGGAAAAATCTGTAAGTAGATGCCTAAAAAGATGAATGTGTCTCATTTCCCCTCAGAATGACAGAATGAAATTGAATTGAGAAAACCAATGAACCAAAACCAGGTGCTATGTCATATTTATTGACAAAACCTCTAGGGAGTTTCATAATATAATATCAAATTCAAAATATAATATCAAATTAAAATGACTTGAATACAATAAAAAAGTCCATCACATGAATAACCAGGAAAATCATGACTTGAATAAGAAAAGATTGTCCTCAATACTGAAACAATTTAGGTAATGAAATTGTATAGCAGATATATTGAAGTCATCAGTCATAAAATGCCTCCTTTGAGCTATTTCATATAGTCTTCAAACAAATATGAAAGGTGGAAACCTCAGAACAAAAAGAAGTCATGAAAAAAACTAACAGAAATTAAAGAACCAAAAATACTTAAACAAATGAGACCCAACAAAACTAAAATTCAGGCACTAGGGAAGATACTTCACACAAGTGGAGAAGAAAGTACGAACACTGTTATCTCAGCCCAGTGCGGGGAGCTGTGGGTCTTCTCAGGGCTGAGCCATGCCTGAAACAACCTCAAATGTTCCAATTTTATGGACTCTGGGCCTGAGCTCACTGGCCTGAGTTAGAGGGGACAGCAGGTGCTTCCTGTCAAGGGAAGAGTGCCTGACAGAGGAGCTGCCTCCAGGGCCAAGGACACAGAATCAGATGGCATTGGTGTTGGCGAAGAGCTCATATTTGCATAATGCACAACCCAACACGCACACCCTGCTCCTGGGGGTGGGGCAGGGGCAGGGGTGGGGCAGTGAGGAGGAAACAAAAGAACCATTTCAGAGTCCAGCAGAAACTGTGGGCTCCAGGGTCTTTGGAAAGCCCACACTGTGGCCTGGATGCCTCTCCTCCTTTTCCTCCCCCTCTCCTTCAGCACACTCTGCCCAGGTACATAAAGATTTCAGGGAAAAGCTTTTGAAAGCATCCCCTGCCTTCCTCATTCTTATCAGGTGTCTGATTTTGGTTTCAGGGTTCTCTTTCCAGGCTATGCTGAGTCAGGTCTCTTCTACCATGTCTCCTGGAGAGACAACCGCTCTCACTTGTGGCTTCAGCACTGGAGCAGTCACAATGGTCACTATCCTTAGTGGATCCAGCACAAATTTAGCCAATACCTAGGGACATTAATTTATAGTTTAAACAGAAATCAATGCTGAATGCCAGCCAAGTACACATTTTCCCTCCTTGGGGGAAAAGCTGCCCTGACTCTCTTGAGGTTCCAGCCCACAGACTAGGCTGATGACTACTACAGGCTGCACCACAGGGATGCTCAGCCCATGGAGAGATCGAGGGGGAAAGAAGTCGTAAACCTGCCCCTGACTGAGCCTGGATCAGTCAAATATGATCATGTGAGGTCAGAAGCACATAGCCAGACATCTAAACTCTCAGGGCAGCCTCCATGTCGACTACCTTTAGGAAGAAAGGTGAATGGAAGGGTATGAATTTATTCCCATCCTCATTTGAGTTTTACAGTGGAGGATATCTGTGGATGATTTGGGAAGTAGTGGACCACAAAAAGCAGAATTTAATCATTCTGTGTTCCAAAAGTACCAACAAAAGCTGGATGAGGTTTAAAGACCTAAAGTCAAACACATTTCCTTCATAAACAAGCATTGAAACTATAAAAATGCTTGGAGAGAGTGCAGGAGAAACACTTGAAAACATTGGCCTGGGAGAATACTTTATGAGGAGGACGCCCTGGGCAATTGAAGCAACATCAAAAATACATTACTGGGGTCTGATCAAATTAAAAAAATTCTGCACTTCCAAGAATACACTAAGTAAAGCAAATAGACAGCTCTCAGAATGAGAGGATTTTTGCAAGTTATATTTCTGACAAAGGTCTAATAACCAGAATCCATAGAGAATTGAAACTTATTAATAAGAAAAAACAAGTGATCCCATTTCATTGTGGGCAAGAGACATGAACAGAAGCTTCTCTGAAGAAGATAGGTGCATGGTCTACAGACACATGAAAAAATGCTCATCATCTTTAATCATCAAAGAAATGCAAACCAAATCCACTGTGAGATAGCATCTAACTCCGGTAAGAGTAACCCACATCACAAAAATCCCAAAACTACAGATGTTGGCGTGGATGTGGAGAGAAGGGAACACTTCTGTACTGATGGGAATGCAAGCTAGTACGTTCCTTTTGGAAGGAAGTTTGGAGAATACTAAGGAATCTAATTGTAGACCTGCCATTTGATCCTGCAATTCTTCTAAGTGTAAATCCAAAGGACCAAAAATCATTTGGCAACAAAGATATTTGCACCAGATTGTTCATTGAAGCTCAATTCATAATTACCAAGTCATGGAAGAAGCCCAAGTGCCCATCAACCCATGAATAAATTAATAAATTGCAGTATATGTATACCATGGAATACTATGCAGCATTAAAAAAAATGGAGACTTTACCTCTTTTATGTTTACAGGGATGGAGCTGGAAAATATTCTTTTTAATAAAGTATCTCAGGAATGGAAAAAAAAATCCAATGTACTCTGTACTACTATGAAACCAATTTATAATCACTCACCCTTTAATATGAAAGATGAACCACAACTACAGCCAAGGATGAAGGAGAGAAGGGGAGGGGGAGGGGAAGGAAGGAGGGTGGCCCAATAGAGAGAGGGTTAGTAGGGGGACCACACTTATGAAGCATATTACAAGTACAATTTGGATCTATCAGGTGTAGAACACAAATGTCTTAACGCTGTAATTGGGTAAATGAGGTGAAGGTTATTTTAAATAGGATGTAAACTCTCCAATTTGTATAATCAACACATTGAATCCCATAATGGCATAAATGTATTCATGACCTATATACAAATGACTTAATAAAAAAAGAAATATTTTTCTATATACATAAGTTTTACAAGAAATCAGTTATTTGGGTTGTGTGCCTGATAGAGAGGGCTTTAAAGGTGCAAATAAGCAGCATAAATGGGAATGTAATGATATTTTTAAAAGATGATAATAAAGCTATGTCAACTCTAAAAAAAAAGAAAGAAGCAAGCATTTAGGATTATGTCCTTTTT
Organism: Nycticebus coucang; assembly: GCF_027406575.1. NCBI lineage: Eukaryota > Metazoa > Chordata > Mammalia > Primates > Lorisidae > Nycticebus > Nycticebus coucang. The sequence continues at coordinate 135,517,025 of NC_069783.1, forward strand.
TTTCCAAATAAGAATAAAGGAAAGAAACACTTGCTGGTATGTTATTTTCTTAGGTTCCATTTTAATACAACACAGTTATATGACATTTTAGAAACATTTTAAAATATACAATTAAAAACATAAATTTCTTTCTAATATTTAAATAAATCCCTCTAAGAAGATATGCTGAAGGGAAAACCTCCATTCCTGCTTAACATAAAATCATTTAAAAAGTAATGTCACTGGTCAGGCGTGGTGGCTCATGCTATAATCTGGGAGGCCAAGGCAGGTGGTTTGCCCTGAGCTCACAGGTTCAAGACCAGCCTGAGCCATGTCTCCATCAAAAAAAAAAAAAAAATCCAGGCGTTGTGGCAGGCACCTGTAATCCCAGATACTTGGGAGGCTAAGGCAAGAGAATCACTTAAGCCCAAGAGTTGGAGGTTGCTGTGAGCTGTGACACCAAAGCACTCTACTGAGGGTCACACAAGTGAGACTCAGTTTCAATAAAATAACAATAATAATACCAAGTCACTGAAATTAGTTAAGATGAGGGTGCTCTGACATGGTAGGCCTGGTGTCCTCAATACAAGGTCATGAGAAGACAGGGGGACGTAGAAAGAATCCCAGGTGATGATGGAGGCAGAAAACAGATTTACAGAGCTACAAGATGAGGGACAGGAAAGACTGGGGGCAAACCAGGAGCAGGCAGCCCTGGAAGGGCCCCCGGGAGTTTTCAGAAGGAACACAGTGCTGACCACCATCGGGAACCGTGAGACAACAGGCTTCTGTGAGTGTAGAGCCCCAGGGTGTGCTGCATTGTGACAGCGTTCCTGGAGAACAAGTACCTCAATCAATACAGCAATATTTCTGAATCCGATGGTACTTCTTTCACCCTGACTCTCATATTTCCACAAGTACGTGATATATGCAGTCCTATTTCTAAACTTTATGACTGTAATTAAAATAATGAATACAATGAATTCCCCTGCCTTCAAAATACAGAAATATACAAATACTGCTTGATATTATTAAGATTATACGTACTAAAGAAACATTTTGGCTTTTACATTGTTTACTTTATTTCACTTGTTCACTGCTATCAAGATGTAAAGATGGGAAGATCGTGCTTTTTATTATCAAGCCCTCTGTCAGCTCTGCGGATTGCTGAGCTCAGAGACACCCGTCATGTTCCATGGGGAGCCACACATGTATGACGCACCACGTGGGGCACAGGAGGGCAGTTTGGGAGGCTCACTGGCAGGAGGCGGAACATACTGAGGCCAGAGAAACAATCCTTCACCAAACCCACCAGCATCTTCCTGCCTGTATCGGACCAGAGACTCTCAGATGTTCCTGTGCACAGGGGTCAGCGGGGATCCTGTCACATGTGGACTCTGCCTCAGGGGTCTGGAGTGGGGCCTGGGAAGGCCCCTCCTCAAAACATCCACATGTGTTCTTTAACATCACTGAATATGTAAGAATGGCGGAAAGTAAGAAGGAAAGAGATAGTCACAATTGAAACCAAAGAGAAACCTCTCACACAGAGAACCGAGGGATTTTGACCAGCTATGGATCCCCAGGTCCACTCAAGGAGAGCTGAGGAGCTGGAACAGGCTCCACTTTCTTTGAGAAACAAAACAGACATGGAAAGAAAAACACTCCAAACATTGCCTTGATTTTATGCCAGCTCTGACTCCTGCCCAGTCTCTCCCCTGGCCTCTCCTCCAGTCCCTTCTGCCGTGGGGACCATCCTCACTCTCTCCCCTCCCCTCTCTGACTCAAGACTGCCCTTGTCAGTCCTGAGGGCTCTGTCCCGTTCGTTGCACTTGCCTTCTCTCTTGTTATGTCCTCAAGCTAAGTACTAAAATACTTATGTAGAAATTTTTAATGTAACTTTTTAAAATACTTCCTTGAGTGTTTTCACTCACATCCTCTATTTTGTAAACTTCTCTAATCTCACACTTCAGAAAAAGCCCCTGGGTGAGCTAAATCTCTTTTCTCATGACCTTCTCTTTCTGGAAGGATCTTCCCTGGGTCTCTCCTCCCTCCCCAGTGACCCCAGTGGGTCTCCAGCCCGCTCCTTTATCCCCCAGACACTCCTCACTCTGATCCCTGTGTGTGACCTCCTGAGGGATCCAGTGGGGACAGAGAAACAGGCTTCCAGAGCAGCCTGGGAAGTGGGCTCATGCCCTGTCCTGTTCTTAGCTAATGGGCATCTTTTTTTTTTTTTTTATAATTTTTATTTAAAAAAAAAATTTTATTGTGTATGTTTGAGGTTCAGAACCTGATGTTAGGGGATACATACAGATAGTATAATGGCTATTATCACAAAGCAGACTAGCATATTTATTATGGCCTGGTGCAGGAGGTGCCTCCCAAAGGAGGTCAAAGCAGGAGGATCACTTGAGGCCAGAAGTTTGAGACCAGCCTGGATGACATAGTGAAACCCTATATCTACAAAAGTGAAGAAAATCAGGCAGATGTGGTGACTTCTATCTATATTCCCAGATACTCAGGAGGCTGATGCAAGAGGATCATTGAGCCCAGGAATTTGATGTTCTATTTAGATATGATTGTGTCTCTAACGGGCATCTTATTTCATGTACAGTTTGTGTATGAGACACACCTTCCCCTTAATATGGGGTGAGTTGTGTGTCCTGTTCCCACTGAGGAGGCAAAAATAGAAAATGAAGAACTGAGATGAGGTAGGAGCTGCCCTGTGGAGGGGCCTTGCTTGGCCCTTGGGCGGGGAGTAGGCAGTGGTCAAGGCCCTGGAGGTCAGGAGCCTTTCTCAGGACTCCTTGGGATCTGGTCACAGACATGCTGGACCTGGAAGTGGGCAGCAGGGGACGCTGTGGGCCTGACACTGAAGGCTCTGTGGGGCTCAGCTGGGGACCCTGACTCCTGGCCTTGGGCTCTGCTAAGGGCTCACTGGTGCCAGCAGCTATGTTCACTCTTGATCCCTAGGGGAACCTCTACAAAAGCCCAGCCCATCCCCAATCCCAGAAATGACACCCAGCCAGTGAGGCTGCACACAGACCCAGGGAGGGTTGGGCTGGGCAGGGGAAGAGCAGCACATTTGCATGCAGGGCCCCTCTCTGTGCCCTGGGGCTGGAGGGGCGATAAGAGAGACCTGCAGTGTGTCTGCCTCAGCAGAGCTCTGGGGTGTCTGCACCACAGCCTGGACCCCACTTCTCCTCCTCAGACTCCTCCTTTACTGCACAGGTCAGGACGGTCCTCAACACCCTGAACCCCCAATTTTTGAACTCATGCCCGGAATATTCTTCCCTCCTGTCCTTCCTCCAGGTTATAATTGGTGTCTTTGTTTCCAGGGTCCCTCTTTCAGCCCATGCTGAATCAGCCACCCTCTGCCTCCCTGGGAGCCTTGGTCAAGCTCACCTGCACCCTGAGCAGTGTGCACAGAGGCTACACCTTTGCATGACTCCAGCAGCAGCCAGGAGAGGCCCCTCGGTACTTGATTATGTTAACAGTGCTGGAAACCATGCCAAGAGGGACGGGATCCCTGACTGCTTTTCAGGCTCTGGCTCTGGGGCTGACCGCTACTTAACCATCTCCAACCTCCAGTCTGAGTACAAAGCTGATTATTTCTGTCAGTCCTCTGACAGCAGTGGTATTGCTCACAGTGACACAGGCAGATGAGAAAGTGGGACAAAAACTTCAACCTGCTCAAGGTCTTGTTCTATGATAATTTTCAAATTTTAAAATACATACCATATAAACTAACTCTTCTTGGAAGCACGTTTGATTTAAAATCTTTCAACTCTCTATCTTCCCTTCAGTAGTTCTGAATTCTCAGGAAAACTGAAAGCAAAAACAAACCCCTCTGCTGACCCTGAAATGTTGCCTGTTTATCTAAATGTGCTAACACCAGTGTCTACTGGGCTGGCCTTGTTTTCTTCAAAGGTGGAAAATGAGTCTCTTCTGAGTCACATGTTCATCAGGACCCAGGGACCATTGCAGCAGGTGGACAGTCCTAAAGCATGGACTGTGCCCTTCCAGTTGTCACAGCAGAGACCTCCCCTTCCCTCCCAGTCACCTGTGCTCAGGGCTGCCTGAGGCTCCTAATCTCCCTACATTGTGGTGATGAGACAATGAGAAGTCATTTCCTGTCTGAGGACATAGGTCAGGGAGGAATTCCAGGCACAGAGGTGGCCTGGCTCACTCATGAGTACTCACAGCTTTAGCTGTCACATCAGGACAGAGGGGTAGCTATGGGGACAATGATGGCTGTGAGGGCAGCAATGTCCTTGTGGGAGGTGAGAGGGGAAGGGGAGGTTCCTCCTCTGCTGGGAAATGCTGAGCCTGCTCCAGGGGAGTGGGGGACGCAGGTCCCATGAATGTGAGTTTCCTGCAGCCGATTTCACTCAGAGACATGGGGACCCCATGCGTGGGTTTCCTGAGCCCAAAGGCACTGCTTTGGTCCTTTCAACAGTCTAGGCTTTGAGGTGGAAGGTGTGTCCAAGGGACACAGGGAAGCAGAACCTTCTCTGTCTGTGCATGGCTGGGGCAGTGGAGCCTGGCACAGACTCTGCAGCTGTGTCCTCTCAGTGTGATTTCCCAGCACCTGCGTCCTCCCAGGTCCTGCCTGCCAGACTCCCCCCTCCACCTGCCCCCAGATCCTCAACAAATGCATGCGGCTGGGAGGGGGCAGGCGGTGGGTGGGACACATTTGCATCCATAAACCCTCCCCTGTGATCCTGGTGGAGGTATAAGAGAGGCCTAGGATCCCGGTCCTGCTCAGGAGGACCGTGTCCACCATGGCCTGGGCCCCTCTCCTCCTCCTTCTACTCTGCTACTTCCCAGGCAGGGATGGGCCTCCACGTCCTGGAGCAGCCCCCTGGCCCAGTCAGTGCCCTCTGTCTCATGTCTCTACGCAGCTCCCCTTTTCTCCCTGGTTTCTCAACCATGAACATCCGTGTTTACAGGTTCCCTCTCCCAGCCTGTGCTGACTCAGCCACCCTGAGCCACTCTCTGCCACTCTTGGAGCATCAGCCAGACTCACCTGCACCCTGAGCAGCGGCTTTGTTGTTGGTGGCTATCACATGTCCTGGTACCAGCAGAAGCCAGGGAGCCCTCCCCGGTATCTCCTGAAATTCAAGTCTGACTCAGATAAGCATCAGGGCTCTGGGGTTTCCAGCTGCTTCTCTGGATCCAAAGATGCCTCGGCCAATGCAGGGATCCTGTACATCTCCGGGCTACAGGCAGAGGACGAGGCTGACTATTACTGCGGCACATTACACACCAACAGTGGCAAGTACACAGTGCTCCAGACCCAGGGGGAAGTGACAGAAAACCTCCCCTGTGTTCTCCCTGCCTGGTGCAGACACTGATGCCCTCCCTGCCTGGGGCTGAATCAAGCTAAGGGTTAGTTTTCTAGGAATTGCACTTGTGGAATTGTGAAGTTTTCTTGTTATTGTTATTGCCATAAAATGTCAATTTTATCTACTGTTATTATCTTCACACATTTATTATGTCTACATGTTGAGTAAATCATTTTTTTTTTTTTTTGAGACAGAGTCTCACTCCGTTGCCCTGGGTAGACAGAGCTATTTATAAATAGCCCAATAAGTGGTATTATAGCATTATAGCTCACAGCAAATTCAAACTCTTGGGGCTCAAGTGATTCTCTCAAACTCCTGAGCTCCAGCAATCCACCCTCCTCCACCTCCCATAGAGCTAGGATTACCATTGTGAGCCGCTATGCCTGGCCAGTAAATCAGTTTTCAGAGCACAGATTCCCTCCAGGGTGGTTATGGTTGAGTAAGGACATGGTTGAGCCCACACACGCTGTCTCAGTTCTCTTTCATTTGTTATAAAAAAAAATACCAATAATTGGGCTATTTATAATGAGTAAATGTTTATTCAGTTCAGAGTTCAGAGTCTGGAAAGTCCCAGGGCGTGATGCTGGCATCTGTTAAGGGCCTTCCTGTTACATTGTCCCATGGTTAACAGGTGAGCAAGAGTGGAGGAGAGAGAGAATCTGGTTGAACTTGATCCTTTCATCAGAATCCTACTTCTGCAACAACCACCTGAGTTCAACATGATGGCACTGATCCATTCATGAAGACAGAGCCCTGGTGACATCATTACTTTAAAGGCCACAGCTCTGGATACTATTACAGTGATAATTCAGTTTCAACGTGACTTTTGGAGGGGACATTCACATCCTGCCATATGTGCAGCCCAAAGTGTGACTCTGGCTCTAATACCTGGGTGGGCTGAGTGACCATGGCCAGTCACCAGATCCTGAAACCCAGGCCAAGATCCATTCACCAGCTCCAGGATGGAGGTCACCTTTCCTTGCTCCTGATCATTCCACCCTGTGCTGGGAGCTATTCCTTCCTCCTAAGGCTCAGAATAAATAGGTCTCAGTGCCTCAAGGGGTGCTGGGAACACGGAATTTTTTGCACAGTGAGATGTGAGTGTGTCTGTGACCCCCCCCCCCCAGTGTGCACAGGACACCAGTATCGGTCTTCTTCCCCCACCGAGTTAGGTCCTGTAATAACAACCTCTCCATCTCAAGGTCATCTGTTTCTCTTGCCAAGACTTCAAAGTGGTGGGAGACACTCAAGGATTAAAGACACTAAAATAAAAAAAGATCCACTCTCAAGAATGCATGATGGGGGATCAGAGTTACATAGGAGAGCTGAATCCCCATCCTGGTGTGTCTGGAAGTAACTCTGGAGACACCTTCCCTGGCCTGGCATCCCCTCAAAATCCTGCTCTCTGCACAGGAGGGGGGTTGGAATCAGCTCAGCAGGAACAACTTCCTCTCCTCTGTCATCCCCTAGTCCAGGATGGGGGCTCCAGGATACTGGCTTCAAATGACAGTGATTGTGAGCAGCACGATCTCTGAGTGACTCGAAGGTCTGTTTCATGGTGTCATAGCCTGGGCTAATCTGGATTGACCTCTGCTCCTCCCTCAGTGACCTCATCCCATTGACCCAGTGTCAGCTGTGCCTCTCCCCTGGGCAGCTGCTGACTCTCTCCTCTTCACATCTCCTCTTATTCCCTCTCACCTGCCCAGTGTAATAAAAGACAGACCTTCAAAGGATGCTTATCCTGGAATGTAACCCCAGGTCCACCTGACAGCCTGGCCCAGCCCTCCTGTGCTCCTTGTGAGGTGCACGAGAGGTGGAAGAGCCACGAGCCTTGCCGATCCTGTTCTTGGACATGTCCCCAATGAAGCCTGATTGGTGCTGACACCACGGGACAGTGTGATGTTTGAATTTGTGGGAAATGCCTGATGAGGACAATGGGCCTCCTGAATGTGCATGTTTGGAAGCCTGGACCAGCGGAGGTGGCATCTGCGTGGGAGGCATACCCTTGTGTTGGTGGACATCTTGCTTGGCTGGGGTTGTCACTGAGCAGGAAGTCATGGACTTAGGTTAAGTATCACAGTTGCCCTAGACCCATAAGGATGCTGAGAACTTTGGGTAGAGATCAGCTGTCATCTCTTTGATCCAACTCACTATTGTGGAAGTTCTTTTGTGCCCCCAGCAAAGCACTATCCTCATAGATGGAGCGGCCTTCTTATTTGAAGGCTGTTATCAGGCAATGTCCTGATCAGGCGATCGCTGTGGGTTTGTTGAGCTTTATATGGTCGGAAAAGGGACTTCTCTGGAAACTGAGTGCAACCCCTTCAGGCTGTCATCATTTTGAAACACTTACTTGTCACCGAGTCATATAATTGTTGTGGGAAGGAAATCGTCATGGCCCTGACAAGACTACAGCCATTTTTGGAGACAGCTGGTGAGAAAATTCAGGCCAGAAACCAAATTGTATGATAATAAACCCCTCCCTACCCCTGGAATGTTTCAAGTCTGCTGTCCCTGGGAAACAACAGAACAGTAACTTTTACTCTGGCTCGGTTGGCATCCAATGAAGGGAGTAAATCCTAGTGCCTTCTTTAAGCTGAACATCTTTTATGGGAGATGACTTTTAGACTTCTCTCTAGCTTGGTCACCCCCTACCAGACATGTGCTAATTTGAGATATTCTTTAAAAATATCCCGTCCCCACAACTAAAAGCAGACTTTCAAAAGGAGTGTTTGGTTGCCTCTGTGAGGAAAGGTCTTTGGTGACATGAGTGTTTGCTCATGGCCCCCAGGCCTTCTTTCTCTTCCAAACCTCAAGCCTCTGGAACCCCCCGTATCTTCTCAGTATTCCCTATGGGGTGAAATAAAGCAGAGACTAATACCTAAGCAGGTCATATAGAAAGGTAGGGTCCAGAGACTTTCTAATGTTGCCAAATGCTTTGTGCTCATTGATCCCTGGCCTTGTACAAAAGAATGGAATAGATTCCCCTGGAGGAAAAGCCTCATTGCTTAGGGTTTAGAGGAAGGACTTCATACAATTAGAAAGGGGGCCTGGCTAGAGAAGAATTCCTCCAAATCCACTATTCAATGAAATTACTTTCTGTTTTTATTTTTGTTTTGAGACAGAGTACTCTGTCGCCACAGTAGAGTGGTATCATCATAGCTCATTGCAACTTCAAATTCCTGGGCTCGAGCAATCCTGACACCTCAACCTGCCATGTATAGCTGGGACCACAGGTGTGCATCACCCTGCTCAGTTAATATTTTCTATTTTTAGTAGAGATGGGATCTCACTCTTATTCAGATTGGTCTCAAATTCCTGACCTCAAGCGACCCTCCTTCCTCAGGCGTCTCAGAGTGCCAGGATTACAGGCATGAGCCCCCGCATCTTGGCGTATTTTCTCTTTCTTCTGCGTGTGTGGGTTATAGATAGTGTTACTATTTCTTATTCCCATACAAGGGGGTATAAGAGCATTTTGTGACTTCATTTCACGGAAAGGCTGTTTACTTTTGCACCTTCACCACAGGCAGGCATGAATGGTTGGGAAACTCTGGGACACTTTTCTTGGTGGAGAATTGGTTACCCAAAGCCTGCAGTATAGGGAGAGGATAGCTAGATGCCCAGTGGGGAAGCTAATAGTTATTAAAATGACCCTTGGACAAGTGGTTCATACATTAGTTTTATTTTTTCAAGACTGTGCATTGGCAAATTTAGGGTTAGGGAAAACAACTCAAAGCTTTGATCTTGTGAGAGTCTATTTAGCTGCAGTGCACTAACTGTTGAGTATAAACCAAACTAAATCAAATGACTCAACTCAACCCAACCAGTTAACTAATCAACCACCCAGATGAAAACCATGAGGAGAAGGAATGAGCAGTGGGGGAGGAGAGAAGTAGCTTTTGTGATTCTTTTACATGAGTAAAAAGTTCTTTTTTTTTTTTTTTTTTGTCACCCTCAGTAGAGTACCGTCACCTCACAGCTCACAGCAGCCCACCATTGAAACACAGACTCCAGAGAATAATCTTTAATGTGTTGGCACCTTCATTATGTGTTTTGGGGGAAATGAATTAGATTTATGCCCTTTTTTAAATGTTAGCAGTATTGTCAGGTGGCATTAATGTGGCACCCCATGCATACGGTGCTTTTGGCTGACAAACTGAGAGCAAGGTGCAGCCAGCGGGACCCCTGTGAGTGATGGGCTGATTCGGTAAGGCCTGGGTGTGAGCAGCAGGTGGGGCAGGTCAAAGGTGGCACACAGGCGACCTTAGTCCCAGACACTCTTACGCAGCTGGACGCTCCCCTGCCTGGAAGCCTGGGGTGCTCAATAAATAAAACCAGGGTAGAGTCAGAGCACCAGTTAAAGTCTCCAAATGGGGTGACCTCAGGGGAAATGATGGCAGATCCAGAGCAAAGTTTCATCTGAGGCCAGCACGCAGGTTCAGGCTCCTCTTTTGTTTGCTGATTTGTGCCTCGCCAGGCATTTCCTGCCACCCCAGACATTCTTCTGGTGCTTTCTCTGCTACCTTTAGTTGATGAATGTGTAGGGAAAATGAAATCTCTTCTCGTTTGCAGATTGCAGGCCGTATCTTGGAGTAAGTTTCCGTGTGTTTGGTGGTCTTTGCCCTCCGAGAGCAGTGCAGGCCTGTTGGTGTCCCTCCGGCACCCCCTGCTCGCTGCTGCTGGGAGAGGCCAGGCTCTCCCAGGAGAGGCCAAGTGCTTCGTCTTCGTTTGGGCTGCACGGACAGGCTGATGGTTTCTGCTGAAACCAGCACCGCCGCTCTACTTGCGTCTCTACAGGGCTTTAAGTCGCCAAGAGCAGTTACTTCTCGCCTCCATAAGCAGGAGGGCTTCTCTCCTTCACACCTGGGACTCTGGTCGGGGTACCGGGACCGCGCGTCTGGACAGCTCCCCGGGCTCTGCACCAGCCCCGGTTGTGAGATGGCTACTTTCTGGTTTTGGCATACCGCATATGGGCAGGAACCAGTCTGGGCCGTGGGAATAAATGGCCGGGGGAGATGTGGCTGGGTCCCCCTTTCCTCTCAGCTCTCACACTAGGAGCCCCGCTGGACATCTTACCAGCGACACACAGGGGCCCACGAGAATCCTTAGTCCAGTCCACCCGGGAGCTGCGGGAGACATTATTTCAGAAGTTTACATTTCACCCCTGTAGCAAAAGCGTGGACTCTGAAATCTACTGACATGGCGAAGAACAGTCCTTAATCCAGATGAGCTGCAGTCATGTAGCATTTTTTCCCAAATCTAAACCTCTGACCCAGACCCCAACCACACAAGTTGAGCGCTGGGGCTCCGTGGGGGGAGGAGGCGCGCCGAGAAAACTGCAGGTCACTGAGCCCAGGTCTGAAGCTAAACGTGCTGGGACCCAAACTCTGGGTTCTTCTTTGTTCTATTGCAATGCACAGAAGGGAACACTTGCCTCAGGATAGAAATGTAAAGCTGAGAAAAGCCCTAGGCGCCCGTGTCACTCGGAGGCTGGTCCTGCAGTCAGTGGCCCGTCTCTCCCACAGCCACCTGCTGTCCGGCCCAACTTGCGGCCTATTTTCGGACCGACTCGCACATCCTCCATCGCTCTGGGCACACAGGCCTTATTCTCGCGGCTTTTGCAGTTTTGCACTCCCTATTTCTGCGTGGTTTCTTTCTTGATTTACTGAACTCGCTTGCAAAGTCAAAGGCTCTTTTATCACCCGATGTCTTCTGCAGCACCCTCTCCCTCTCCATTTCCTTGTCACTTGTTCTCACAACTTTCTCTCTCCCTCCCCCATTTGCAATTCTTGGAGAATTTGGCAGAAGTCACTCGTGCCGCAGGGTGAGGTAAGGCCACGTCCCCAGCCTAGAACAGTGAACAGTGAAATGCACATGTGTCCATGCCTGGGAGAGACAGCTGGTCATCTTCCCTTCTGTGTCTCTGAAGGCCATTGGAGAGTTCATTTTGGTGGACAAGGGTGTGAAGATCAAAAAGAATGGTAACATCTACAGCCTGAACGAAGGCTACGCCAAGGACTTTGACCCTGCTGTCACTGAGTATGTCAAGAGGAAAAAGTTCCCCCCAGTAAGTGAGGGGTCTGGGGTGGGGCTGAGGCAGTGTCCAGACATCTGGCATCAGGGGCAGCTCTGGAGGGAGGGGGTGTCCTCTGAGGGGAGAAGGGACCTTGGACCTCATTTGGGCTTCTTGATTTATGTGGAAACCCATTGATTCATGATTCACCTTTGAGGTGAAAGAAAAGAGGGATGGAAGTCCATTGGATTTTCATCTGCACCAAGCCTGTGATTAAGTTCTCATCTCTGCACTGGGGACTGAAACTTTTGCGCTGACATGTCAAAATGGGACTGTCTGTGTCAGCTCTTGCAACTTTCTCCTGGCAGAAGAAAATCTGAATGATAAACTCACCCAGATGAATGAGTGTATAGCAAGGAGGCATTTTTATCTTCACAGGTCCCTGGTCCCAGATGGTTCAAAGTCTGGTTCTCCCACCCCAGCACCAGCCATGCAGTATCTGTCCATCTTGGCCTAGCGTCCAAGACGGCTTTTATCAGTCACCTCAGGAATGAGAATGTCCATCTTAGTATCTGCCTAAGGAGGGTACAAATTAGTGACTCTAAAGAGGAGAAATGGCTGATTATAGAGCTGGCTCTGCATGGGAATAGCTGATGTCATACCCTTTATTTTTTTTTTTAATTGTTTGGGATTCATTGAGGGTATAAAAAATTAGGTTACACTGATTAAATTTTTGAGATAAAGTCCTGTCCTACCCTTTCTTAAAACCCACAGGCACCTACTGTTTTCCTGTTGTTCTCATGATGTTGGAAGCCCTGAGAGCTGGCCCCAGGCTCTTCCTCCAGCTGAATCAGCTCCTTTAACTTTCCCTCCCCCACCCTGCCTACACCCTCACTAGTCCTGCAGGCTCCTCTGCCAGGTCTGGTGACAATAGCACTCCCCTCTCCTTGTTGCTAAGCCTAGACTTGAGCAGTGTCCGCTCCCTAGGTTGGCAGAAATCCTTCTTGACCTTTACAGTGCTACTAAATGGCACAATTCTTGTGAGGCCTGCCCCGACCCCAGAGCTAGAGTCAACCACACTCTCCTTGAGGCTTCTGTGGGTGATGTAACCTCTGGTGAGCTGTCTCCATTGTTCTACTTAGTGCATCACACGTCAGAAGGTGCCCAGTGAATGGCTGTGGAATCAAACACACACAGGGGACACAAAGGGAACTCACTTTCTTTATTTTCTACAACCCTGGTCATTGCTGTTCTTAACCTTGCAGGATAACTCAGCTCCCTATGGTGCCCAGTACGTGGGCTCCATGGTTCCGATGTTCAACGCACTCTGGTCTATGGTGGGATCTTTCTGTACCCCGCTAACAAGAAGAGCCTCAGTGGAAAGGTAAGCACATGCCCTGGAGAGTGACTTACAAGCAGTAGATTGCATTTCCAGCCTGAGGGATTTAATTTAGGAAGATAGAAAGGTTATGGTGGTTGTTATGCTTTAGTAAGTTGCTAAGGATGTCGGTGGTGTACTCTTTTCTAGATTAAAGGTAAAGCCACCCGATACTAAATAAACATAAAAAAGGTCTCCTGAGAGTCCTTTCAGTGCTATGGGAAAGAGAATTAATGCTCAGGAGGGGGACTAAGCATCCAGAGAGTTTCCAGTGCGTATGCGGTTTGGCTTGGGCAAGGTGAATTCCATTCATAAAGGGAAATGAAACAGCCCAGGCTCATTTCCAAGGCAGTGAATCCAATACGTATCCCAAATAGGAGTCTTTTTTGGTTGCTTTCAAAAAGCATAAAATAGAAATGACTAATGAGCTGACATTTGCTACTTGGGAAATGCAACCATTTAGGGAAGGAACAAATCTTTGGGTAAACCTATAGCTTTCAGGTGAGCTGTTACCACTGACCACATAGCCCCAGGGCTCACAGCGTCCCCAGGGTGGGCTGTGCTGTCTCACACTGTGTAAGAAGCACCTGCTTTCCTCCCGCCATGATGGCAGTGTGCCCCCTCCATACAGTGTCTAGTTTATTTTCACCTTTGTTTTTTTTTTAAACATGAGAGAAGCAAATTCCTCATTGCCATACAATCATTCGTCTGGTTGACTTTATTATTTGGATGTTCTTCTGCCAAGAAAAAGTGGCAAGAGCTGACACAGACAGTCCCATACTCTCCTTAAGATATTTAGACATCTATATATTTGGATGTAGTGAGAGCTGTTTGCTGTGAATGGGGTGCAGTCTGCTAAGGCACGCTTATCTACTTAGAATGCCGTTTCTGCCGCAGCACCTCACATGCCCCAGACTATCAGATTAGCCTGCCTTACCGTACTTTTCTCAATGCCTCCAAAAACTGTTCCTGAACACACATATTAAGGATCCTCCTTTATTCCCCCCCAGATTTTCCAGTCTGGCCATGACACCTACATGAAAATAGAGTTAGGAAACACCTGCAATGTCGCTCAGTAGGCAGGCTGCATGAAAATGCATAACGGTAAAAAGTTAATATTTAATATAACTGCCAAGATGTACAACATACAAAATTCCAGCCCTCGGGCCTTAGGGGAGTTTTAAAGGGAATGCATACAGGGTTGCAAACAATATTATACTGTTGGGAGGAGCCAGTCTGCTCTCCAGATGACTGCAGCCAGACACTACCATGGATTTTTCTGATGCTTTTAGAATAGCCTAAGCTCCATCCAAAACACACACACACACACACACACACACACACACACACACACACACACACACACGCACAGTCACTCATTAAGTCCAGTGTCCATGCTATAAAGAGAAGGGACTCATCAGTTCTGCCAAAATGTCATTCTGTGTCCAGGTGGTCTGTCTCGAATTTGCATCAGGTAATCTACTGCAGGTTCTGGCCTGATAAATGGCTGGATTTAAACAAAGGGCTAACCGTTTCCTTTCAGAAGTAACCTGGGCTGGGAGGGAACTTTCACAACCTCATAGTAGGAAAGAGGGACTATGGGTTACTCCCACCAGCTCCGCACTACTTTGCTACAGAACAAGTCCCCTCTCTATGTAATACCTCCGGTATGAGGCGGCTGCTCTGGTCTTGTTTTCCAGCTGAGGCTGCTGTATGAGTGTAACCCCATGGCCTACATCATGGGGAAGGCGGGGGGCGTGGCTACCACTGGGAAGGAGGCGGTCCTAGACATCCTTCCCACTGACATCCACCAGAGGGCGCCATTCATCTTGGGGTCCCCGGAGAAGTGCAGGAGTTCCTGGAGGTTTACAAGCAGCACTCTGCCAAGTGAGGGGCTGACCTCGCCCACTCCGGAAGGAGTGTCTTCCACGTGGACCTTTGTCTCTCATTGTGCTCCCCTGTTCTGGCGGTGCGTCCGAAGTCCCTGGACAGCAGAAATAAAAAACGTGGCGGTGCCTGGTGCTACATAGCAAAATGCTGTCTCCATGATGTCACTGGTGGGCAAGATGTATGTTGAGCCGATGGAGGAGAAATAAACATGTTCTTCCTTTTAGGAAAAGGTCTTCATTTTTTTGTGTCAAATGATGACGGTGATGATAACAGCTCGCGTGTCTATAGGTAGCTTGTGTGATCCTCACAACAACTTTATGGATTAGATACTGTGAAGAACCCATTTTCTACATGATGAGACGGGGGACCAAGATGAGAAGCAATGGGCTCCAGGCCTCCAGCCAATGACTGGCAGAGCTGTGGGTTTTTTTTTTTGTTTTTTGTTTTTTGCAGTTTTTGGCTGGGGCTGGATTTGAACCCACCACCTCTCTCATATGGGGCCGGCGCCCTACTCCTTTAGCCACAGGAGCCGCCCCCACAGAGCTGTGGTTTGACTCGAGGCTATGTGAACCTGAGCTAATGTGTTGCTTCTCTCACCTGTTGTCCCATTCCAGTCTTGCTGGGCAGAGCTAACCCGCCCAGGCTGTCTGTGTTCCGCTAGAAAGGGGAGCACTAGTAGCTCAGCCATGGCCCCTGTGCATAACCATCTGAGTCACAAATGAAGGTTTACATTGGTACCCAATGGAGAGTTTCCTATAAAAGCACAACCCTGTATTGGATTCATAAAACCTAATAATTTTTGAGATCTAGTTGCCATAAGGGAAAGGATTCATCAAAAGAACAGGATTTAAGGAAATAACAATTTGTCACAATCAAGTGTGTTTCTCACTAAGCTCTCTATATAAACAGTTTCTCCCTCAGCTAATTCTGGTTCTTTGTGGACCAGAGTTCAAGATCATGGCAAGTTTTATATCAGACGTAGACATTGATAGAAAATGTGGCCTATTATGAGCTCTAGATTTTAAAATGTATCTAACCATGTATTTCCACTTGGGAACTGAAAACAGGTGTCTCTGTAAATCCTGCCTCTTTCCCTGCAAATGCTCCCCTTTCATTCTATGTTTTCCCAGAAGGAAACACTTTGATCTTGAGCACTGGATCTGCTTTTGTCCACCAATCAGACCCAAAGCCAGTATCTCCCCAACTCCACCTGTGGAAGGCCCTCTCTGGAAAGTCCTCTGACTCACAGCACACCCTTTGATTCTTAACCTTTCTGTTGCTCAATTGGCCTTGGACTCTGAAAGTGCTGAGGGAGACATGGCGGGGTCTGGGATCCTTTTCCTATCACTGAGATCACTGCAGGGAAATAACACCCACTCTGGTGCCATGATGAAACCGGGCAAAATAACAAAGACCCATTTCCTCTGCCTTTGTGTGTTCTGTGTGGTACCTTTGGTTCGAGCTGTTGGTTCATTTAACACAGCGCTTTCAACTACTGCTTGTCTGCATTCAGCTGACGCGTGAGTCAGCTGACGCGTGAGAGTCTCTCTTTCTCTGAGAGACACACGGACCCAGAGAACAGCAGCACTGTCAGCAGTTCTCCTCGGATGGTCCTTAGAATCTCAGTTGGACTTGACCTTGGAGTGTCTTGGCTGCCACCCTTGGACAGATGAAGGTGAGGGCATCACACCCACTGAGTGTCATAGGGACGTTGCAGGAATGCAGCAGGGCCTGACATTGTCACACTGCTCCTAAAAGGTGGGAGGCCCTTCCTACCTTGGATCAAATCACAGAGGAGAGCAGTGTGCTCTGGCCAAGCCAGGGTTGGCTGGTGGGATTTTGTTAGTTTTTCAGCACCAGTATGAGCTGGATTTGTGAAGCAGCCCCACACTCTCCTCCCCCACTTTCAGGTGTGTGTTTTGCTCTTAGGGGCTCCATACCCCTCATCTTCCAAGTTAAGAACTTGGAAGTCTGCAGTAGAGCTTCAAATCAAATTCTAAGTATTTTGTGGACTTTTTCTTTTTTTTTTTGAGACAGTGTCTCATTTTGTCACCCTTGGTAAAGTGCCATGGTGTCACAGCTCACAGCAACCTCAACCTCTTTGGACTCAAGTGACCCTCTTGCCTCAGCTTCATGAGTAGCTGGGACTACCGGTGCCCACCATGATGCCTGGCTAGTTTTTCTATTTTAGTAAAGACAGTTTTTGCTCTTGATCAGGCTGGTCTTGAACTCTGAGCTCAAGCAATCCACTGACCTCGGTCTCCCAGAGTGCTAGGATTACAGGCATGAGTCACTGCGCCCAGCCCAAATTCTAAGGATTTCAAAGCCAAGTAGCAGAGGAGTTTCTCCACAGTGTGTGTTGCTGCTGGGTGCCCTTCCAGTGTGACTTGAAGAGACCAGCAGCCCTGGCTCTGACCCATGTGCAAGGGAGGCAAAGCTCATGCCTGCATTTAAGCACCATCGGCATCCAAGTCTCCAGAATGATTGGGCCCTCGTCCTTACCTTCAGAATTGGGAATAATTTCAAGATGCCCATAGGGGGTTGAACGGTATCCCCTGAAAGGACATGTCCATATCCAGGTCCCTGGGGCCTATGAATGTGACCTGATTTGGAAAAAGAGTCTTTGTAGATATAACTGCTTTAGGGAGTAGAGATGAAATCATCCTAGATTACCTAGGTTAGGGTGGGTCCTAAATCCAATAACACGTCCTCATAAGACACACACAGAGCAGAAGGGGACATGAGGATAGAGGCAGAGACTGGAGTGATGTGGCTACAAGCCAAGGAAACCAAGGGGAGCCACCAGCAGCTGGAGGAGGCCAGGAAGGACTCTTTGCTAGAGCCTCTAGAGGGAGTGTGGCCCTACTGGTACCTTGATTTTGAACTTTTAGCCTCTGAAACTGTGTGAGAATACATTTTTCTTGTTTTAAGCCATCCAGTTTGCAGTATCTTATTGTGGCAGCCCCAGGAAACACTTGATAATCATGCACCTGAGGGATGTAATTCAGGTGTCACATGCAACAGAGCACAGAAGACATCTGTTCCTTCACACAGCTGTTCTCATCAAACAGTTGCTGCATAGGCATGGGCTGGTGATGAGATCTGAAGAATTAAACACAAGGGTCCCGCCCTTTCATTGAGACGCTACTTCTGGTTTCCCTTAAGAACTAAGGTGCTGCCACTGAGGTGCAGATATCCCTGTTGCTTGCACAGCTGGCTGGTGAGGGTGGAGATGGTGCTGAGTGGAGAATGGCACCCTCTGCCCTCAGGGAGTCCTGGAAAGCTGCCAAGAGTGCAGCTGGCACCAGTGCTGATCCATGGCACTGGGGTCAGGGCAGCCTGAGGCCAGGTCCCACCTCTACCACTGCCCAACTGTGGGTGTCTGGTAAAGTCCAGTCACACTGGTTTCTCTTCCTGGACCCACAGGAAGACAACCTTCCCAGCCTCTCTCGCATCAGGTGAGGGCCATGGGTTTTGGCCAGTGGGGTGTGGGTGGAAATGATGTCTACACCTTCTAGGCTGACTCCCAGTCCCAATCCTGCATCCTCTCTCCCCTCCATGCCATCTGTGAAGCTGTGCATTTCAATACAGGGTCACAATACAGCAGGAACCTAGAGGCTGAGCCACCAGCCTGGAATGGTCAAGAGAAGCAAAACTTCCCTGTACTTAGGGACTGGGATTTCAGACTCCTGTTACTGCAGCGTAACCTGGGCTGTCCTGACTAAGACAAACTGAGCATTTTAAAAATCTCTCTGAGCCTCTGTTTCTTCATTTGGAACTTTTTTTTTTTTTTTTGAGACAGAGTCTCACTTTATTGCCCTCAGGAGAGTGTCGTGGCGTCACAGCTCACAGCAACTTCCAACTCCTGGACTTAGGCGATTCTCTTGCCTCAGCCTACAGAGTAGCTGGGACTACAGGTGCCTGCCACAAAGCCTGGCTATTTTTTGCTGTAGTTTGGCCAGGGTTGGATTCGAATCCGCCACCCTCAGTATATGGGGCCGGCGCCCTACCCACTGAGCTATAGAAGCTGCCCCATTTGTGACATGTTAACTGTAATACCTATGGTTGTAGTCAAGGCCATTTTCACTGTAGTAATAGAAGCCCTCTAATTCCAGGTGAATCAGGAAGAGAATGTGTTGGAAAGCTTCAGGGGATCCCATGAAATCCAGTACCCACTGCTCGCCCAGCCCCGAGGGCTCATCTCCTTAGTTCCTGCATCATCCTATTCAAGGACATGTCTGTGTCTCATTACATCCATGGAAGAAAAAATATGATTGGCTCAGCTTGTGCCAAGTGTCTATCCTTGGTCCAATCAGCTGCAGCCAGAGATCAGGGTCGTATAAAACCAATGTGCCCTGGAGTTTTCCTGTTATGGGCAGGTGTGTTTTCTCTGGGATGGGGATCAGGAGGTCAACAGATGCCCAGGGACTTGTGCTATGCTGTGTGCAGGAATGCGGAGGCTCCATTTAAAAGTGTGTGTTGAGATTACATGAGAAGGTGGGGATGGAGGATCTTAGTGAAGTTTTGCTGACAAAGAACAGTCCCTCAGCTAATACTCTAGAGTCACCCTCGAGATCCTTGTCTTTAGGTAGAGGATCTTGCCCTGTGACCTGCTCTAAGACTTCCTTAATTCTGCACAGCATCTGTTTTGTCCTTATTATTTAGACCCCGACCTGTGAGGACATTTCTCTAAGCCAAGCAAGACCACCCATAGCTTTGTGATCACTGACCTATTAGGGTGCTGAAATAACCACAAGGCGGATGTTGTTCTCTTTCCCTCTGGGCTGTCACCACAGCCACCCTCTTGTGTGCCCTGAAGAACTCCGGCATTTGCTGAAAGGCCACCAGCTGCAATTTTAGATCATGTTGGTAATTTGAACTTCTAACATTTACAAATAGCTGCAAAGGAGTTACAACCGTCATGCCAGAGTCAGGCTGGGCTGGATTGTGGTAGAAATAGCTGTCTTCCCTCAGACCCTGTGTGGACACAGCAGGCTGCTTGTAGATGGCACTGACCAGCATCATCTTCTGCTTGTTCCTGACACCACAGAGTGCTGGGCACCCAGTGCCTCTCCTCAGTCTGTGCTGAGGCTCTAGTTTGTCTGTTTGTGTCACCTCAAGTCTGTTGTGAACATAGGAGCTTACAAAACTCCTTCTCATAGGAGCTTACAAAAATCTCTTCTCTCTTAGAAGAGATTTGGGAATGGCCAATACATACATGAAAAAGATGCTCAAAGTCACAAATCAGTAGAGAAATGCAACCCTAGGCCACAACTATTATATAAAAATGAATCAACATTGTAGAGCCATTGCAGCCCTCGGTCATTGCTGGTGCAGCCCCTGTGGAGACAGTGTAGAGGCTCCTCAGGAAATTAAACATATAAAGATGCACATCCTGAGAAGTTGATAAAATAACCCTGCTGCTCGGTGCTATGCTGGGAATATAATAGTTTCTTCTGGATTTCAATATCTACTGTGAATTCCTCCTGGAGATAAGAAACATCCTTTCCAGACTTATTTGAAAGAACCCTGGCTACAGAGATCCCAGGATTGCCATTATGCGACTGTGTGACCTGTGCCCCAGATAAGACGCCTGCCAGTGTGCCAGCTACACCCGGGAGACTCAGGCTCTGCAGTCTATAAATTGGAAGAATCCTTTTGAGCCCCAGGATGCCTGGGCACCCGCTGTTTCTGGGCTGCTGAGGCAGGAGACCTGTTCTGCCCATTCAGAGGCTTCCTGCCCCTGAACCTGTCAAAGACATCCAAAGTGGCAGCAAGAGAAGCCCACTGGCTGGAAATTCTGCCTTTCTACCAAGATGCTGAGATTACTTTAAAAGGACCGTGAACAAAAGGGACTCTACCTAATCAAATGTTATGATTTGATTGTTTGTATCCTCACATTAACCTGAAATAAAAAAATAAAAAATAAAAAGGACCGTAGAATTGCTTCTCAGAAATCCTAAAGGTGACCTCTGTTCTAAAGAAGCCAGGCTTTTCTGTTCAGAGACTGGGATGGCCACACACTCCTGCCCCTGTCCTCTGGAGGGGACCTGAGCCCCTCACTCCTGTTCTTCCTTTGTGTGGAAGATGTTTCCAGGAAGAGGCTTCATGAATGCAATTGAAAAGTTACCAGGCTTAGAGAGAGCAAGATGGCGGCCGAGTAACAGCTTCCTTGCATCTGGGCACCGTGAGTCTGGGGAGATAAGACTCCAGGCATTCCTGACTGGTGGGATCTGCCTGTAATCATCCCTTTGAGGATACAGGGTGTCAGCGAGAGACTTCTGGACCCCAAGAGGAGGACAAAAACAGTGGAAAACTGGCAAGTGGTCTCGTGTGTTTGTTGCGTGACCAGAGACACGAACAAGCAGCAGCTTTGCTGTAGGTGTAAACTTGCTCCTGTAATTATTATGTCAAGAAACAGACTATACACCTTGGAATGGCATATAGCAAAATTCTTTATTCCAAGTTTTAGTTTTATACTCTTCCAGTCACGTACACACCTAATCCATTATCTATTAGTTTCATCATCTTATCTTCTTTTTTTACATATCTGTAATTTAACTTGAAAGGAAATATTTATCGTATCATTGCAATTACTTATGTAGTAAATCTCTTCCTCTAAACAGTGACTAGTTTCTGAGCAGGTCACAAAAGACAAAAGTAGCCACAGGGGAACAGAGTTAATAGAAGAATATCTTCAAGCATTCACTCAGTTTACTCAGTATGAAGTAATGACTGTGTCCTTCCCTCAGGGCAGAGTACCTATAGACCTCTGACAATATGTTGTTAACATATGTCAACCCTCTGGCCCGTATCTCTGAGGAAGGGCGGCATGCCCTTGGATCTCAGGCTTCACGGGGTGTACTGCTTCAGAGAAAAGGCCTAAGGAATTTTACAATTCCAAAAAAGCCTAACTCTGTGAGTAACCCAGTGGGGTCCAGGTCTCTTAAGCCTCTGGAAGAAAATCAAGTCATTTTAAACTCACACTGAATTTACTTTGGGTGCTTGATGTAGCATAAGTTTATTTCTAAATATTATCCTACAGAGTTCAATCAGTCTAATCTCGCTGGCAGCTGTAAGTGTAGTAGCAGCGAGACTGCAAACCAGAAAGGCCTTGCCAGTGAACTGTTTTGGTGTTTTTGGACTTGGCACTTGGTTGAACTGCCTTGGAGAGAGCTTGGACAGGAGTGCAGAGAACTTTGGGCTTTGTCTGGGGCCCCAGTCTGAGCTGCTGAGCTGAACGGAGCTAATGGTGTTTGGCTGTTAGCCGCAGGGAGCCATTGTGAGAGAACTGCCCCAGCAAGGTCCACCCTCAGGGTTGCAGAGCAAGGACCGGGTGGGAGCTAGTAACCTAGTGACTGAGCAGCCTAAAGGCGGGGACTGAGCTGCCTTACAGCTCTAACTCTCAGGGGCAGAGTGAGACCTGTTTTGGCACACTGGGTAAGCAGATAGCCACTTCAGCCGTTATTCCGGTGACAAGCACTTTCCTGGGAAAGCTTCTGCTTAGACAGAAGTTTAGAAGTTTAAAGTGCCTTTTAAGAGGGCTGAAGAGAGATTTAGGGTGTTTACCCTGTGGGGTTTGAGAAATTAGCAGAGGCCTCCAGTCGTATCAGCACTGTGATTAAAATCTCATACCCTAGAAGACCACCTTTTACCCAGATAATATTCAAAAAGATATATATATATATATATATACTGCTTTGTTTTTGTTTTGTTTGTTTGTTTTCTGTTTATTTTGATGTTGTTGTTGTTGCTTTGTTTTTTAATTTCAACCTCTTCCATTCAGATTTTTTCTTTTCTTTCTCCATTTTTCTAGTTTAAATACAA
Source organism: Nycticebus coucang (assembly GCF_027406575.1). NCBI lineage: Eukaryota > Metazoa > Chordata > Mammalia > Primates > Lorisidae > Nycticebus > Nycticebus coucang. The sequence goes on from NC_069783.1 coordinate 135,539,451, forward strand.
TTTCCCATTGCTGCCTTTTTCAATAACTAGAACTTCATTTTTGCTAGTATTTCTACCCCTATTATTTGGTTTTTCACTTAATTTTATCCCATAAAGTTTTCTGTTTGCTTGTTTTGGTTTGATTCATACCATTTTTGTCTTTCCTCTGTACTTGGTGGAGGTGAGGTACTGTGTCTGATCAGGTTAACAAAGAGCTGCTGACCTCAAGAGAACCACCCAACTGGGCACCCCCAGAGGTTGGGGTTTTTTTGAGGTTGTGTCAAAGTACCCCACTGTACACCTATATTGCTCTGTCTCCCTCTTTCTGTGCCTCTCTTCTTTTTGTCAATATTCCTTTTAGCTACCTGCTATCCTTTCTCTATTTTCTTTTCGTTCTTTCCTTCTTTCTTTCATACCTTCTTGTTCTTCAACCTTCTCATCCTTCTGGACCTGTACCAAAAGGACTCATTGAAACCTTAGTCCAGAGGCATGGGAACGTAAAGAGCAAGAGGAAGTGAAAGGAAAATTAGGGCAAGGAAACAGATAAAATAAATCACTCATGAAGAGGAATCAGCAGAAAACTCCAGGCAACGTGAAGAACCAGTCCAGAGAAACTCCTCCAAGGGACCATGAGGTTGCTACTGCAGAGGATTCCATCTATAAAGAAATGTTAGAAATGACAGAAAGTGAATTTAGAATACACATGATAAAAACAATGAAAGATATGATGGAAACAATGAAGGAAACTTCTAATAAAGTAGAAAATAACTAAAAGGAAATCCAAAAACAGAATCAAATAAGAGATGAACAATTAAGTGAAAAAGTTATCTTGAGATAACTCAGATAGTAAAAGAGGCAGAAAAGAAGAGAGAGAAAGCAGAACATTCACTGTCAGAATTATGGGACTATATAAAGCGTTCCAACATACGAGTTATAGGAATCCCAGAAGAGGAAGAAGAATGCCCCAGAGAAATGGATGCCATACTACAGAATATTATAAATGAAAATTTCCCAAATATCACCAAAGATTCTGACACATTGCTTTCAGAGAGATATCAGACCCCAGGTCACCTCAACTCTAACCGAGCTACTCCAAGACACATTGTGATGAACTTGTCTAAAGTCAAGACAAAAGAAAAGATCCTGCAAGCTGCCAGGAGTAATTGTCAGTTTACCTACAGGGGCAAATCCATCAGAGTGACTGCAGACTTCTCTAATGTAAGTTTTCAAGCAAGAAAACAATGGTCATCTACCTTTAATCTACTTAAACATGACAATTTCCAGCTCAGAATTCTGTACCCTGCTAAGCTAAGCTTTAAAATTGTCAGAGAAATCAAATCATTTACAGATATACAAACACTGAGGAAATTCACCACAACAAGACCAGCTCTACAGGAAATATTTCAACCTGTTCTGCACACTGACCACCACAATGGATCAGCAGCAAAGTAAGAACTCAGAAATTAAAGGACAGAACCTAACCTCCACACTGATGCAAAAGATAAAACTAAGCAATGGACTCTCACAAAATAAGATGAATAGAATAATACCATACTTATCAATTATCTCAATAAATGTTAATGGCATTAATTCCCCACTGAAGAGACATAGATTGACTGACTGGATTAAAAAACACAAGCCATACATTTGCTGTCTGCAAGAAACACACCTGGCTTCAAAAGACAAATTAAAACTCTGAGTCAAGGGTTGTAAGACCATTTTTCAGGCAAATGGAATTCAGAAGAAAAGAGGAGTTGCACTCTTATTTTCAGATACATGTGGATTTAAAGCAACTAAAGTCAAAAAAGACAATGATGGTCACTTTATACTGATCAAGGGAAAAATACAACAAGAAGACATTTCAATTCTAAATATTTATCCATCCAATTTAAATGCTCCCAGATTCTTGAAAAAGCACTTACTCAGTCTCAGCAATATGATATCCAATAATACCATGAAAACAGGGGACTTTAACACTCCTCTTATAGAGCTGGACAGATCCTCTAAACAGAAATTAAACAAAAATATAGGAGATTTAAAAGAGAGCCTAGAACAACTGTGCTTGATAGACATATATAGAATACTCCATCCCAAAGATAAATAATATACATTCTTCTCATCACCCCATGGAACATTCTCCAAAATTGATCATATCCTGGGACTCAAAACAAATATCAACAAAATAAAAAGAATTGAAATTTTACCTTGTATCTTCTCAGACCATAAGGCACTAAAGGTGGAACTCAACTCTAACAAAAACGTTGGATCCCACACAAAGGCATGGAAATTAAACAATCTTCCATTGAATAACAGATGGGTTCAGGAAGAAATAAAACAGGAAATCATTAACTTCCTTGACTATAACAACAATTAAGACACAAGCTACCAAAACCCTTGGGATACTGCAAAAGCAGTTTTGAGAGGAAAATTTATCGCTTTAGAAGCCTACATTCGAAAAACAGAAAGAGAGCACATCAACAAACTCACAAGAGATCTTATGGAATCGGAAAAAGAAGAACAATCTAAGCCTAAACTCAGCAGAAGAAAAGAAATATCCGAAATGAAATCAGAGATCAATGAAATTGAAAACAAAAGAATCGTTAAGAAAATTAATGAAAAAAGCATTTTTTTGGAAAAAAATTAATAAAATAGATAAACCATTGGCCAGACAAATGAGAAATAGAAAAGTAAAATCTCTACTAGCCTCAATCAGAAATGATAAAGGGGAAATAACAACTTATCCCACAGAGATACAAGAGATCATCTCTGAATACTACCAGAAACTCTATGCCCAGAAATTTGACAATGTGAAGGAAATGGATCAATATTTGGAATCACACTCTCTCCCTAGACTTAGGCAGGAATAAATAGAGATCCTGAACAGACCAATTTCAAGCACTGAGATTAAAGAAACAATAAAAAATCTTCCAACCAAAAAATGCCCTGGTCCAGATGGCTTCACACCAGTATTCTATTAAACCTTCAAGGAAGATCTTATTCCTGTACTGCAGAAATTATTCCAAAAAATTAAAGAAGAAGGAATCTTCCCCAACACATTCTATGAAGCAAACATCACCCTGATACCAAACCAGGAAAAGACCCAAACAAGGAGAATTTCAGACCAATCTCACTCATGAATATAGATGCAAAAATCCTCAACAAAATCCTAGCCAAGAGATTACAGCTTATCATCAAAAAAGTCATACATCATGATCAAGTAGGCTTCATCCCAGAGATGCAAGGCTGGTTTAACATATGCAAGGCTGGTTTAACTTACGCAAGGCTATAAACTTTATCCACCATATTAACAGAGGCAAAAATAAAGATAATATGATCCTCTGAATAGATGCAGAAAAAGCATTCGATAAAATCCAGCATCCTTTTCTAATTAGAACACTGAAGAGTATAGGCTTAGGTGGCACATTTTTAAAACTGATTGAAGCTATCTATGACAAACCCACAGCTAATATTTTACTGAATGAAGTAAAACTGAAAGGTTTTCCTCTTAAAACTGGAACCAGACAAGGTTGTCCTCTGTCACCTTTACTATTCAACATAGTGCTGGAAGTTCTAGCCAATACAATTAGGCAAGACAAGAAAATAAAGGGAATCCAAATGGAAACAGACGAGCTCAAACTCTCCCTCTTTGCTGACGACATGATCTTATACTTAGAGAATCCCAAAGACTCGACCACAAGACTCCTAGAATTCATCAAAAAATACAGTAATATTTCAGGATATAAAATCAATGTCCACAAGTCAACAGCCTTTGTATACATCAATAACAGTGAAGACGAGACGCTAATTAAGGACACAACTCCCTTCACCATAGTTTCATAGAAAATGAAATACCCAGGAATGTACCTAACGAAGGAGGTGAAGGACCTCTATAAAGAAAACTATGAAATCCTCAGAAAGGAAATAGCAGAGGATATTAACAAATGGAAGAACACACCATGCTCATGGATGGGAAGAACCAACATTGTTAAAATGTCTATACTTCCCAAAGCAATCTACCTATTCAATGCCATTCCTATCAAAGTATCAACATCGTACTTTCAAGATTTGGAAAAAATGATTCTGCATTTTATGTGGAACCAGAAAAAAACCCGTATAGCTAAGGCAGTTCTTAGTAATAAAAATAAATCTGGGGGCATCAACATACCAGATTTGAGGCTGTACTACAAAGCCATAGTGCTCAAGACAGCATGGTACTGTCACAAAAATAGAGATATAGACACTTGGAATCAAATAGAAAACCAAGAAATGAAACTCACATCTTACAACCACCTAATCTTCTATAAACCAAACAAGAACATACCTTGGGGGAAAGACTCCCTATTCAGTAAATGGTGTTGGGAGAACTGGATATCCACGTGTAAAAGACTGAAACTGGACCCACAACTTTCCCCACTGACAAAAATTGATTCAAGATGGATAAAGGACTTAAATTTAAGGCATGAAACAATAAAAATCCTCAAAGAAAGCATAGGAAAAACACTGGAAGGTATTGGCCTGGGGAAAGACTTCATGAAGAAGACTGCCATGGCAATTGCAACAACAACAAAAATAAACAAATGGGACTTCACTAAACTGAAAAGCTTCTGTACAGCTAAGGAGACAACAAGCAAAGCAAATAGACAACCTACACAATTGGAAAGGATATTTGCATATTTTCAATCAGGCAAAAGCTTGATAACTAGGATCTATAGAGAACTCAAATTAATCCACATGAAAAAAGCCAACAATCCCATATATCAATGGGCAAGAGACATGAATAGAACCTTCTCTAAAGATGACAGACGAATGGCTAACAAACATGAAAAAATGTTCACCATCCCTATCTATTAGAGAAATGCAAATCAAAACCACCATGAGATTCCATCTAACCCCAGTGAGAATGACCCACATCACAACATCTCAAAACTGCAGATGCTGGCGTGGATGTGGAGAGAAGGGAACACTTTTACACTGCTGGTGGGACTGCAAACTAGTACAACCTTTCTGGAAGGAAGTCTGGAGAAACCTCAAAGCACTCAAGCTAGACCTCCCATTTGATCCTGCAATCCCATTACTGGGCATCTACCAAGAAGGAAAAAAATCCTTTTATCATAAGGACACTTGTACTAGACTGTTTATTGCAGCTCAATTTACAATCGCCAAAATGTGGAAACAGCCTAAATACCCACCAACTCAGGAGTGGATTAACAAGCTGTGGTATATGTATACCATGGAATACTATTCAGCTATTAAGAAAAATGAAGACTTTATATCCTTTGTTTTACCCTGGATGGAAGTGGAAGACATTATTCTTAGTAAAGCATCATGAGAATGGAGAAGCATGCATGCTATCTGCTCAATTTTGATATGAGGACAATTAATGACAATTAAGGTCATGGTGAGGGGGGGAAGGAAAAGCAGAGAGAGGGAAGGAGGGAGGGAGGTGGGGTCTTGGTGTGTGCCACATCTTCTGTGGGCAAGACATGATTTCAAGAGGGACTTAGACCTAACAAATGCAATCATTGTAACCTGGCTTATTGTACCCTCAATGAATCCCCAACAATAAAAAAAAAAAAAAGGAAAGTTACCAGACAGTCTCCCTTTCTTCCTCCTCCCATGACTGTGGGAAGAAGGGAGTGGTGACAACCTGCCCATCTCAGAAGCCTCTCCATGTCTTCTTCATTCTCAGACGGTAGAACAATCTGTTTAAAAACTGTCAGGAAGTGTTAGCATCAGGTAAAATGCTCAAGATCTTGTCCTGTGGGCTGGAGAGCACTTTGTTACCCATGCCCTAGCCTGAGGCTTGAAATACACAAGGTGGGGGAAGCTCATTCAGGAGACTGGATGGGAAATGAGTTTGTCCCCAGCTTAAAGTAAATCCTAGGTTCTCAACCCTGGCTACCTGTTAGAACCACTTGAACTTCCTTCATCAAACAAAGGGCATTAACATAAGGAGGAAAAGGAGATTACTTCCTTGCCATCCTTTCTTCATAATTCAGTGAACAGATATTGAGCATGTCCTATTCCTCTGCACACTGTGCAAACAAAATTGGAAGGACAGTTCTTGCCTTCAGTGAGCCAACAATCCAGTAGGAAAAATGTTCCATGAGGACCAAGAAACACTGTGGAGAGATGACAGGGAGTGTTGGTGTGTATGAAGTGTACGCAGGGGGACCAGGGAGGCTTCTTGAAGGGCAAGGAGGCAGAGTGGGGAAAGCTAATGGTGAGCAGACAGCACCGGGCTTAGGAGACAATAAATCAAGAAAGAGTTTTGGGATTGGGAGCTGCCACTTTGGACAGATGGCCAGGGAAGGCCTCACTGAGAAATGATCCTTGAGTCAAGACTTGAGTGTGATGACACCATGTGGCTCTCAGAGGGGAGAGTGTCCTTGGTAGGGCTGCAAAGCCAATGAGCGGGTGGTTATAATGCAGGTGTGCTCCTGGTGAGTTTGGAGGCTATGGGTGGCCTGCTCAGTGGGCAGGAGAGGGACAGAAGGCCATGCCGACTTAGAAATGTAACTTGAACAGTGAGACCTGATGCCCAGCTGGGGACTGGGCTTTGCCTCTGGGTGGACTTGGAAGCATGTGGCTGCATTTCAGAAGGACTTTCCCCCCCACGCTGAGTGGAGAACATTCTGAGTGGGCGGAGGTGGAAACAGGAGGCCCCTGCCATTCATGCTTTAAGCCACAAAGCCTGCAGACAGAACTTTCACAGTAGCGCTCCTTCTATTGCTTGGGAGGATTGTGAAGAAGCAAAGAATCTGCCCTCAAGTTTCCTGCTCAGTTCCAGTAACACCAGGTTGACTTTTACCTTGAGCCAACAGGACACCCTGTGGGGAGAACTAAAAAGACTTGAAATTCAGTGCTGCAAAGACATGGTCCTTTGCTTTCAGGTGACATGTCTGATTTTATGATCTCCCTCATCCTCTCTTCCCAGCTCTGGGTGTGGGTTGTACTTGGTCAGGCTGGATTCCGGTTTATCACATTGGGAGACTAAGGTAATATGAGGATATTCCTGGGGTAAAAAGGAAGTAAGGTTGAGAGCCACCATTTAGAGACACAGCCTGTCTTCTGCACCTGTAATTCGGGGACTCCAGAGACACGGAGGGAGCGTGGCTTGGCAGGTGTCTCAGCATCAGGGTTTCTTTGCTGGAGTTAGGACTGACTCTTCTAAGGACTTCATTCGGCCCTTTCTTTTGTCTTAGGTATGCAATCACAGGGAGCATGAACGTGACGGGAGACGACGTGAAGTAACTGGACATGTTATCCAATGTCCTGGTGTGTTAGGCCCAAGTAGGCCTAGGCTAAAGCAGAAAAGTGGGGCCTATGCTATAACGGAAAAAATACCAGTTAACTCCCGGCAAATATTTGGACTGCAAGTTTTCCAAAAAGAAATGAAATAAGTCTAGTTCACCCTAAGATAAATGAGAAAGTACTAATTGATTTCTTGCTTCTAGTTCACTCCCAGTTTCTTGCTTGGCTAACTCCCTGGGAAACGAACCGACTGTCCCTGTACTGACCTTTAAACAATACCAGTTGGAGAAAATATGGAGACAAAGATGTGTGAAACTAAGATGTATAGGGGGTGTATGACATATAGCTAACTAACCACAAAATTCTGCTTCTGTACAATGCTTGCTTGCTGTCTTACCCGGATGCACCTGGATAGCCCGCATGCCAACCAGAATGTAGACCAGGCCTTAAAAAACCGTCCCTTTAAGCACTCGGGGCTGCTCTCGGAAACCCTGTGTTAGGACGCGGAGGCAGTTGCTGGCTGGCACTTCGATAAAGGGACTCTGCTGTAATTTGGCTGCTTGGCAGTGTGGTCTTTGTGTAATTCCTGGTCACAACAGGTGATCAACATGCTCCAGTCTCCCTACAGTATCTGTGTCCTGGTGTTGGAGGAAAATAAGGAAGCGATCATCACCGCCAAGGAGAGGGAGGTGCGTCCTGGGATGCAGTGCCCGTGATTACCAGTAGATGGTGGTACTGAGCTGGGGAGAATCCTTGTCCGGCGTTGCTGCAGTTCCTTGGATTTTTCCTCTGCATCTGACATTTGTTTTCTAGAAACTAAGATTACACGCTTGTTTAGTTGTAAATCTTATACTGACTAATTAAAGTAAGAATCCATAGTAAGGCATTGATTCATTCAATAAATTCGTGATTTAGGAAATGCCCGGTGAGTGGGTGTTAACAGCTGTTCACTCAACATGCTGGTAACACGTGTTGGCAGCTTCCGAGACTTGAACTGGTGGAATCCAGTAAAAAGTAAGTTTCTGGGAAGAGCTGTACCATACAGCCTCTCATTCTCCCCTCCCCGCTTCTCATTTCCACACTTCACGCCTTCCCCACACTTTGATAAGGGGGTTGTGTGTTCAGCAGAGATTCCTTCATGCCTGACAAACTGTTAGACTAATATAGAAAATAAACAATAAAGCTCCCGTGCTCTTGCCCTGGTACAGTGATAAAGTCGGTTAGTGCAGGGCATGGCGGTGGTGGGCCTATAGTCAAGATGGAGTCACAAATACCTTATCATAGGGAGTGTTTTGCCACCAATGTTCAGCTGCAGGGCAGTACTAACACAACATCACTGCTGGGACACTGGCCCTTCTTTCCTACACTGGGCATTGGGCATGGGGGTGTATTTCTTTGTGATTAGCTAGAAAGATGGCATAGATAAGTAAAGCCAAATTTACTAAGCTCCTTTTTTATGCCAGGTATTATGCAAGGCACTTTTATACCTGCCTGTCTCACACAATTTAAGCTAAATAAAGCTTTTGTTTTCACGTTTTGGTTTCAACTGATGCGACCCTCCTTTCTCGCTCCACTCTAAACTCCCTCCTGCAGCCTTCCCTGTTGGCCTCAGCTACACAGGTCTTCATGGTGGTTCTTGAATACCCCACACCTGCTCATCTCCCTGCCTAAAATTCTCCTGAGTTGTAGTTGAGTCCTTCACCCAAGGGGTGTGCTGAATACCTGCACATCAGGTGAGATCCCGCCAATCATGCTTTCTCCTCCCCAACATATTCTTTTTAACCATTGATTCCATTTCTAAGACTGTATTTTAGTGAAATAATCAAGGTCTAACTACATATTTATGGGGAAAACTATTCTTCACCGTGTTGTAATTAAAAATAATTTAAAGAAAAATAAAAACAATTTAAAGGTAAATAAATACGAGTAATGGCCACTAAAAAGAATGTTTTTGAGGAACGTTAAATAGCTTAAGGTTAGATTCAAGATAAAAAGCTAAGGAGAACATAAGAATTCAGAACTGTATACAGAGCATGATTCCAACTGTGTTACACGTGCACACGCCATTGTCCAAAAGACACTGGAAGGAAATGCACTGAAATATTTAGCGTGTTCTTTCAGAGAGGGAGGATTATGGAAAGTTTTTCTTTTCTTTTTACTCCACTAAAGTTTAATCTCTATGAGGGGAAAAATATGTCTGTTGTGGGCAAGGGACTTGAATAGAAGCTTCTCTGAAGAAGACAGGCGCATGGCCTACAGACATATGAAAAAATGCTCATCATCTTTGATCATCAGAGAAATGCAAATCAAGACCACTTTGAGATATCGTCTAACTCCAGTAAGAGTGGCTCACATAACAAAATCCCAAAACGACTAGATGTTGGTGTGGATGTGGAGAAAAGGGAACACTTCTGCACTGCTGGTGGGAATGCAAGCTAATACATACCTTTTGGAAAGAAGTGTGGAGAATACTCAGGGATCTAAAGGTAGACCTGCCATTCGATCCTGCAATTCCTCTACTAGGTGTATATCCAAAACACCAAAAATCACTTTGTAACAAAGATATTTGCACCAGATTGTTCACTGCAGTTCAATTCATAATAGCCAAGTCATGAAAGAAGCCCAAGTGCCCATTGACCCATGAATGGTTTAATAAATTTTGGTATATGTATTCCATGGAATATTATGCAGCCTTAAAAAAGATGGAGACTTTACCTCTTTTATGTTTATGTGGATGGAGCTGGAATATATCTTACTTAGTAAAGTATTTCAAGAATGGAAGAAAAAGTATCCAATGTACTATTATGAAACCAATATGTAGGAACAGTATCCAGTACTATTATGAAACCAATTTACAATCACTCACACTTTCATATGAAGAATAGATCACAACTATGGCCCAGGATGATGGACGGGGAATGGGAAGGGAGGGGAGAGCTCAGATGGAGGGAAGGTGAATGGTGGGATCACACCTATGGTGCATATTACAAAGGTATATGTTGGATCTATTATGTATACCGCATAAATGTCTTAATACAATAATTAAGTAAATGAAGTGAGGGATATAGTAACCAGTACAATGTAAGCATTCCAAATTGTATATGAAATCAGCACATTGTACCCCATAAATGCATTAATGTATACATGATCTACCTCTTTATGATTTAATAAAAAAAAAATACCAATGTTGGGAAGGGAACAACAAAATTTTAAGGGAAGAATAGACTAAAGGTAAAACAGGGTTTTTTTGTTCTTTTTTTTTTTTTTTGTATCACCAACAATGAACTCCTTGATATTGAGTGATAACTTCATAGCACTCATCCTTTATACAGTAGCATATACTGTGAAAAATACATTTTTTTAATCTCTTGATATAAAAGTTTTCTTCCTGCAATCTCAATTGATTTTTAGAACCAGGCTGTGAGGCAATCAGAGCAGGCTCACAACAGAATCACTACTGTGTTCATGTTTTCAATGAATAAAACCATAGTTCAGAGAGGGTAAATGACTTATATAGATGAGACAGTGGGTAGCAGAGCCCTGAAAAAGGAATCTCTTACATTCTCAATGTTTCTATCATAAACAATATTCATAAGTGATTTGTTAATGTAAAAAATATGCCCTAGTCTTAAAATTAAAACAGTTGTGTAGCTAAGAATACTCTCTTTGTCCACTAAAGACTGGCAAATTTGAGAAGTTAAAAAAAAAGAGCTATTTTAGGTACCCCCTTACCTACTAGCTGATTTTTTTTCCCACTCTTACCACCGGTATCCTCGTAGTTTTTTAATATATCCCTCTCCTAACCCAGTTATAACCTAAGAATATGTGGAAGGGGAGGAGGGAGGGGAGAAAGGGGGGAGGTTGGGCAGAGGGAGGGTGATTGGTGGGATTACACCTACGGTGCGTCTTACAAGGGTACATGTGAAACTTAGTGAATGCAGAATATGATTGTCTTAACACAATAACTAAGAAAATGCCAGAAATTCTATGTTAAGCAGTGTGATGAAAATGTGCCGAACTGTTTATAAAACCAGTGTATGGTGCCCCATGATCGCATTACTGTACACAGCTATAATCTAATACTAATAAAATAAATAAATAAATAAGAAAACTATTTTCAGGAACTATTCATGTACTACATATGACTCCTATAAAGGAGTCTTACATCCTCAATAATGAAAGTTTAAAATGCCGTCCCTCCAAGGAAAACATTTCACACATTTCCATATACATGGTATCTAACTGCTAAGCCTTGTAAGGACTCTCAGAGCATTTCAGGCAGCCATTGGTAGGTGACAGTGGTGGCTTCCAGGAGAGAGCGGCTGCTACCACCCATGGCATCTCCCAGTTGACCTCGCCCCATGGACATCTGGTCCCGAGTTCCACACCTGCACCTGGTTATGTTGTCTCCACAGGAGAATGTTTCCCAAAAGCTCTATTAGAAGAACTCTGTGATGAGACTTGGAACAGGTCAATTATTAGTTTAGGATTCCCTTATGAACTCAGTTTCTAGGAAGTTTCCTCCGTGCTCACTTATTCCCAACCTGACTACTATGTTTGGAGACAGCTGTTTTCAGGATCCCCAAAAGCCTGAAGAAGAACAGATTCCGAGGTAAAATTTTTTAAAACTGCATTAAAGCAGTAGCTGTGGAATGTCCTTCGTACAGTCACACAACTAACGAGTGTTCATCGAACCCTAGTAATGTAGAAATGTCAACAAAATAAGACACTGCCTCTGCTCTTGGGCAGGTCACAGCCCGGGAGGTGAGACCTTTAAACACTGTATAAAATGTGGTAGAAAAAAACTGAAGGAAAGTTAGAGTAACACACAATAAAAAGAGAGATTACAGAGCAATTACTTCTGCTACGAGGGAAGGAGAGCGGGGCTAGAGAACACTTCAGGAAGTTGGTGCAACTCACATTGAACCTTGTGAGATACTAATAACCTCATCCTCCTCCTGTTTTTTATCTTATTTTTAATAGATTTTATTTTGACAGCAGTTTTAGGTTCACAGCAAAAGTGGAAACTACAAAGATTTTCTACATACTCCCCATTCACATCCACACCCCAAGTCAGAGTGGTGCCTGTGCTGCAACTGATGACTCTACGCTGACTCATTGTCACCCGAAGTCCACAGTTTTTTTCTTTCTTTCTTTCTTTCTTTCTTTCTTTCTTTCTTTCTTTCTTTCTTTCTTTCTTTCTTTCTTTCTTTCTTTCTTTCTTTCTTTCTTTCTTTCTTTCTTTCTTTCTTTCTTTCTTTCTTTCTTCTTTCTTTCTTTCTTTCTTTCTTTCTTTCTTTCTTTCTTTCTTTCTTTCTTTCTTTCTTTCTTTCTTTCTTTCTTTCTATTAAATCATTGCTTTGTACATTGATATGATCATGGGGCATCGTACACTAGTTTCATAGACCGTTTGACACATTTTTATCACAATGGTTAACATAGCCTTCCTGGCATTTTCTTAATTATTGTGCTAAAACATTTACATTCCACATTTACTAAGTTTTCGCATATAACCTTGTAAGATGCACCACAAGTGTAATCCCACCAATCCCCCTCCCTCTACCCACCTGCGATGGAAGAAAAAGTACCCAATGTACTCAGTCCACAGTTTACATTAAAGTTCCCTCTCAGTGTTGTACATTCTGTGGGATTAGACAAATGCATCATAACACATATCCACCATTATAATGTCACGCAGAATAGTGTTACTGCCCTAACATTCCTCTGTGCTCTGCCTGTTCATCTGCCCTCCCCACAACTCTTGTCAGTCACTGATACTTTGCAGTCTACATAGTCTCGCCTTTTCCAGAAGTTTACATAGTTGGAATCACACAGTTTGTAGCCTTTACAGATTGGCTTCTTTCAGTTGGTATGCATGTAAGTTTCCTTCATCTTTATTCATGATTTGGTGGCTCATTTCCTTTTAGTGGTGAATAAAATTCCATCATCTGGATGCATCACAATTTACTTACCCACTGAAGGACAGTAGGTAATGGCTTCTAATTTTGCAATTATTAACAAAGTTACTACAGTTATAGGTTATGTGTTTGTTGAGACATAATTCACTTACTACACAATCCACCCAATGAAAGTGTAAAATTCAATAGATTTCATTTATTCACAGTGTTGTGAATCTATCACAACAATCAATTTTGGAATTTTTTCATCACTCTTAATAGAAACCCTATTTCAATGAGCCTCCACCCTTCAATATTTGCATTCCCCTCAGACCTATGTTACCACTAATCTACTTTCAGTCTCTACAGATTTTTCTATCCTGGATATTTGATAAAAACAGAATCAGACCGTATGTCACTTTTTGTGTCTGTCTTCTTCCACTGAACATGTTTTCAAGGCTCATCTGTGTGGTAGCATGTGTATTAAATATCATTTCTTTTTATTTCCAAATATGATAATGTTCCTTTGCATGGACATGCCACATTTTGTTTATCCATTGATTACTTCTTTTTTTTTCTTTCCTTTTTTCTTTTTCTTTTTTTTTTTGAGACGGAGTCTCAAGCTGTTGCCCTGGGTAGAGTGTGGTGGTATCACAGCCCACAGCAACTTCAAACTCTTGGGCTTAAGTGATTCTCTTGCCTCAGCTTCCCAAGTAGCTGGGACTATAGGCGCCCACCACAATGCCCGGCTATTTTTTGGTTGCAGTTGTCATTGTTGTTTTAGCTGGCCCGGCCCAAATTCGAACCTACCTGCCTCAGTGTATGTGGCCAGTGCCCTAGCCATTGAGCTATGGGTGCTGCCCCATTGATGAGTTCTTATAGAGTTGAGTCATTTCGACTTTGGGGGCCTTACAACTAATGCTGCTATGAGCAATCTTGTCTATGCTTTTGAGGAAACATGTTTTTATTTCTTCCTTATTCAAACTGCAATAACTTAAAATCACACTTATCTAAGCTTGATGCTCTCTGAGATGTTTTTAGTATCACCATATTGCATTGCCTATGAAATGAAAGATTTGGGGTTTAACTGAATTTTTAATCAATTGTCAAGGTTTATCAATCTTCTATTCTGCCAACACTCTTAAAATTCGCCCTTGAATCAGTAGGAATAACATCTATGCATAATGATTATTACTGAAAAGTAATGAACAACAATTTTCTCTAAAAGGAGGCTGGACATTTGCTATCTATATTCCAAAACTCATGGGATTTTATTCACTTGCCTTTTTAGAGAGCTGGGAGGTGAGGAGAAGGAAACTTTCAGGGACATCAGGAAAAATGCGTTACGAAGTCAAGTGTCACCTGCTGCTCTGCCCACTATGGAGAACATCACTGTTCCTTCTTCAGCACCCCACCTTGTCTGTCTGAATTCCACTCACATCAGCACTGTTAGTGCCACGTGGCAAAGGGAAAGTCTTCCTTAAGAATATTCTCTGAATTATACACAGGGGTCCCCAGAAGGGCCCGGCATGGACAAGACTTGAAGGGCAACACATGGAATGGTAGGAGCTCTTGCCACACTGCCTGGGTGTGAATCCAGCTCTGAGGCTTTCTGAGGCCAGCCAAGCTATCCAACCACTTGTTCCCTTTCTGTGCCATGGAGGAGATAATGCTGTCATCTCAGAGGGCTGCTGAGTATGTGGGATGAGGAATGGCTCAGAGCTCAGTGATCTGAGTTGTAATTAAATGGCTCAGGAGTGTGGCCTGAAAAGATGAGGAAGGGCTGAGGTTGTAGCCTCCTAGAGGGTTTTTCTTGGCAGGATGCTTCCTCTGGACATATTCTCTGCAGCAGGAAATTCACAGAACTGCAATCCCTCTGGTGGGCCAAGGAAACCTGAAGCTCAGGCCCCTGGAAAAGGGTTCTTTGCAGAAACAACAATAAGACAGCAAACTTCTCTCTCTGCAGACCATAGAGGACGAGCCTTCTGAAAAGAACGCCCTGCATCCTGGCCACAATATTGTTATGCACTGTATGGCAGTGCAACCCTGGTTGCTCGGTCCACTGGGCAGAAAGTTGACCTCTTCATGCTTGACCCAGTAGGTACTGAACATGGTGGTGGCAGCGCTGCATGGCAGCTGTGGTGGAGGGTGTCCTGGCAACCCAACATGAGGTGCCCACTCGAGACGATGTGGTAGTGAAGATATCTGAGGAAGCAAAGGCACCTGCAGAAGCTGACATCACTGAGCTCTGCCAGGATGTGATTTCCTAAATGGCCACATACCTGACAGGGGTACTGATGGCCACCAGTGAAGACAACAAGGTCCTCAAAGATATCAATAAACTGGAGGCGGAGACAAGATGGCTGAGTGAAGCCAGCTTTCCACAGAGGCTCCCATTCAGAAGGAGAGTTAAAGGACATAAATTTAGCAAGTAACCCGATGGATTAGAGCTGCACCAAGAGAGAAGGTTGAAGAACGCACATCAACCCCGCTGAGGAAAGCTGCCACCCCAAGGATACAAACAAAAGGTACAAAATCCATCACTAAGTGGATGGGAGTCCCTTCCCCATGAGAACAGTTCAGAGTGCCACACAAACAAACGAGCAGAGTTCAAAGGTCCTCACACTCCACTCCACAGGAGAGACCCTCTGAAAACTGGACTTACTTCCCCTACTAGGGTGCCATGGCGTTCTCCTGAAAGGCATAAAACTATATAAAACTGTATATATTATCTACTTGAAACACTGAGCTCCCAGAACTCCCCTCCACTCTCACTATGAGGTCTGGAGGCCTGTCCCCCAGATTCTTGGGTGATTTCTCGAGGGGTGTGGACAGGGCCTAAACTGCAGCTGGTCAGTGCTGACTGCCACACAGGAGTGAGGAGAGGACAGTCGGCAGAGAGGGAACCACACCAGAGCGGCAGTGCCACGAGGCGCAGAACAGCAGCCCTCTTTTGGCAACAATAGAGCTCACTCCCAGATATTCTGAAACCACACCCCTTGTCTCCCTGGGCAACCAGAGGAGGATGGCATCTACTCAGATTGCAACCACCATGGAACAGATCTGGATGGAAATGCAGGCCCCATTAGTAAAGGGTTTGCCTGCGGTGGTACTGGCCTGGGTGGAGCGCAGGGACTAGAAGTGCACATGCAGAGCCGGGAAGTTACCAGGGTTGGGCTGAGCCAGAGGACCGCTTTACTGAGCCTAAGATGCACCCGGCCCTCAGGGGATCATCAGCATATAGACAAAGGAAAACAGGAGGCTGGAACTGACAGGTAACTGAATACAAACCTGCAGGGGCAAAGACAGGGCCTGAGGCAGAGTCTCTGGGAACTCAAAACAGCTTCTCTTCTGCAGGGGAATTTAGTAGGGTCAGAAACAAATTCCTGCAAAGTTGTTCTGTTCTGTTCTGTCAGTAACATCAATCAGGGGTGGGGCTGGAACTCAGTGAATACCCTGCAGCCTCCATCTAGTGCCCAAAGTTGTCAGGCCTCACTGCCCCCACAGCAAACACAGTGGCTGGCTGAACAGAAATACATTTCCTTGTGATTCAGGCAGGTGCAAACACCTGAAGTATCTGCTCATTGGAGGCAACTGAGTCACAGCACTGCGGGGCTATCAGTGACTGGGTGTGACAGAGGTGCAAGGTGGGGAAGAAGGCATCAACCTTCCCAGACTAATCTATTTGCTGGGTGGGTCCTCCTGACTCCACGGAGCACTGGAGAAAGCCATATCTGAGTAGTCACAAGACGCCTGCAATCCAGTTGCCAGAGACCTTTTAAACTCTCCCACCTGAGACAGGTGCTGACTGAGACAATTGATTTGGACCTTTTGAACTGAGCCAATCACCCGAGGACTATTCAGGTGGTGGCCTGAGTGTGTGGTTGTAGGAAGGTTTGATTTTCCTTTTCCAATTTTTGCCTGTAGGGGGTTGGGTGACTTAATTGCTGGTATTTCTCCACAGCTGAGACTTCAACCCAGAGTAACTGTTTCAATAGGGTCAAACTGAGACCAGCTGAAAACAGGACAGAACCACTTAGCTCCACCACACCAAACCGGTTCCCAGTTTCTCAGGCCATAGCACTGTATGGGTCCTCGACAAAGCTTTAGGGTAAAAATCAAACGATGTAAAACAATCATGAGGCGGAATCAGTGGAAAAACTCTGGTAACATAAATAAGCAGAATAGATCAACCCCCACCCCCCCAAGGAAAGATATGGCAGATGTAACTAAAGATCCCATTCATAAACAGCTGGCCGAGATGTCAGAAATGGAATTCAGAATTTGGATTGCAAACAAGATTAACAGAATGGAGGAAAATTTGGAATTAGAAATTCGACAAGTAATTTAAAAGTTGGAATTAGAAATTTGAGAAGAAATTCAAAACTTGTCTCAAGAATTTAACGAATTTAAAGACAAAACCACCAAAGATTTTGATGCACTGAAGCAAGATTTTCCAGCCCTCAAAGACCTGAAAAATACAGTAGAATCCCTCAGTAACAGAGTGGAGCAAGCAGAAGGAAGGATTTCTGACATTAAAGACAAAGCCTTTGAATGCTCCCAAACTCTCAAAGAGGAAGACAAATGGACAGCAAAAATGGATCATTTCCTCAGAGAGCTCTGGGATAATTCTAAGAAGGCTAATATCTGCCTCATTGGAATCCCTGAAAGTGACGAAGTGGCCTCGCAAGGCACAAATGCCCTTCTCCTTTAAATTATGAAAGAGAATTTTCCAGACATGCCTAGAGATTCTGAAATTCAGATAGCAGACAGTTTCAGAACCCCAGCACAACTCAATCCGACTAAGACATCCCCCAGGCATATCATAATTAACTTCACTAAATTCAATATTAAGGAAAAAATTCTGAAAGCAGCCAGACATAAGAAATCCATTACCTACAAAGGGAAGAATGTTAGAATGACTGCAGAGCTCTCTGCTGAAACTTTTCAAGCCAGAAGAGGGTGGTCATCAACTTTTAATCTCCTAAAGCAAAATAACCCCAGATCCTGTATCCAGCTAAACTGATTTTCATTTATGATGGAGAAATTAAATTTTTTAATGACATTCATATGTTGAAGAAATTTGCCATAACCAAACCAGCTCTTCAGGATATTCTCAGACCTATTCTCCATAATGACTAGCCTAATCCTCTACCACAAAGGTAAACTCACTTGGAAACTTTTGATCAAACTTCAAATTCCACAGTGGCAAAAGGATTAAAAATGTCCACTGGACTTTCAAAAAACTAGATACCAAAAATTTTGTCAGAATTATCAATATTCTCCATTAATGTGAATGGCTTAAACTGTCCTCTTAAGAGGCATAGTTTAGCTGACTGGATACAAAACCTCAGGCCAGATATTTACTGCATACGAGAGTCACCTCTTACCTTAAAAGATAAATACAGACTCAGTGTGAAAGGATGGTCATTCATATTTCAGGCAAATGGTAATCAGAAAAAGCAGGTGTTGCAATTCTATTTGCAGACACAATAGGCTTTAAACCAAAAAAATTAAGGAAGGATAAGAATGGTCACTTCATATTTGTTAAGGGTAATACTAAATATGATGAGATTTCAATTATTAATATATATGCACCCAACCAGAATGCATCTCAATTTACAAGAGAAACTCTAACAGACATGAGCAACTTAATTTCCTCCAGCTCCATAATAATTGGACATTTCAACACTCCTTTAGCAGTGTTGGATCGATCCTCAAATAAGAAGCTGAGCAAACAAATTTGAGATTAAACCCAACCATCCAACATTTGGATTTAGCAGACATCTACAGAAGATTTTATCCCAACAAAACTGAATACACATACATCTCATCAGCCTATGAAACATACTGAAAATCGATCACATCTTAGGTCACAAGTCTAACCTCAGTAAATTTAAAGGAATAGAAAGTATTCCTTGCATCTTCTCGGATCACCATGGAATAAAAGTTGCACTCAGTAACAGCAGGAATCTGCATACACATACAAAAACATGGAAGTTAAATAACCTTATGATGAATGATAGCTGGGTAAGAGATGAGATTAAGAAGGAAATTGCCAAATTTTTGGAACAAAAAGACACGAATTATCAGAACCTGTGGGATACCGCAAAGCCAGTCCTAAGAGTGAAATTTATAGCACTGCAAGCCTTCCTCAAGAGAACGGAAAGAGAAGAAGTTAACAACTTAACGGGACATCTCAAGCAACTGGAAAAGGAAGAACATTCCAACCCCAAACCCAGTAGAAGAAAAGAAATAACCAAAATTAAAGCAGAATTAAATGAAATTGAAAACAAAAGAATTACACAACAGATCAATAGATCAAAAAGTTGGTTTTTTGAAAAGGTCAATAAAATAGATAAACCTTTGGTTAACCTAACCAGGAAAAAAAGAGTAAAATCTGTAATCTCATCAATCAGAAATGACAAAGATGAAATAACAAGACTCCTCAGAAATTCAAAAAATCCTTAATGAATATTACAAGAAAGTTTATTCTCAGAAATATGAAAATCTGAAGGAAATTGACCAATACATGGAAGCACATCACCTTCCAAGACTTACGCAGAATCAAGTGGAAATGTTGAACATGCCCATATCAAGTTCTGAAATAGCATCAACCATACAAAATCTCCTTAAAAAGAAAAGCCCAGGACCAGATGGCTTCATGTCAGAATTCTACCAAAACTTTAAAATAGAATTAGTACCTATATTACTCAACCTTTTGCAAAAGGTAGAAAAAGTAGGAAGACAAACCCAAAACATTCTATGAAGTAAACATCACCCTTATTCCCAAACCAGGAAAAGACCCAACAAGAAAAGAAAATTATAGACCAATATCACTAATGAATATAGATGCAAAAAATTCAAAAAGATCCTAACAAACAGAATCCAGCATCACGTCAAACAAATTATACATCATGACCAAGTTGGTTTTATCCCAGGGTCTCAAGGCTGGCTCAAGATACATAAATCTATATGTATAATTCAGCAAGGAAACAAATTTAAAACAAAGATCATATAATTCTCTCAATTGATGCAGAAAAAGCTTTTGGTAATCTCCAGCATCCCTTCATGATCAGAACACTTAAGAAAATTGGTATAGAAGGGACATTTTTTAAACTGATAGAGGCCATCTACAGCAAACCCACAGCCAATATCATATTGAATGGAGTTAAATTGAAATCATTTCCACTCAGATCAGGAACAAGACAAGGTTGCCCATGGTCTCCACTGCTCTTTAACATTGTAATGGAAGTTTTAGCCACCGCAATTAGGGAAGAAAAGGCAATCAAGTGTATCCATATAGAGTCAGAAGAGATCAAACTTTTGCTCTTCGCAGATGATATGATTGTATATGTGGAAAACACCAGGGATTCTACTACAAAACACTTAGAAGTGATTAACAAATACAGTAGCATCTCAGGTTACAAAATCAACATACATAACTCGGTAGTCTTTATATATACCAAAATTAGTCAAGCGGAAAAAACAGTTAAGGACTCTATTCCATTCACAGTAGTGCCAAAGAAGATGAAATATTTGGGAGTTTATCCAACAAAGGACGTGAAAGATTTTTATAAAGATAACTATAAAATGCTAAGAAAAGAAATAGCTGAAAATGTTAACAAATGGAAAAACATACCATGCTCATGGCTGGGAAGAATCAACATTGTTAAAATGTCCATAATACTCAAAGCAATATACAATTTTAATGCAATCCCTATTAAAGCTCCACTGTCATACTTTAAAGATCTTGAAAAAATAATACTTCGTTTTATATGGAATCAGAAAAAACTTTGAATAGCCAAGACATTACTCAGAAATAAAAACAAAGCAGGAGGGAGGCGGAGCATGATGGCGGACAGGACGGACGTGTAGCCCACCTCTCCCAAGCCACCAGGTGAGAGGAAAGGCGGTCTGGACCTTCCCTGTGTGTGGATTATTGGAGTGGACGGACAGCTGGAGACGCCCAGCAAACTGGCGGTTTGCTATATATGAGGAGTAATTTAAAATCACAGACTCTGTTGTAGAGATTCTTCCCTGCTCGGCCGTGGAAGCCAGCAGGCCCCTCCCCTACAGAGGTCAGCAGCTTGTAAATGCTGACAAAATCCAACTGACAAATAATTAATCCTGAACTGAGGGAGGCTTCCGAAAGGAGAGCCACTCAAAACCATGGGGAGCTGGGCAAACTGTTGGACAATTGAAGGGATCCTGCCCGGGAAACAGACATTTTGAACTACCCAAAAGGGCGGGCACCTTTCCCCCAGGTGTTGGAGGGGGCTGGCGGTTCAGGCTACGCCCATCCAAATGGGAAACTCTGATCCATAAAACTCACAATAAGTCCCCTGAGCCCTCCAACCATGGGAACCAGCTTGAAGCCTAGGACCTGGCTTTGGCTTCTGGAACCGTGAAGCTACTGAAGCCGCCAACCGGCTTTGGCTGCTGAAACCGTGGGAACCAGCTACAGGAGATAGAGCCGGGAGCCTGCCAACGAAAGCGCTAACTCAGCACAGCTCCCCTTATGGCCCATT
Source organism: Nycticebus coucang (assembly GCF_027406575.1). Taxonomy (NCBI): domain Eukaryota; kingdom Metazoa; phylum Chordata; class Mammalia; order Primates; family Lorisidae; genus Nycticebus; species Nycticebus coucang. The sequence continues at coordinate 135,561,112 of NC_069783.1, forward strand.
GTAGTCGCCAGTTTGTAGGGGAACCTGGGAACAGAGTGGAGGGACTTAGGAAGCGTGGACACCTACACTGAGTGGGAAAGTCGGTTGCAAGTGCTGTCTGGAAAAGAACAGCAGAGGTGCACAATTCTTAGGCGACAATCTTTTACGGAAACTCCAAAATGGCAATGGGCCATGGAAGGTGGTTACCATGGTAACGGTATAAATGGTAAATCAGGTATAAGTCTCGGAACCACTCACAGCGCCACCTGGTGTCCAGAAAGTATATTGCAGTATGAATATATTCCTGTGAAAGTTGATCCCTACAGCAGACATATAGATATTTATAGGTATATTTCTACACACAAGAATACTTTGGAGTTGGTGCCCTTTTTTTGTTTTGTTTTGTTTTTGATTTTTGTGGGTTCCTTTTGTTTTGTTTTGTTTTGTTTTTGTCTTTTTTTCTTCACCATTTTCTTAGAGGAGATTTCAATAATTTTTTTTATTACTTTTTATATAGATATATCTTTTATTTCTATGTTTTCTAATTTTAATTTCTTCTTTCTTCTCTTTTAACATTCCTTCTAACACCACGTTTTTCTCTCTTTTTTTCCTTTCTTTCAATTATTTTACGATTATCACTATTTTTATTGCAGTTGTTCTTATATTGCTGTTGTCGTGGCTGCTACCTGTATGTCTATGTGTCTCCATCTGTCTCTGTATCTATGGGCCCATGTATCTGGTAACATTTGTATCTTTTTATTTGTTAATTTGGTATCAATGAGCTTGGTGTTACGACCTGCAACTCTGAGCTCCTAACACTCCCCTCCACTCTCACTCCGTGATCTGGAGACCTGCCCCCCCAAGAGCCCAGATTCTTGGGTGAACTCTCAAGAGGTGTAGACAGGACCTGGACTGCAGCTGGCCAGTGCTGACTATGTAGCAAAGGAGTGATAAAATGATGGTCGGTTGAGAGGGAATTACACTGGAGTGGTGGTGCCCCGAGGTGCAGAGCAACAGCCATCTTCAACAATAACAAGGCCCACCCCCAGATAACCCATAGCATCTCCTTCTGTCTTCCTGGGCAACCAGATGAGGCTGAGCATCTTCTCAGATGGCAACCACCATGGAACAGACCTGAGACTGAAACACAGGCCCTGTGAGTAAAGGGTTTTCCTGAGACGGTACCGAACTGGGTGGAACACAGGGACTAGAAAACACACCCGCAGACCCGGGAAATTCCCAGGGTGGGGCTGATCCAGAGGACCGCTCTACTGAGTCTAAGATGCACCTGGCCCTTAGGGGATCACCAGCCTATAGACAAAGGAGGCCAAGAGGCTACAGCCGACAACTGATCGTGCTGTGAATACAAACCCGCAGGACTAAAGACAGGGCCTGAGGCAACAGGGTCTGGGAACTAAAATCAGCCTCTCCTCTGCAGAAGAATATGGCAAGGTCAGAAATAAACTCCCACAGGATTGTTCCCTTCACCCAGTAACATAAACTAAGGGTGGGGCTGGAACTGAGTGAAGACCTCCAGCCTCCATCAATGCCCGAGTTTGACAGGCCACAAAACCCCCTGCTGGATAAAGACAGAATAGCAGCCTAGTCGAGCAGACATAGACTACCCTGTGACTTAGGCAGGTACAAACCCCTGGAGTATCTGCTTACTGCACACAACTGACTGGGTCACAGCCCTGTGGGGCTAGCAGTGACTGGGTGTGACAGAGCTGCAAGGTGGTGAAGGAGGCATCAATCTTCCCAGACTGATCTATTTACTGGTGGCTCTTCCTGACCCCACGTAGCACTGGACCAAGCCATTTTAGAGCAGTCATCAGACCCCTGTGATCTAGTTCTCAGGGACCTCTTGAACTCTCCCACCCAAGGCAGCTGCTGACTGAGACAATTGACTTGGACCTTTTGAACTGAGTAAACTCACCTAGGGACTATCCAGGTGGTGCCCTGGGTGTGTGGTTGTAGGAAGTTTTGATTTTCCTTTTCCATTTGTTGCCTGTGGTGGGTGGGGTGACTTAATTGCTGGTTTTCTCCACAGCTGAGACTTCAACCCAGAGTAACTGTTTCACTAGGGTCACATAGAAACAAGCTGAAAACAAGACAGAACCACTTAGCCCCTCTACATCAAACAGGGCCCCAGTTTCTCAGGCCACAGCCCACTGTACGGGTCCTCGACAAAACACCAGAGGAAAATCAAAGGGAGTAAAACAATCATGGGGCGGAATCAGCAGAAAAGCTCTAGTAACATGAATAACCAGAATAGATCAACCCCCCCAAGGAAAGATACGGCAGATGTAATTGAAGATCCCATTCACAAACAACTGGCTGAGATGTCAGAAATCGAATTCAGAATTTGGATGGCAAACAAGATTAACAAAATGGAATTAGGAATTCGTGGAGAAATTCAAAAGCTGTCTCAAGAATTTAACGAATTTAAAGACAAAACCACCAAAGACTTAGAAACACTAAAGCAAGAATTTGCAGCCCTCAAAGATAAGAAAAATACAGTAGAATCCCTTAGGAACAGAATGGACCAAGCAGAAGAAAGGATCTCAGACATCGAAGATAAAGACTTTGAACGCTCCCAAACTCTCAAAGAGGAAGAGAAATGGAGAGCAAAAATGGATCACTCACTCAGAGAGCTCTGGGATAACTCGAAGAAGGCAAATATCTGTCTCATAGGAATTCCTGAAACAGATGAAGTGGCCTCACTGGGCTCAGAGGCCCTTCTGCATGAAATTATGAAAGAGAATTTTCGAGACATGCCTAGAGAACGTGAAATTCAGATAGCAGATAGCTTCAGAACCCCAGCACGACTCAACCCCAATAAGACATCCCCCAGGCATATCATAATTAACTTCACTAAAGTTCACATGAATGAGAAAATTCTCAAAGCGGCCAGGCGAAAGAAATCTATTACCTTCAAAGGGAAGAACATTAGAATGACTGCAGATCTCTCTGCTGAAACTTTTCAAGCCAGAAGAGGGTGGTCATCAACGTTTAATCTCCTCAAGCAAAATAACTTTCAACCCTGGATCTTGTACCCAGCTAAACTGAGTTTCATTTATGACGGAGAAATTAAATACTTTAATGACATACATATGCTAAAGAAATTTGCCATAACCAAACCAGCTCTTCAGGATATTCTCAGACCTATCCTCTGTAATAATGAACCCAATCCTCTACTACAAAAGTAAACTCACTCAGAAACTTCTGATCAAACTCCAACTTCCACAATGGCAAAAGGATTAAAAATGCCCACTGGACTTTTGAAAAACTCAGTACCCCAAATTTCACCAAACTTATCAATAGTCTCCATTAATGTGAATGGCTTAAACTGCCCTCTAAAGAGACATAGGTTAGCTGACTGGATACAAAAACTCAGGCCAGACATTTGTTGCATACAAGAGTCACATCTTAACTTAAAAGACAAATACAGACTCAGGGTGAAAGGATGGTCATCCATATTTCAGGCAAATGGTAACCAGAAAAAAAGTGGGAGTTGCAATTTTATTTGCGGATACAATAGGCTTTAAACCAACAAAAGTAAGGAAGGACAAAAATGGTCACTTCATATTTGTTAAGGGTAAGACTCAATATGATGAGATTTCAATTATTAATATCTATGCACCCAACCAGAATGCACCTCAATTTACAAGAGAAACTCTAACAGACATGAGCAACTTGATTTCCTCCAACTCTATAATAGTTGGAGATTTTAACACTCCTTTGGCAGTGATGGATCGAACCTCCAACAAAAAGCTGAGTAAAGAAATTCTAGATTTAAATATAACCATCCAGCATTTAGATTTAGCAGACATCTACAGAACATTTCATCCCAACAAAACTGAATACACATACTTCTCATCAGCCCACGGAACTTACACCAGAATCGATCACATCTTAGGTCACAAGTCTAACCTCAGTAAATTTAAAGGAATAGAAATTATTCCATGCATCTTCTCGGACCATCATGGAATAAAACTTGAGATGAGTAACAACAGGAATCTGCATACACATACAAAAACATGGAAGTTAAATAACCTTATGTTGAATGATAGCTGGATCAGAGATGAGATCAAGAAGGAAATTGCCAAATTTCTGGAACAAAATGACAATGAAGACACGAACTATCAGAACCTCTGGGACACAGCAAAGCCAGTTCTAAGAGGGAAATTTATAGCACTGCAAGCCTTCCTCAGGAGAACAGAAAGAGAGGAAGTAAGCAACTTAATGGGAGTTAAGTAAGTAAGCAACTTAATGGGAGTTCCAATCTCAAGAGACTGGAAATGGAAGAACACTCCAACCCCAAATCCAGTAGAAGAAAAGAAATAACCAAAATCAGAGCAGAACTAAATGAAATTGAAAACAAAAGAACAATACAACAGATCAATAAATCAAAAAGCTGGTTTTTTGAAAAGGTCAATAAAATAGATAAACCTTTGGCCAACCTAATCAGGAAAAAAAGAGTAAAATCTCTAATCTCATCAATCAGAAATAACAAACACGAAATAACAACAGACTCCTCAGAAATCCAAAAAATCCTTAAGGAATATTACAAGAAACTTTACTCTCAGAAATGCGGAAATCTGAAGGAAATTGACCAATACTTGGAAGCACGTCACCTTCCAAGACTTAACCAAAATCAAGTGGAAATGTTGAACAGGCCCATATCAAGTTCAGAAATAACATCAACCATACAAAATCTCCCCAAAAAGAAAAGCCCGGGACCAGATGGTTTTACATCAGAATTCTACCAAACCTTTAAAGAGGAATTAGTACCTATATTACTCAACCTGTTCCAAAAGGTAGAAAAAGAAGGAAGACTCCCCAACACGTTCTATGAAGCAAACATCACCCTGATCCCCAAACCAGGAAAAGACCCAACAAGAAAAGAAAATTATATTCAATATCACTAATGAATATAGATGCAAAAATATTCAACAAGATTCTAACAAACAGAATCCAGCAACATACCAAACAAATCATACATCATGACCAAGTTGGTTTTATCCCAGGGTCTCAAGGCTGGTTCAATATACGTAAATCTATAAATGTAATTCAGCACATAGACAAAGTAAAAAACAAAGACCATATTATTCTCTCAATCAATGCAGAAAAAGCTTTTGATAACATCCAACATCACTTCATGATCAGAACACTTAAGAAAATTGGTATAGAAGGGACATTTCTTAAACTGATAGAGACCATCTACAGCAAACCCACAGCCAATATCATATTGAATGGAGTTAAATTGGAATCATTTCCACTCAGATCAGGAACCAGACAAGGCTGCCCATTGTCTCCACTGCTCTTTAACATTGTAATGGAAGTTTTAGCCACTGCAATTTGGGAAGAAAAGGCGATCAAGGGTACCCACATAGGTTCAGAAGAGATCAAACTTTCGCTCTTCACAGATATGATTGTATATCTGGAAAATACTAGGGACTCTACTACAAAACTCTTAGAAGTGATCAAGGAATACAGCAGTGTCTCAGGTTACAAAATCAACATTCATAAATCGGTAGCCTTTATATAAACCAAAAATAGTCAAGTTGAAAAAACAATTACGGACTCTATCCCATTCACAGTAGTGCCAAAGAAGATGAAATACTTGGGAGTTTATCTAACAAAGGACGTGAAATATCTGTATAAAGAGAACTATGAAACTCTAAGAAAAGAGATAGCTGAGAATGTTAACAAATGGAAAAATATACCATGCTCATGGTTGGGAAGAATCAACATTGTTAAAATGTCCATACTACCCAAAGCAATATATAATTTCAACGCAATCCCCATTAAAGCTCCACTGTCATACTTTAAAGATCTTGAAAAAACAATACTTCGTTTTATATGGAATCAGAAAAAACCTTGAATAGCCAAGACATTACTCAAAAATAAAAACAAAGCAGGAGGAATCACGCTACCAGACCTCAGACTATACTACAAATCAATAGTGATCAAAACAGCATGGTACTGGCACAAAAACAGAGACGTAGATTTCTGCAACAGAATAGAGAACCAAGAGATGAATCCAGCTAATTACCGTTATTTAATCTTTGAAAAGCCAATTAAAAACATTCAGTGGGGGAAAGATTCCCTATTTAACAAATGGTGCTGGGTGAAATGGCTGGCAACCTGTAGAAGACTGAAAGTGGACCCACACCTCTCACCATTAACTAAGATAGACTCTCACTGGATTAAAGATTTAAACCTAAGACATGAAACTATAAAAATACTAGAAGAGAGTGCAGGGAAAACCCTTGAAGAAATTGGGTTGGGCGAGTTTTTTATGAGAAGGACCCCCCCGGGCAATTGAAGCTGCTTCAAAAATACACTATTGGGTCTCGATCAAACTAAAAAGCTTCTGCACAGCCAAGAACAGAGTAAGTAAAGCAAGCAAACAGCCCTCAGAATGGGAGAAGATATTTGCAGGTTATGTCTCCAACAAAGGTTTAATAACCAGAATCCACAGAGAACTCAAACGCATTGGCAAGAAAAGAACAAGGGATCCCATCGCAGGCTGGGCAAGTGACATGAAGAGAAACTTCTCTGAAGAAGACAGGTGCACGGCCTTCAGACATATGAAAAAATGCTCATCATCTTTAATCATCAGAGAAATGCAAATCAAAACTACTTTGAGATATTATCTATCTCCAGTGAGACTAGCCTACGTCACAAAATCCCAAGACCAGAGATGTTGGCGTGGATGTGGAGAAAAGGGAACACTTTTGCACTGCTGGTGGGAATGCAAATTAATACATTCCTTTTGGAAAGAGATATGGAGAGCACTCAGAGATCTAAAAATAGATCTGCCATTCAATCCTGTATACCCCCTACTGGGCATATACCCAGAAGACCAAAAATCACACCATAACAAAGATATTTGTACCAGAATGTTTATTGCAGCCCAATTCATAATTTCTAAGTCATGGAAAAAGCCCAAGTGCCCATCGATCCACGAATGGATTAATAAATTGTGGTATATGTACACTGTGGAATGTTATGCAGCCTTAAAAAAAGATGGAGACTTTACCTCTTTCATGTTTACATGGATGGAGCTGGAACATATTCTTCTTAGTAAAGTATCTAAAGAATGGAAGAAAAAGTACCCAATGTACTCACCCTTATTATGAAACTAATGTAGGACCTTCACATGAAAGCTATAACCCAGTTACAACCTAAGTATAGGGAGAAGGGGGAAAGGGAGGGGAGGGAGGGGGGAGGTAGGTGGAGGGAGGGAGATTAATGGGATTACACCTACGGCGCATCTTACAAGGGTATATGTGAATCCTAGTAAATGTGGAATGTAAAGGTCTCAGCAAAATAACTAAGAAAATGCTATGAAAGCTATGTTAACTAGTGTGATGAAAATGTGTCAAACGATCTATGAACCAAATGTATTATGCCCCATGATCATATTAATGTACACAGCTATGTTTTAATAAAAATAAAAAAAGGAAAAAAAAAAAAGCAAGACCCAAAAGGAAAAAAAAAAAAAAAAACACAAAGCAGGAGGAATCATGCTACCAGACCTCAGAGTATACTATATATCTGTAGTGATCAAAACAGCATGGTACTGGCACAGGAACAGAGAAGTGGATGTCTGGAACAGAGTAGAGAACCAAGAGATGAATCCAGCTTCCTACCATTATTTGATCTTTGACAAGCCAAGTAAAAACATTCAGTGGGGAAAAGATTTCCTATGTAACAAATGGTGCTGGGTGACCTGGCTGGCAACTTGTAGAAGATTGAAACTAGACCCATACCTTTCACAATTAACTAAGACTCTCACTGTATTAAAGATTTAAATTTAAGACATGAAACTATAAAAATGCTAGAAGAAAGTACAGGGAAAACCCTTGAAGAAATCAGTCTGGGTGATTATTTTATGAGGAGGACCCCCCCACACACAATTGAAGCACCTTCAAAAATACACTACTGGGACCTGATCAAAATAAAAAGCTTCTGCACAGCCAAGAACACATTAAGTAAAGCAAAAAAAAAAAAAAAAAAAAAAAATGCTTTCAGAATGGGAGAAGATATTCACAGTTTAGGTCTCTGACAAAGGTTTAATAACAAGAATCCACAGAGAACTCAATGTATAAGCAAAAAAACAGCAAGTGATCCCATTGCACGCTGGGCAAGGGACTTGAAGAGAAACATCTCTGAAGAAGAAGACAGATGCACAGCCTACAGACCTGTGAAAAAATGCTCATCATCTTTAATCATCAGTGAAATGCAAATCAAAACTACTTTGAGATATCATCTAACTCCGGTAAGATTAGCCCATATCAAAAAATCACAAGACCACAGATGTTGGCGTGGATGTGGAGAAAAGGGAACACTTCTACAATGCTGCTGGGAATGAAAATTAAGCTCGCTTCGGCAGCACATATACTAAAATTGGGAATGCAAATTAATACATTCCTTTTGGAAAGATGTTTGGAGAACACTTAGAGATCTAAAAATAGACCTGACATTCAATCCTATAATTCCTCTACTAGGCATATACTCAGAAGACCAAAAATCACATCATAACAAAGATACTTGTACCAGAATGTTTATTGCAGCCCAATTCGTAATTGCTAAGTCATGGAAGTAGCCCAAGTGCCCATTGATTCACAAATGGATTAATAAATTGTGGTATAGTACGCCATGGAATATTATGCAGCCTTAAAGAAAGATGGGGACTTTACCTCTTTTGTGTTTACATGGATGAAGCTGGAACAAATTCTTCTTAGTAAAGTGTCTCAAGAATGGAAGAAAATGTACCCAATGTACTCAGCCCTACTATGAAACTCATTTATGGCTTTCACATGAAAGCTATAACCCAGTTATAACCTAAGAATATGGGGAAGGGGAAAAGGGAGGGGACGGAGGGGGTGAGGTGGGCGGAGGGAGAGTGATTGGTGGGATTACACCTGCAGTGCATCTTACAAGGGTATATGTGAAACTTAGTAAATGTAGAATGTAAATGTCTTAACACAATAACTAAGAAAATGCCAGAAAGTCAATGTTAACCAGTGTGACGAAATGTGTCAAATGGTCTATAAAACCAGTGTATAGTGCCTCATGATCACATTAATGTACACAGCTATGATTTAATAATAACAATAAAAGAAAATATGAATAAACCCACCAGCTTGAAGTATCCTGAAATGAAAGACATTGCTGTAAGCAAGTAGAAACTTGAAGGACTTTAAGGCAGAAACATGGCAGATTGCAGTCTTATTTGGGTCAGATCAAGGTCACAGAGGAGGTGTCAGCTCCTGAGCAGGCAGCTCGTAAGTTGGATGCACATTTTAAAAAGGCTGGGAGCCAAGCACAAGAAGCTGGAGAAATGATGAAAAACTTGTTTCTATGGAACAAAGTCTCTTTTAACGGAGAAGAACATTTTGTAAGGCCTAAATCCTGAGATTAATTTGAATTATCCAAATTCCTCAAAAGAAAACTTTTCTGGCCATCCCAGAAACATCCCACCCCTGGGGTAAACAGGAGGACTGTGGCTACTTGCGAACCTCCTTTGGGCAGTGTCCCTCCCATACTCACACTTAGAAGTCCTTACCTTCCACTTGAATGCTTCTTCATCCACTCAGGGGAGAGATGCTCTTCATGTTCAGGATACACCTGGCTTCCCGGCAGACGCAAATGAAAGGACCTAATTTCTCTGGTAGTGGTTGATAATTGCATCATTGTCTGAAGAAGCTGGTTTTTGAATCATTGTGTAAACAGTTTTTAAATTAATGATGCTAAAGTACTGTTAAGGAGATTCTAAATTTAGAAACCAAAACAGACTTCTTCTTTGCAGCTTATCACTTTGTGATCGTCAGTAATGTACTTTTCCATAACATTGCAAATATCAGCAAAATCTTAAAATAATTATAGGTAGAGACTTCTAGACTGAGTGGAAAAAGTGGAAGGAGTGTTTTGGTAGCGTGCTGTACGGGATGGACTCCTCTTGTCTCTTTTCTATATGAGTCAAGTATCCAGGGATGGCCGACATCCTGACATGTGTTTCCACTTGGAAATGTGATATAGACAAAGACAAATGTATATGTGTGTGTTTGTGTTGGGTGAGTGGGTGGGTGTAGGTTGCCACTCATAAAAGAAAGCATTTTATGAAATAAATTCTAAAAAGAATAATATGACATCTATTCCTGGTTCCTCCATGGTCCCCTGCTTTCATTCCAGTCCCCTGGGATAATTTCCCGGTCATTCTTTATACTTGCTTTGGGAGCGAGAGGGCCTGGTTTAGGGAGCCAACACCATTATCAGAAATGCGAAAAACCTCTGTCTAAGTGAGGGCACTTTAGAATAGAGAGGTCTATAGAGTCTACTGCATCAACTCAGACCCTGTCCTTAAGGAGTTTATTTTCCAAAAATGAATTCAACCTTTTTAATTTATGGGAACTCCATAATAGAAGAATGACAATGCCATCTATGTCCAGACAGAATTATGAAGCACGGATTCTTTAGAGCAGCAGCATCTGTACAATGACCTGTGAATTTCACCTTTAAATGCTGGATGCTTTGCCAAGTATAGTCAGGTCTTGAGCAAACTCAAATAATGTTGCCTGAAGGCCATTTCAAAGCCTCTTGTGATTACACACATGAAAGGTCAGTCCTTAATTTAATTCTGATTTACAAATCTTTATTACCATCTATTACGCTATCTCACAAAACACCACTGCTATAGTGGCGATATATCCCTGATCACACAAACTTTTCAGCCTTCGTAGAGTTTGCCTGTTAATACATTCCTGTAAAATGAATAAAGTTGGCAGATTTCAAAACAGGACAGTTAACTGACAGAATGGAGTTTGCAGTATGGACACCATGAACTTTCAAATAGAAATCATTTTACATCTAAACCAAGACACATTGCTGTTGTGTTTGCTGATGCCCCAATTTGCTCTTAATTTCAAAGACATTTTATGGTTTATAAATATTATGATCAGACAATAAAGTGGTCTTCCAACAATTGTTCTAGAACAATAGCTGACAGTTATATAGTTTTTTTTAGTTATATAGTTTTTAATAAGTGGTAGTAATATAGATACATGTTCTAAGGAATTTTTAATCTATGATGAATTTAAATATTACAGCAGCCCTGGGAGGCAGGTGCTACTATTATTCCTATGTTCAGATGAAAAAAGTGAGGGTAAGTAACTTGTCCAAAGTCAAACTGATGACTTGGGGGTCAGCAGTCACCCTCAGGCTATTTTGTGCTTAACCTGTTCCTAAATTTGGAACACACTATGTGGAATGCAAACAAAATATTTCCAGAACCGTCTGAGAAGTGCTAAAGACAGTGGGAGGTGCCTTTGACTCAGGGACCCAACACAAGGAGTCACAGGCACACAACCTCTGTTTCCTGCCCTCAATCATGACGATAGGCCTAGTCTGGACACATTAGGGGCACCAGAGCTGGTCTGTGTGACAGAAAAAGAGATGAATCAAAGCATAATCTTTTCTGATCTGTTTATTAGCCTAAAAACCCTCTGGATCATGTTGGTACTTACAAGGGTACTGCAGAAAAGACCCAGTGTCTGAGGCTTAGGGCCTGTTTGGATGCTGACGTCAAGCTGAGGTAGCTTATGGCAGTTGTCACAGACAGAGGCCATGGAGGGTGGCCAGCAGTTTATGAGCAGGGTCACACAGAATACAGATCCTTGGTGGGGGGGGGGCACAAAACCTGTCTGACTTGTGGGCTTGCAGAGCTCATAACTTGATAATGTCAGAACACACGTGCTGTGAGGGCAGAGGGACCACCCACTGTTAACCACGTTCTCCACGAAGGAGAGACTCAGTATCAGGGTGGTCATTACAAATGGAAGATACTGCTTTGTAGTGACAAGGATCTGGTGCCTCTTACCAAAGTGTGTGGGGGCCACGTTAATCATCAGTGGTTGTTGGTGGTCACACAAGAGACAATATGTCACCAAGAGACATATTTTCCAGAGTGTAGTAAGGCATAATTGCCACCCCACAACAGGAAACAATGTTCCAGGAGCCTAAGAGTTCCCACACGCAGGCCGAGGGGTGGATAAACTGGCCTTTTGGGCCCCAAACTGATGCAGAATGGGCTCCTCCATGCAGACGGGCTGGTGACTACCACTGTTAAGATGACCGTTGTACATCCTCAATGCTCTTTGGTGAAAAGCAAGAGAGAACTGCAGCTAATTAAGCCAACCATGCTCCTTTCGTCATGGGGGCCTGGTGTGCAATGGCTGCAAACAGCAGCCTCCTTGGTAGTGTACACAGCCTGTTGCTTTATAGGTTCCTCTAAGGAACTTCGGAGACATTCCTTTCCAATACATGTTCATGTGTTAGAACTTGTACTGTCCACAATTTAGGGTCCACACAAGTATGTGTGGTACCTTTGGAAAGTCCCAGGGCACTGTGGCCAGGGTTCACACTGGTCAAGTCATCATGTCCCTCTGCACCAAACTACAGAATAAGGAGCATGTGACTGAGGCCCTTTGCAGGGCCAAGTTCAACTTCTCTGGCCTCCAGAAGATTCACATCTCCAGGAAGTGGGGTTTTACCGAGTTTACATCTAAATTTGATAAATTTGAAGACATGATGGCTGAGAAACGGCTCATCCCAGATGTCTGTGGGATAAAATACATCCCCTGTCATAGCCCTGGACAAGTGGTGAGCCCTGCACTCACGAGGACTTATACTGTGTTGCCTGTCATTTGCACCTACCAATAAGAAATCCTAGTTCCTGTCAAAAAAAAGGAAGAGAGAAATTGACCCTGCTCAATTAATGGGCATGTTGAAGATTTAGGCTGCTGTACATGGACAGGTCTGGAGGGCCCCAAAACAAGGAGCTCAGGAGTGGTTGCACAGCCTGGCCAATATGGTCTGGAAACCACCACAAGTTCTGTTTCTCACTCAGGTTTCAAATGCCAATGAGTATCTAATTTTCAAGCTAATGTCTGACCTTGGCCTAGAAGAGGCCCATACATGAGTCTTGCTAGACTGGCATCCATGAAAAGAGCTAATTCTTCAGTGGTAGTCAGGGTGCTTTTCAGAAGTAAAATCAGTGCTGAACTGCTCCAAAGCAACAGAAGCCCACAGCGAGTTAATAAAGCTCATGAGCCAAAGACCATCAAGAGCAAAATTATAATAAAGAGAAGCTGGGCTCACTGGGCCAGGGGGATGCCCCCAGAGGAACCAGGGGCACTGTGCTGAGAAGGAGTCTGCATGGGCCTATTCGACACCTGGGTGTTGGCTTGGTGATTTCAAGGATCTTAGGAAGAGAAGATCTCTTCTGGATTGGATGTGACTTGGAAGTGGGTGCAATTAATCATTGAATGTCTTAATACTTTTTATCTAGGAGGCAAGAAGATGAAAGTGAGAGTAGAGATTCATTGGTGAAGGAGCCGTCATCACTGATGTTAGGCAGAGAGAGGAATGTTTAGTGATTTTTGTGATTGTTGAGTGTCCTTGTCATTGTCTTATTTCAGACATGATCAGAGTGGCCTTGCCTCCTTCCATTCTGGAAGTATCTTCAGTGTTCCTTGTGAACCTTTTGCTCTAGCTGCCAGCTGTGAACTGTCACCTGTGGAGTTTCTCATTTTCTTAAAGTCTTTGACAGTCATCAAAATAGATCAGGGCTCCAGGCCCTGATGTTCCTCCTGGTGACTTAGAGAGTCACCAGAGTTTAAGGTGACTTCTGCAGCTAGTCACATCCTTTGGGGCAGCTACCACTAGAACTAGATTAAGGGGTGCTGGAGCAATGCCCTGAAGGTGTTGACCACATAACCCTCAGGGACTGCAGGGCACTTGGTAAAATTTTATTAATAAGTCTGAGGATGCCTTTAGATTTTACTAACTTGGTTCTTATGCCCCGTGAACCCAGTTTCTGACTGAAGGAATTTTTCCGCCCAGGTAAGAGTGTTGATCGTTAAACAACATAGCTGGCCCACAATTTAATGGTCAAAAAGTATCCTTCATGCATCGATGTAACTTCTTCCTCTCATTGCTGATGGTGCAATTCTCCTGAAAACATTAATCTTGGGATGAGGACCTGGGACATATGTATGGTCAGAGTCCTTGTAGGTGAGGGGGGCTTTACTGCCAGTGGAAGGGGCAAAGGAAAGAAAGGAGACACTGGGCCTCTTTCCTTTGAATTATTTTGCTTCTCATGTTGTGACTGCTTGAGCTCTCTGTGTAGGCTCAAAATTATAATTGTCTTTTCTGACTGTTTCATGAAAACACCCCTGGGCCAGCTCCAGAATGACCAGAGCAAACGCGGGATTCTCCAGCAGGCTTCACCCACTAACGCCCTGGGCACTCTGCAGTGTGCTGTTGGCTGCTGTTTCCTGCTCCTCCCTTGTTCCTGCTGTCTCTGTTCATCCTCCTAGGCTCTTGGTGAATTTGTCCTGGTGGAAAGAGATGTCAAGATTAAGAAGAAAGGAAAGATTTACAGCCTCAATGAGGGCTAGTCTTAGTATTTTGATGCTGCCACCACCGAATATGTGCAGAAAAAGAAATTCCCCGAGGTGAGTGAAGCTAGTCCAGGCTACCAGCACGGAGCCTGCTGTCACTGTGGGGTCCTGTTAGGGTGGTGGCTTAGGGAACCCGGCTGGAAGAAGTTGATGCCATTGTTTATAGCCCTGGTCACTGTAAGTGTGGCAGACTCTGTCTTTCTTCATAAGCAATCAATATCTTTTATAGCTTAAATTTACCTAGAAAAGGTAATGCTTTCCTTTATAAATGAGTTTTCTGCAGGAGACATTATTTCTAAAGAAAGTAGGTAGGAATTATAGTTCCAAAATTCACCAATTCTGTCCAGAACCTCTCTTAAGTGCCAACCTATAGAGTTACTCACTCAGTTGTACTTGATTTTCTGAATAACAGCACTACCTCATAGGCTATGTTTTAGAAAAGATGAAAGTGAGTTTGAGTTTTGCGCAATTTATATTTTAATTGTTCATTAGGAGTATGTGTGTGTGAGAGAGAAAGAGAGATCAAGTGAGAAGCCAAGTGTTGAGTTTGTGCTGAGTGCTTCTTCATGTCTGAGGACACAGCAATGATCATTATTGATCTCACTCTTCTAGGTCCAAAAAGAGACAGAAAAGACACGAATGGTATGATCCCTGCCCATAGGTCAGTAATTTTATTTCTATGCCAAGACTAATATGCAAGAAATTACTAAGGAAGAATATAAGAGAATATATAAGTGATACAAAAATTTACAGTATAAATACAATAAGTAGGATGTCATGTCCCTTTGACTCACTTGGTAGAAGAGATAAAAAGAAACACTTGCAGAACACTGCACAATAGGAGCTTTTGAGTGCTAATGAAAATGGCATGTTTCCTTTGAAAGAATCAAGCTTTGGCTCAGCACCCGTAGCACAGTGGTTACACCTCCAGCCACATACACCCAGGCTGGCTGGTTTGAACCCCACCCAGGGGGCAGTTGGACAACAATGAAAACTGCATCAAAAAAAATAGCCAGACATTGTGGCAGCTGCCTGTAGTCCCAACTACTCAGAAGGTTGAGGCAAGGGAATTGCTTGAGCCCAAAGTTAGAGGTTGCTATTAGCTGTGATGCCAGGGGACTCTACCAAGAGCAACATGGTGAGACTTTGTCTCAAAAAAAAAAAAAAAAAGGAAAGAAAAAAACAATCAAGCTTTTAGCCAATTATGTGGAAGGTTTAAAAAATATATGAAGATTGCTGCTCTTCTTTCTCTGGTTAAGTATTTATTTCTTTTCTTTCCTTTTTTTTTTTTTTTTGAGATGGTGTCTCGCTATATTTCTAACTTTACTACTCATTTGTCTGGCAAATGTGCTAAAGGAGATCACTCCTTAGAGATTTGGTGGATTTTCTTGTGGTTTGTGAATCCAGGGGTGACTCAAAACACCACTAGAGGCCTGGCTTTAAATTATATCCAAAGCCTGGTCATTTCTTACTGGCTATGCTGTTAGTGCCCCCGAGGGCTAAGGCTGCAAGGGATCTCAGTTCCTGCCTTTAGCCTACTCAGTCACAAGATTACAACTCCCGCCTGATCCTTGCTCTGCAACCCTGAGGGCGGAACTTGACAGGGTACTTTTCTCACAATGGCTCTGTGTGGTCCATGGATGAACACTATTAGCTCAGTCTGGGGCCCCAGACAATACTCTAAGTCCTCCACACTCTTGTCCAAATTCTCCCAAGGTAGTTCAATTGAGTGCCAATTCCAAAAAAAACAAAACAGCTCACAGGTAAGGCCTTTCCAGTTTGCAATCTCACTGCCGCTTTACTTACAGCTGAGAGTAGGATTAGACTGAATGAACACATGCAACCACTTGCCAGTTTTACACTGTTTTTGACCTCCTCCTGGGGTCCAGAAGTCTCTCAATGACTCCCTGTGTCCTCAAAGGGATGTTTATGGTCAGATCCCACAAGCCAGAGATGCCTGGAATCTTGTCTCCCCAGACTCAACATGCCTGGTTGCAAGGAAGCTGTTAGTTGGCCGCAATCTTGCCCCTCCTCTCCATTTTAAAATTTTATTACCAAATAGATAGAAATGTTTGATGAAACGTTTCTCCTTTTTCCTCCGGGTACAGACATTCACCTTTCTGAGCCTATTCCACAGTTCACTGTGACCAGGAGACTGAGCTCCAGCCAATGGAATGTGGGTAGAAAGTGGGAATTCCATTTAGGCCTGATCCATAAAAACCTCTCACCGCCATCCTCACTAATCTTTCCCCTTGTGCCTGGTGCAGATGTCCATGTACCTGGGAAAGCCAGTTTTAAAGGTGGGGCTACGATAGAAGAAACTGTGATCCCCAAATCACTGCCAATCAGGAACAGAACACCCATTTAGGTTTCGGAGAGAGAGAAATGATCTCTTATGGTGTGAAACCACTGAGGCTATAGAAACCAGGTTACCTGAACAAATCTAAGACAAGGTTTTCCCAACATTATTTACTGAAAGTTCATCCAGTCACCACTAATTTCAAATACTTTATTTATTTATGTTTTGATTCAGTGATTTATTTTAGACAGAGTGTCACTCTCTTTCCCAGGCTAGAGTGCCATGTTATCAGCCTACCTCACAGCAATCTCAAACTCCTGGACTCAAGTGATCCTACTGCCTCAGCATCCAGAATACCTGCTCTGATAATTTTTCTATTTTTCCATAGAGACAGGGTCTTGTTCTTGCTCAGGCTGGACTTGAACTCCTGAATTCAAGTGATCTTGCTGCCTCGCCACCCAGAGTGCTAGGGTTACAGGCTTGAACCACTGCTTTCATCCTATGAAATATGGTTACCTTTAGCATACACTAGAGCAGCACATGGAAGCATGGTTATGGCACTGTCCTGTGAACTATAAATTTTACTTGAGTCTTAGTTTTCCCATAAATGAAATGAAATCAATGAGAATATCATACATACTCAGCTTTCAAAACATGATAATTTTAGTCAACGTTGTTATAATTATCATATGCTAAGCTCCTTTACGCATGGGTCTATTCTAAGTCCGTGATATATTTGTCTGTTCCTTGTTTCCTTATTGTGTTCTATGTCTTGCTTTTGGATTCAGTTTTCATGTGCTTAGCCTTAGCCACCCCAATATTTGGGCAAATGGGCCTCTACTGTGCATCTCAGATGTGATAAGTCCCTGCTTTGGCTTTTTTCTAGCCCCTTCGTAGGCAGTGAAGAGTCTATGGGACCTACCCAGACTTCATCTCCTCTCCTTCAAGACTATGGACTGTGGGCATGACAGTCAAGAATTCCCCGTCCACCTGGCCCCTAGGCCACTCCCAGAGCATGTGCAGGTCTATTCTCTGGCTTCTACCTCCTCAGGCAGATCACAGTTCTTGGGAGAGCTGAGGACCAGCCAGTAGAAGCCTGCTTGATGTGGGCTTGGATGGAACACAGACTTGTAGACTTTGGTTTCTGTATGGGTGGTGTGAGTTCCCTTGCTGAAGATAAAGATGGAGCCAATGGTAGGAAGAAAAAGGACAGGGAGCAGAGAACATAATTTACAAATCTGCCTTTGCACTCCTACGTAGCTTCTGCAAAGTGTAAGGAAGATCTTGGCTGGATCATATCCTGGGAAAAATGTGGGGTTTTTTTTGTTTGTTTTTATTTTAGGTAACATCTGTGGGATGAAAGTTTCAGAGTCCTCACAACAAATAGATTTTTATTTTGTGATTTTATTTGACTGCTGATATAACTGGGAATAAATCAGACACTGGTTAAAAAAAAAAAAAAGAATCAAGTTTGAAATAATTGCTCTACTATTTTCCAGAAGTTGGTTTTCCTGGTGTGAGGCACAAGGCAATCTAATTCTTATCTCTCCCACTTACCCAATCCCAGAAGCCTTTAGGATGTCCTCTTTATCCCTGGTATATTGAAATTGTGACATTATACGTGGACACCCAACTCTGCATCCTTCTGACTTGGTCCAGTCCCCACTTGTCAGCTCCCTGGACTGCAGTCATAGGATGCCTCCGCCATCCCAATCCATATTTCTCCACCTACAACCCGGAGGCTGTTCAATCCTCAGCCCATAAATGTCATTCCTCTTCTCCCCACCTGCTAGGGCTCCCCCTCATTCACAGCAATCACACAGATCCCCACAGCCAGCAGGTCCCACAGGTGCAGCCTCTGCACCTCTCGAGCTTCTGTCTACTGCTCCCATCTTGCCCCCTCCACTCTAGCTCCACTGACTTCTCCTTGTTCCTTGACCACAACAGGCCTGCTCCTGCCTCAGGACCTTTGCATATCCCTCTTCCCCCTGCTGGAAAATCTCTTCCCCAGATATCCTGCATATGCACTCCCTCATTTGGTCAATTTTCTTCTCAAATACCACTTTGTCAGTGATGTATAAAATTGCAACCTGTCCACCTCCAGCTCTCCCTCTCCCTTTTCCTGATACCCTTTTTTCTGTGCAATTTATCTTCAAAGACAATGTTTCTATATATATTTAATACATGAAAAACAAAAGTATCACCTACAGTCCAATGACCCACGGAAATTTATGTTTATATTTTCTTCCTATTTCATACTGTATGCAGAAGTCAGTGTTCCAAACTTTTTTGCTTTATATCATCAGCTCTGCTACAAATTAACATGTAATCTTAGCAATATTATTTCAAATTATTATATTACTATTACATTACATTTTGGTAGATGATAATTATTTATTATACATAATGCTGTGGTGAACATCTTTATGCTTGAAACCTTGGATTATTTCCTTAAAAAATGGTATTCCTCAGGCACTGTGGCTCATGCCTATAACTTCAGCACTCTGGGAGGCCAAAGTGGACGGATTGCTTGAGCTCAGGAGTTTGAGACCAGCCTGAGCAAGCACAAGACTATGTGTCTAAAAGAAATAGCTGGGTGTTGGGGCAGGTGCCTGTAGTCTGAGTTCAGGAGGCTGAGGCAAAAGGATCACTTGAGCCCAAGAGTTTGAGGTTGCTATGAGCTATAACACCATAGTACTCAACCCCAGGGTGACTGAGTGAGACTCTGTTCCCCACCTCCTCCAAAAAAAGTGGTATTCCTAGGCCAGTCCTTTTAATTGTTAAGTTTTAGGTTCTTGATTCACATCACTAAATGACTTTCGTAAAGCCTGTAAAAATGTGCCATTCGAACAGCCAAATTTGAAATGTTAAACCAATTTTTAAACATACCTTTAAAGATACTCCATTTTCATACCTGCATTCTTAGGATGCTAAGAGGAGCCAGAACTGACTATGCATTTCTTTTAAAGCCTCTTCTCTAGTTGTTACAGAACCATCAATTGGCTCTCTGCGCTATGTACACTGAAGCCAATATTATGATCCTGGCCTTTTAGAAAAGAAGAGCTATTGCATGTTGTCTCATAAGGAGACAGGAAAAAAAAACCAACTTAAATCTGTCTCTGTTATCTGGATAGGGTAATGGGGAGTGATCTTATTGGGTCTTGCCATGGGGTGATGCCAGGGATCAATCTGATTGGATCCTGGATTCTGCCATACCGTGTCCACTTCTTAATTCAGTGCCCCGTCCTCAGTCTGGTTCAATCACTTAGGTTCCACCTATGGTTGCACACTTGATTCATCTGGGCATGCTTGGGTTATTTGACCATCAACCTTAATATCCATGGCAACTGAAAAATCAGTTCACAGTTTGTTATATAAAAGTTGAGCCAGATTGGTCTGGTGCACTTACAAATCGACCTGAGTGGCCAAAGGTAGGGAAGAGGGGCCAAGAAAGGATAGGGTAATGGGGCCCTAAGAGTCTTATGGTTTGGGGCTCCACTTCTTTGGAGGGTCTGCTGAGGCTTGTGTGGACCCAGAGAGATACAAGCAAGGGTTGGGACTGTGGGTACTGGATTGGAATATAAATAAAAATAAATAACTATACGATTAAAAATATTCATTTTATGGGGTGATGAATGGTTGAGTGTTAGAAAAAAGTATTCACTTTATGACCTGTTGGCATTGTGATAGCATTTTGTATGGAAGTATTGCATCTTAGAAATAGGCATGATGAGACTGTCAGATGTACAAATTTTACACCCCAGTTTATGAACTGGGGTTCATTTATGGATAGACTCGGGGGAGGAGACAAGATGGCTGACTGAAGCCAGCTTTCCACAGAGGCTCCCGTTCAGAAGGAGAGTTAAAGGACAAAAATTCAGCAAGTAACCTGGTGGATTTGAGCTGCACTAAGAGAGAAGGTTGTAGAACGCACGTCAACCCTGCTGAGGCGAGCTGCGACCACAAGGATACAAACAAAAGGTACAAAATCCATCACCAAGTGGATGGGAGTCCCCTCCCCCATGAGAACAGCTCAGAGTGCCCCACAAACAACCGGGCAGAGTTCAAAGGTCCTCCCACTACACTCCACGGGAGAGACCCTCTAAAAACTGGACCTACCTCCCCTACTGGGGTGCCATGGCGTCCTCCTGCCAGGCATAAAACTGTATAAACTGTATATGGTTTCTACCTGGAATTCTGAGCTCCCAGCGCTCTCCTTCGCTCACACTGGGGTCTGGAGGCCAGTCCTGGTTGGTCAGCAGAGAGGGGACCGCACCAGAGTGGCAATTCCCTGAGGCACAGTGCGGCAGCCGTCTTTTGGTGACAATATGGCCAGGCATAAAACTGTGTAAAGCTGTGTGTGTTCTCTGCCCGCAACCCCAGGCTTCCAGCGCTCCCTGCACTCCCCTCTGCTCTTGCTCCAAGGTCTGGAGGCCTGTCCCCCAGGGGTCCAGACTCTTGGGCGACAGCTTGAGGGGTGTAGACAGTGCTGGGCTGCAGCCTGTTGGTGCAGACTCTGGGGTACGGAGTGGAGAGAGGACGATTGGCCGTAGGAGAGCTACACCAGAGCAACGGTTGCCTGAGCCATAAGGCAGCAGCCCTCTTTTGCTAGCAATACGGCTCACTACATAATATTCTGAAGCCACACCCCCTGTCTCCCTGGGCAACCAGAGACTCTGAGTTTGCCTGAGGCAACATAAACTTGCAAACCAGGGAAACTCCCAGGGCGGGGCTGACCCAGAGGTCCGCTTTACTAAACCTAAGAAGCACCTGGCCCTCAGGGGATCGTCAGCCTATAGACAATACAAGAGCAAAGACAAGCTGATTTGGAACTCAATTCAGCTTCTCTTCTGCAGGGGAAACGCAGAGTTGTTCTGTTCTGTTCTGTCAGTAACATTAATCAGGGGTGAGACTGGACCTGAGTGAAAACCCCTCAACCTTCATCTAGCACCCGAGGTTGTCAGGCCTTACCTCCTCCTGCTGGAGAGAGGCAGAGCGCAGCAGCCTGGCAGACTTCCTTGTGATTCAGGCAGGTACAAACTCCTGGAGTACCGATTCACCACAGGCAACTGGGTCAGCCAGCTGCAGGGCTATCAGTGACCGGGTGTGAAGTGGTGCAAGGTGGGAAAGGAGGCAGCAACCTTCCCAGACTGATTTATAGACTGGGTGGCTTCTCCTGACTCCACGCAGCACTGGAGCAAGCCATACCAGAATAGTCACCAGACCCCTGTGATCCAGTTCCCAGAGAACTCTTAAACTCTCTCACCCAAGACAGGTGCAGACTGAGACAATTGATTTGGACATTTTTGAACTGAACCAATCACCCGAGGACAAATCAGGTGGTGCCCTAGGTGCACGGTGGTAGGAAGGTTTGATATTTCTTTTCCAATTGTTTGCCGGTGGGGGGGCGGGGTGACTTGATTGCTGATATTTCTCCACAGCTGAGACTTCAATCCAAAGTATCTGTTTTACTAGGGTGGAACAGAAACCAGCTGAAAACAAGGCAGAACCATTTAGCCCCACCACACCAGACAGGGCCCCAGTTTCTCAGGCCACAACACTGTACGGGCCCTCGACAAAGCCCCAGGGGAAAAAAATCAGAGGGAGTAAAACAACCACGGGGCGGAATCAGCTGAAAAACTCTGGTAACATGAATAACCAGAATAGATAAACCCCCCCAAGGAAAGATATGGCAGATGCAATTGAAGATCCCATTCATAAACAACTGGCTGAGATGTCAGAAATCGAATTCAGAATTTGGATTGCAGACAAGATTAACAAAGTGGAATTAGGAATTCGAGAAGAAATTCAAAAGTTGTGTCAAGAATTTAACGAATTTAAAGACAAAACCACCAAAGACTTAGACACACTGAAGCAAGAATTTGCAGCCCTCAAAGATATGAAAAATACAGTAGAATCCCTCAGTAACAGAATGGAGCAAGCAGAAGAAAGGATTTCTGACATCGAAGATAAAGCCTTTGAACACTCCCAAACTCTCAAAGAGGAAGAGAAATGGAGAGCAAAAATGGATCACTCACTCAGAGAGCTCTGGGATAATTCGAACAAGGCGAATATCCGAATCATAGGAGTTCCAGAAACAGATGAAGTGGCCTCGCTGGGCACAGAGGCCCTTCTGCATGAAATTATGAAAGAGAATTTTCCAGACATGCCTAGAGATTCTGAAATTCAGATAGCAGACAGCTTCAGAACCCCAGCACAACTCAACCCCAATAAGACATCCCCAAGGCATATCATAATTAACTTCACTAAAGTTAATATGAAGGAGAAAATCCTCAAAGCTGCCAGGAGAAAGAAAACCATTACCTTCAAAGGCAAGAATATTAGAATGACTGCAGATCTCTCTGCTGAAACTTTTCAAGCCGACTTTTAATCTCCTAAAGCAAAATAACTTTCAACCCCGGATCTTGTATCCAGCTAAACTGAGTTTCATTTATGATGGAGAAATTAAATACTTTAATGACATTCATATGTTGAAGAAATTTGCCATAACCAAACCAGCTCTTCAGGATATTCTCAGATCTATCCTCCATAATGAACAACCCAATCCTATACGACAAAAGTAAACTCGCTCAGAAACTTCGGATCAAACTCCAATTTCCACACTGGCGAAAGGATTAAAAATGGCCACTGGACTTTTGAAAAACTCAATACCCAAAACTTCACCAGACTTATCAATATTCTCCATTAATGTGAACGGCTTAAACTGTCCTCTAAAGAGGCATAGGTTAGCTGACTGGATACAAAAACTCAGGCCAGATATCTGTTGCATACAAGAGTCACATCTTAACCTAAAAGACAAATACAGACTCAGGGTGAAAGGATAGTCGTCCATATTTCAGGCAAATGGTAATCAGAAAAAATCAGGTGTTGCAATTTTATTTGCAGATACAATAGGCTTTAAACCAACAAAAGTAAGGAAGGACAAGAATGGTCACTTCATATTTGTTAAGGGTAATACTCACTATGATGAGATCTCAATTATTAATATCTATGCACCCAACCAGAATGCACCTCAATTTATAAGAGAAACTCTAACAGACATGAGCAACTTGATTTCCTCCAGCTCCGTAATCGCTGGAGATTTCAACACTCCTTTGGCAGTGTTGGATCGATCCTCCAACAAGAAGCTGAGCAAAGAAATCTTAGATTTAAACCTAACCATCCAACATTTGGATTTAGCAGACATCTACAGAACATTTCATCCCAACAAAACTGAATACACATACTTCTCATCAGCCCATGGAACTTACTCCAAAATCGATCACATCTTAGGTCACAAGTCTAACCTCAGTAAATTTAAAGGAATAGAAATTATTCCATGCATCTTCTCGGACCACCATGGAATAAAACTTGAGCTGAGTAACAACAGGAATCTGCATACTCATACAAAAACACTTATGCTAAATGATAGCTGGGTCAGAGATGAGATTAAGAAAGAAATCGCCAACTTTTTGGTACAAAACCACAATGAAGACATGAACAATCAGAACCTCTGGTACACCACAAAGGCAGTTCTAAGAGGGAAATTTATAGCACTGAAAGCCTTCCTCAAGAGAACAGAAAGAGAGGAAGTTAACAACTTAATGGGACATCTCAAGCAACTGGAAAAGGAAGAACATTCCAACCCCAAACCCAGAAGAAGAAAAGAAATAACCAAGATTAGAGCAGAATTAAATGCAATTGAAAACAAAAGAATAATACAATAGATCAATAAATCAAAAAGCTGGGTTTTTCAAAAAGGTCAATAAAATAGATAAACCTTTGGCCAACCTAATCAGGAAAAAAAGAGTAAAATCTCTAATCTCATCAATCAGAAACAAGAAAGATGAAATAACAACAGACTCCTCAGAAATCCAAAAAATCCTTAATGAATATTACAAGAAACTGTATTCTCAGAAATATGAAAATCTGAAGGAAATTGACCAATACTTGGAAGCACGTCACCTTCCAAGACTTAGCCAGAATCAAGTGGAAGTGTTAAACAGGCCCATATCAAGTTCGGAAATAGCATCAACCATACAAAGCCTCCCTAAAAAGAAAAGCCTGGGACCAGATGGTTTCACATCAGAATTCTACCAAACTTTTAAAGAGGAATTAGTACCTATATTGCTCAACCTGTTCCAAAAGGTAGAAAAAGAAGGAAGACTACCTAACACATTCTATGAAGCAAACATCACCCTGATCCCCAAACCAGGAAAAGACCCAACAAGAAAAGAAAATTATAGACCAATATCACTAATGAATATAGATGCAAAAATATTCAACAAGATCCTAACAAACAGAATCCAGCAACACATCAAATAAATTATACATCATGACCAAGTCGGTTTTATTCCAGGGTCTCAGGCTGGTTCAACATACGTAAATATATAAATTTAATCCAGCACATAAACAAATTAAAAAACAAAGACCATAAGATTGTTTCAATCGATGCTGAAAAAGCTTTTGATAATATCCAGCATCCCTTCATGATCAGAACACTTAAGAAAATCGGTATAGAAGAGACATTTCTTAAACTGATAGAGACCATCTACAGCAAACCCACAGCCAATATCATATTGAATGGAGTTAAATTGGAATCATTTCCACTCAGATCAGGAACCAGACAAGACTGCCCATTGTCTCCATTGCTTTTTAACATTGTAATGGAAGTTTTAGCCACCACAATTAGGGAAGAAAAGGTGATCAAGGGCATCCATATAGGGTCAGAAGAGATCAAAATTTCGCTCTTTGCAGATGATATGATTGTATATCTGGAAAACACTAGGGACTCTACTACAAAACTCTTATAAGTGATCAAGGAATACAGCAGCCTCTCAGGTTACAAAATCAACATTCACAAATCGGTAGCCTTTATATATACCAACAACAGTCAAGTTGAAAAAACAGTTAAAGACTCTATCCCATTCACAGTAGTGCCAAAGAAGATGAAATATTTGGGAATTTATCTAACAAAGGATGTGAAAGATCTCTGTAATAGAACTATGAAACTCTAAGAAAAGAAATAGCTGAAAATATTAACAAATGGAAAAACATACCATGCTCATGTCTGGGAAGAATCAACATTGTTAAAATGTCCATACTACCCAAAGCAATATATAATTTCAATGCAATCCCTATTAAAGCTCCACTGTCATACTTTAAAGATCTTGAAAAACAATACTTCGTTTTATATGGAATCAGAAAAAAAGCTCGAATAGCCAAGACATTACTCAGAAATAAAAACAAAGCAGGAGGAATCATGCTACCAGACCTCAGGCTATACTATAAATCGATAGTGGTCAAAACAACATGGTATTGGCACAAAAACAGAGAAGTAGATGTCTGGAACAGAGTATAGAACCAAGAGATGAACCCAGCTACTTACCGTTATTTGATCTTTGACAAGCCAATTAAAAACATTCAGTGGGGAAAAGATTCCCTATTTAACAAATGGTGCTGGGTGAACTGGCTGGCAACCTGTAGAAGACTGAAACTGGACCCACACCTTACAACATTAATTAAGATAGACTCTTACTGGATCAAAGATTTAAACTTAAGACATGAAACTATAAAGATACTATAGGAGAGTGCAGGGAAAACCCTTGAAGAAATCGGTCTGGGACAATATTTTATGAGGAGGACCCCCCAGGCAATTGAAGCAGCTTCAAAAATACACTACTGGGACTTGATAAAACTAAAAAGCCTCTGCACAGCCAAGAACACAGTAAGTAAAGCAAGCAAACAGCCCTCAGAATGGGAGAAGATATTTGCAGGTTATGTTTCCGACATAGGTTTAATAACCTTTATCCACAGACAACTCAAATGCATTAGCAAGAATAGAACAAGTGATCCCATCACAGGCTGGGCAAGGGATTTGAAGAGAAACTTCTCTGAAGAAGACAGGTGCACGGCCTTCAGACATATGAAAAAATGCTCATCATCTTTAATCATCAGAGAAATGCAAATCAAAACTACTTTCAGATACCATCTAACTCCAGTGAGACTAGCCTGTATCACAAAATCCCAAGACCAGAGATGTTGGCGTGGATGTGGAGAAAAGGGAACACTTTTACACTGCTGGTGGGAATGCAAAGTAATACATTCCTTTTGGAAAGAGATATGGAGAACACTTAGAGATCTAAAAATAGATCTGCCATTCAATCCTGTAATCCCTGTACTGGGGATATACCCAGTAGACCAAAAATCACGTCATAACAAAGATATTTGTACCAGAATGTTTATTGTAGCCCAATTCATAATTGCTAAGTCATGGAAGAAGCCCAAGTGCCCATCGATCCACGAATGGATTAATAAATTGTGGTATATGTACACCATGGAATACTATGCAGCCTTAAAGAAAGATGGAGACTTTACCTCTTTCATGCTTACATGGATGGAGCTGGAACATATTCTTCTTAGTAAAGTATCTAAAGAATGGAAGAAAAAGTACCCAAGTACTCAGCCCTACTATGAAACTAATTTAGGGTTTTCACATGAAAGCTATAACCCAGTTACAACCTAAGAATAGGGGGAAGGGGGAAAGGGAGGGGAGGGAGGGGAGGGAGAGGGGAGGTGGGTAGAGGGAAGGGGATTGGTGGGATTACACCAGCGGTGCATCTTACAAGGGTATATGTGAAGCTTGGTAAATTGTCTGTGAAGCTAGTGAATGATGCCCCATGAATATATCAATGTTCACAACTATGATTTAATAAAAAAAAAAAATTGGGAAACAGGATAGTACTTTCCTGGACACACTGGCGAGAGGCAGAGCAGACAGAGGCATGAGGAGCAGTCCTTCACTAAACCCGCCAGCGCCTCCCTGCCTCTGTCAGACCAGAGCTTCTCAGACGTTGCTGGGCACAGGGATCACCTGGGAGCCTGTCACATGTGGACTCTGACTCGGGGCAACTGAAGTGGGGCCTGGGATTCTGCATTTATAAAAGTTGATTTCCCCCAGACCTCCACAAATATGCCTCAGTGTCACCAAATATGTAAGAATGGTGGAAAACAAGAAGGAGACCCACTAGCAAATGAAAACAGAAAAGAACCCTCTCCAAAGAGAAGTAAAGAATTTTGATTAAAGAAGGGTTCTGAGTTCATGCAGGAAGAAGACCAGAGAAGACAGCTGAGGAGCTGGGAGAGGCTCCACTTTACACAGGAAAAAGACTGGAATGAAAGCAAACACACCCCAATCCCCACCTCTGGCTCCCGCCCAATCTCCCCACCGGTTTTCCCTCCACCCTGTCCACAGTGAAGTCTATTCCTGCCTCTCCCTGTCCCTCTCTCTGACTCACAACTCTCCTTCTCAGCCTTTGGGTCTCTCTCCCTTTCATTCAACATTCCTCCTCTCCTTTGACCTCTTCAACTAACTGCTAAAATATTTGCTTAAGAAAAGATATGGACTTGTAAGAAATTTTCACTCACATCCTCTATTTTTCTTGTACTTCTCTGATCTTCAGAAGAAGCCCCCAGTGAGGACCTTCTCCTCCTCCTCCCTGGGACTCTCCTCACTCCTGGTGACCCCAGTGGGCCCCTGGCCTGCTCCTTTATCCCTGAGACACTCCCCACTCCGTCCCCTGTGTGTGACCTCCTGAGGATCCAGTGGGGCAAGAGAAACCCAGTTTCAGGAGGTGCCTGGGAAGTGGGATCATGGCTGACCTGTCCTGCTCTCAGCTAATGCACATCTCATTTCATGTACAGTTTGAACAGGAGACATCCTGTCCCCTTAATGTGGGGAGAGTTGTGTGTCCTGTTTCCACTGAGGAGGCTCAAAGGAAAGAATAAAGACTGAGATGAAGTCAGAGCTTCCCTGAGGAGGGGACTTGCTCTGCCCTTGGGCAGGAAGTGGGCAGTGGCCAAAGCCCTGTCAGGATCCTCTGGCATCTGGTCACAGACACGCTGGACCTGGGCCTTGGAAGCAAGGTCGCTGTTCAGCTGTCACTGAGGGCTCTGTAGGTCTCAGCTGGGAATCCACATTCCTGACCCTGGGCTCACTGCACTCAGTAGCTGTTTAGTCTTTGAATTCCTCCGAAGCCTCATGCCAGGCCCAGCCCAGACTCCCCTCCCAGGAATTACAACCAGCCAGTGGGGCTGCACACAGGCCCAGGGAGGGTTGGGCTGGGCAGGGGAAGAGCAGCACATTTGCATGCAGGGCCCCTCTCTCTCCTCTGGGGCTGGAGGGGGATACCAGAGACCTGCAGCATTTCTTCAGAATTTATTCCGTGTTTGAAAAACAATAGGAATATGTGGATCAGATTTAAAGACTAAATTCAGACACCCTTGCTTCAGAAATAAGCATCTCTCATGGTGTATTTCTGACTAAGAGAAAAGTAAGAAACCTTTTTTATATATTAGTACACTAAATTTATTAACTTTCATTTTAGTACAAGACACATATTATGTAATGGTCTTCAAAAACGTTAAAAATATAAATTTTTAAAGAAAGATCCTTCCTCCTTAATATTACATTTAAATCAGTCACTCTGGCAATATATGTCAAACTTCTAACCCATGGTACTTCCCAAGGTGACCTTATTTATAAGACAATGTCTTTGCAGATGAAATTACTTAAGCTGAGATCATCCATTAGTAGGGTGACCTCCTGGTGAGATGGGCCTGGTTTCCTAATAAGGTGGTCGTGAGAAGACAGGGGATGCAGAGAGAATGTCAGGTGCTGGTGGAGGCAGAGAAGGGACTCAGGCAGCTGCAAGCCAAGGGCAGGAGAGAATCCAGGGGAAGAGAGAAACCTGCTTCAAAAGCAGCCCGGGAAGTGGGCTCATGGCTGAAGTGTCCTGTTCTCAGCTAATGTGCATCTTATTTCTTGTACAGTTTGTAAAGGAGATGCCCCTCCCCTTAATGTGGGGTGAGCTGTGTGTCCTGTCCCCACTGTGGAGACTCAAATAAAAGGATACAGACTGAGATGAGACAGGAGCTGCACTGAGGAGGGGCCTCGCTCTGCCCTTGAGCAGGGAGTGGGCAGTGGTCAAGGTCCTGGTGGGGCAGGAGCCTCTGTCAGGACCCCTTGGAATCTGGTCCCAGACACGCTGGACCTGGATGTGGTCAGCAGGGGGCGCTGTGGGGCTGTCACTGAGGGTTCTCTGGGGGATCGGCTGGGAACACAGACACCTGGCCCTAGACTCTGCTCAGGGCTGTCTGGGACCAGCAGCAGAGTGTACTCTGGGCCCTTGGGGAGTCTCAGAAAAGCCCAGCCCAACCCCCCTCTCATAAGTGACACCCAGTCACTGTGGCTCACACAGGCCCAGGTGGGGTTGGGCTGGGCAGGGCGAGAGCAGCACATTTGCATGCAGGGCCTCTCTGTCTCCTCTGGGGCTGGAGGGGGGATAAGAGACACCTGCAGAGTGTCGGCCTCAGCAGAGCTCTGGGTGTCTGCACCATGGCCTGGACCCCACTCCTCATCACCCTCCTCCTTCACTGCACAGGTCAGGACGGATGTCAACATCCACCCCCAGCCCACTTCCCACACTCATGCCTGGACTTTCCTTCCCTCTCGTCCTTCCTCCAGGCCATAATGGGTGTCTGTGTTTCCAGGGTCCCTCTCCCAGCTTGCATTGACTCAGCCGCCCTCTGCATCTGCCTCCCTGGGAGCCTCGGTCAAACTCACCTGCACCCTGGACAGTGGGCACAGTAGCTACAACATTGCATGGCACCAGCAGCAGCCAGGGAAGGCCCCTCGGTACTTGATGTATCTTAGCAGTGCTGGAACCAGCAGCAAGGGGGACGGGATCCCTGACCGCTTCTCAGGCTCCAGCTCTGGGGCTGACCGCTACTTGACCATCTCCAGCCTCCAGCCTGAGGATGAGGCTGATTATTACTGTCAGACCTGGGACTCTGGTATTAACTCACAGTGACACAGGCAGATGAGGAAGTGGGACAAAAACCTCAGCCTGCTCAGGGTCTTGCTCTGTGTTAATTTTCAGATATTAAAATAAGTTCCATGTAGTCAAACAGTACTTGGGAGCTCCTCTCATTTAAAACATTTCTTCTCTCACTTTTCCATGGACTGTTCCTGTAGTCACAGGAAAACTAAAAGAAAAATGAAAAAAGAAATCTGGTAACACTAAATCATTAACTATTAATTCAAATAGTCTAGAATCAGTGCCTGTGGGGCTGGCCTTTTTCACTTGAAACGTGGAAAATGAGCCTCTCCACGTTCCAATTTTTGTCAGTACCTAGGGACCATCTCAGCAGGTAGACAGACCTGCAGCATGGACTGTGCCCTTCCAGTTGTCACAGCAGAGACCTCCACTCTGTCCCAGTCACCTGTGCTCAGGACTGCCTGAGGCTCCCTATGTCCTAGGAACGAGGCAGCAGGATGTGAAATGCAGCTGAGGACACAGGTCAGGGAGGAATTCCAGGAACAGACCTGGCCTGGCTCACTGATGTGTTCCTGCAGCTGTGTCTGTCACCTCAGGATAGAGGGTGGCTGTGGGGGCAGGTATGGGCCTGAGGCAGCAAACTTCCTTGTGGGAGGTGAGAGGGGAAGGGAAGCTCCTCCTCAGCTGGGAAATGCTGAGCCTGCTCCAGGGGAGTTGGGAACATAGGTCCCGTGAATGTGACTTTCCTGTGTCTCATCCCACTGAGGAACATGGGGACCCCATGGGCAGGCTTCCCTGAGCCCACTACACTGACTTCTGTCTGCTCCTCTCCTGCCTCATGGGGGTTTTCAACAGTCTAGGATGTGATGTAGAGTCTATGGGACATCAGGGGCCAGAAGTGCCCCAATGTGTGCCTCGTGTCACTCTCCCTGTGGAGCTCATGGTGTGCACAGATCATTGGGGGTGACCGTGGAGCCTGGTGACCAAGAGACCCAGACAGAAAGCCTGAGTGTGTGACCAGACAGCAGTCTTGGATGTTCTGGGGTTCATCTGGATTCTCCTTTGTCACCATGAACTCCCTGACACCTTTGCCTCTAGGGACAGGGTCAGGCTGACCCCTGCTGTCATGGCTGAATACAACCCAATGCCATGAAGAGCTCCCATCCATGGGGGAATGAGACCAGCGTCTACCCTTCATGTCCACCATCAAATCCATCCCTCACCTGTCTCCACCTTTGACAAATATCTGCTCAGGATGTGGCTTCTGCTGTCACTTGTGCTCCCAGAAGGTCTGATGCTCTCAACTTGCCTCATCTTCATGGGGTCAATGAGAATCACACCTCCTCTCACTGGCTTCCCAGTGCAAATGGGACATTTGCCTCCAGAGGCTATAAGAGCTGCACCCATGTGTGTGGGGTAACATTGGGGATTGAAATGCAGCTGGTGTGACACGGCTACCCAGGTCCCCTCTGCCCAGTCCCCTATATGTCACCTGCACATGTCCAAGTCTTTGTAGATCATTCCCTGAGCTCTGCAGCCTTAGAGAAGTTAGGTTCTCCTTATCCTTAGAGTGTGTCCCATAGAGGTCCTGGATTCCCAGGTGCAGGATGAGCCCTCCATGTAGGAGATGGCTCTGGGACCATTCACTGGCACCTTCCCTACTTTAATCCCATGAACCTGATTCTTTCCTCTCTCTGTGTCTTTGGTTGGGAAGATGTTGGAATGCACCTTAGTTTTTGGCAATAAGAGAGAAAAAGCACAGTTCACAGAGAGCTGTCACCTGGTCAAGCAGCGTCTGCCGAGAGCCACCAGGGGACCTACTCTCTCTCTGCTCCCTGCTCCTTGCGGCATCCTCATGAGCTCCTGGACGTTGGACTCTGGGTTCCCAATCCCTCCATGCTGCATGAGTGACCAGAGGCCATGAACGGGCAGAGTGACTGTCTAATAGGCAGACAGTGTGTGTCTGGGATGATCAGAAAGCACTTCCAGCAGTCTGTTCAGACAGAACCTCCAACTCCACGTCTGCCCCTCAGGAAGTGACAGTGAAGTCTGACCCTGAGGGACCTGTAGGCTCAGCATCTTTAGGTCTGGCTCTGGCTTGGCCTAGGGCTGGGGCAGAAGGGAAGTGAGAGGGAGGTTCAGCCGTGGGCAGCCCAGGCCCAGCTGTCCTGTCAGGGGCTGAGCCTTCTGCGGTGTGGGTCCTGCAGAGACAGCCATGAGGGGCTGAGGCCGCAGGATTATGCAGAAAAGCAAAGAAAGTGAGCCCGGAGAGGTCAGAGGACAGGTGTGGGACACATGGGGTAATGGGGGTGCAGCATGAAGAAAAGATTGTCTTTTGTGACACTTAATGAGAGGACACGTGGGGACTAGAACTGTGACAAAGAGAAGACCTGTCAGGTCCTGAGCTCTTGAGTTGAAGAAAACCTGGGCCTGTTCCTGAGGGGCCCTGGGAAAAATCATGGAACAACCATGGTCAGTGTCCTCTATGCAGGGTCATCTGTCCCAGTTGCTGTGCCTCCCAGAGCATCTGGGGTGTGCGGGTCACTCCCTCCCTGTGGTCTCTGTCCCAGCACCTGCTCCCAGTGGGTAGGTCACACTCTGTTCTGAGAAAGGCAGCACAACCCAGGGGAGAAGCACAGATTTGAAGAAGGGGCTGCCTGTGCTCAGGGGTAGGCGTGACTGAGGAGATGTGAGCATCAGGGCTCCACTAGGGGCCTTAGAGAGCAGGGCCTCCTGAGGGCCCTGAACATCCTGGGGTCTCTGTCCCAGGCACTGTCCCACACTCTGTGTCTGAGACAGCAGGAGTGTTTACTCCATGTGCCCAGGGTGTGATTAGAGGGTGCTGAGCCTAAAGATGAAAAGGGCTAATGACCGCTCAGTGTCCAGGGAGGAGGGAGAAGGGTCAGGAACGAGCAGTCCCCCAGGTCTCATGCCCCTCCTCTCCCTCACAGTCACACTCAGTGTCTGCATCCCCCTAGGAGGTCTGCCTGGGGTGGGCAAATGTTTTTCATCCATTTTCTTCTCTTTCTGCGATCTGTGCCAATGAAGAGCTCAGGGGAACAGGGGTGCAGCAGAGGGAGAGGCTGGGCCAGACTGCAGGTCCTGGCCACCTGCGGAGCAGGCTCTGCTCTGTGCAGGGAGGAGGAAGAGGAGCAGCTCCTGGTGCCCTGAAGGGAGAGTCTTCCCTGTCCCCACTGGGCTTCCTGCTCTGCTGCCCCTAAGGGAGGAAGAGCTCCCAGGACTGTCCTGTAAACCACACAGCGACCAGGCACGGGGAGGAGGCTGTGTGGACACCTGGGACTATGTGTGTGGGGCATGGACCCTGCTCACCTCCATCCTTTGTGGGAGGACACAGGGCACAGGAGGGACAGGTCTGGGTCTGGGCAGCAGGGAGTGCTGTGGCCTGTCCCTGAGGCCTGAGCTTTGGTCCCAGCTGGGAGCCCCACCTGGCCTGGTCTGAGCCCTCTGCCCTGTGGTCACTGCGCCAGCATCTGTGTCCTCACAGGTCTCCAGAGCACCAAAGAACAGGCCCACCCAGGCCCATCCCTGCCAGGATCAGCTTTCCAGGCAGTGGTCAGAGGCAGGACCTGTGGTGAGCTGGGACAGCCCAGGGGGAGGCTGTTTTGCATGAAGGGTCCTTCTTGTTTCTGGGCTTCCATAGGGACTAAGAGGGACTAGGGGGGAACGAAGTGGCTCCTAAGGATGCAGAGCTGTGTGGGGTCCCCAGCATGGGTGGCCCCTCTCCTTCTCTCCCCTTCTCACTGTCTGTGCATCAGGCTGGAGAGAAAGCCCCAGGGGCTCTGGACATGTCTCTGTTCACTGACCCACCCTTCTCCCTCTGTGTCCATCCTGAAGTTCAGGGTCTTGGACCAGTCTGTCCTGACTCCACCACTGGCAGCCCTGAGCCTGGGGGGAGGCAGCCTCCAAGTCCTTCCTGGAAGCCGTAGTGACTCTGGTGTGGCTTTTCCTTTGGGACCAACAGCTCCCAGGCTGTGCTGACTTGAAACACTGTTGTCAACAACCCATTGTCCTGCGGGAACTGGCCGTGCTCTGATGGCCCATCTGGAGTAGTGTCAGTGGGGTTCAGTGACCATTCAAACCTTCACTCTGGTCAGCATCAAGGAGGCTGAGCAGGTCAGAGCTCCTGGGACCTCATTATACCTCCTTCCCTGACTGATTGTGGCAGGGCCTGTGTGGAGCTGAACTTCAACTCCACCTCCAGCAAAGTGATGACTGAAGAGGGACTCGGCAGGATGGGCAGCCCTACAGGACGCCCGCCCTGACCCCTGACTGGGGGGACCTTGGAATCCAGGGAGGAGCTGAGCACTGAGTCCCACCTGGTGACGACAGCACTGGACAGGGGAACAGAGGCAGGGTCACTGGCACCTCAGCTGTACTCCCCTCTCCCTGGTGTCAGAGGCATGCAGTCCAGTGGGCAGCTAATCTCACACCCCTTCTTGAAGGGGTCACGTCTGCGCAAATCACTGCTTCCCTTTCCCCAGGAAGGTGTCAGCAGCCCTGGGGCAGTGAGAGTCAGGCCCGCTCAGCTGGGGCAGTGGGGAGCTGAGCCCACGACCCCAGGCCCTTGTGCTTCACCTCGGCAGAGAGGTCCCTGATGCAGAAGGTTAAATAGGAGCCCGAGGAGGTCTGTAATGTAATATCCATAATGTCTGGGGTGTAAAAGATGTCACTTGTCATGTCAAGGAGCAGAAACATACCCACTTAAATGAGAGATGAAATCAACACACACGAACACTGATGTAACTCAGACGCTGAAATTATCCGACAGATTTTCAACTATTAAAACTTTTTAAACAAATGGAAAAGGGGAAACTATCAGAAAAAAATGCAAATTATAAAAATCACACCAAATATAAATTTAAAAAAACCTGAAAAAAAGAATAGACGGAATTTTACAAAGAAAGTTCAGGAGGGACTCAGGAACTGGTAACATCTGATTGTTTGTCATGGGGGAAGTCGCTCCACAGGACAGGAGAATGACGTGAAAATAAGGGAGTGACGAAGTGAAAAGCTATAAATGGGTTTGACTTGGGGAAAAATTCAGTGGAAATTGTTAAATAATTTTGATTTGTTCAAAGAAAGAAAGGGCTACATTTAGCTCCTCATAATCAGCCCAGTCACATTCTCCTGAGAATGTCACCAAGGGGTCCTGGGGACTTTCTCCGAGCTGAGCAAGGCCTGAAATAAACTCATAGGGTTAACCTGAGCCTGTGCTCTCTGGAGCCCTCACTCACTCTGTCCCCAAAAGGGATGATCAATCTCACCTGCAGCTATAGCCTCTGGAGAGGCGACCAGCAGTCCCTGTCCACCTGCGTCCACCAGAAGTCTAGACCAGCCCCCCAAACTCTGATTCATGATACAAAGAAGAAACACTACTGGGCTCCCGGCCGGTCACCAGGATCCCTGCTGGGGATGGAGCTGTCCTGTTCCCCTCAGGCCCCAGCCAGAGGACTCAGTACAGCTGCTGGCTACACCACAGAGATGGAGCTGTCCTGTTTCCCTCAGGCCCCAGCCAGAGGACTCAGTACAGCTGCTGGCTACACCACAGAGATGTTCAGTGAGTGACCCGGATGGGGACCAAGTCATGAGCCTGCTTGTAACCGAGCCTGGGTGCAGATATGATAACATCCTGGATCACAGGACCAGACGCCTGAGATCTCAGGATGGCCCTAATTGAGACCATACAAAGAAAAATAGGGAAGGGACGCATCTGAACTGAAGCCTCTGTGTGCCTGAGGCTGGTAGTTGCGGGAATGGTGGGTGATGTGTGAAGAACTGGTCCAGAGAGCCCGGAATCCAGTGTGCTGTAACTGTGTTACCTCACCCCGCGTAGACTCTGTGCTCACCGCTGTCCTGCTGTATTCCACGTGTACTACTGTGCACTGCTGTGCGTCTTCATTGTTTTGTCAAACACTTTCTCACTGTGGCTGATTAGATCCCTGGATGTGGAGACCTGGACGTGGAGGGCTGACCGCGCCCGGAAGGCAGCCACAGACTCACCAGCGTCTACAAGCTCCGTGTGCTGCTGCGGTTGCTGCTCGTCAGACAAACAGAAATTGACCTAAAGTGACATGGAACAGCAAGGATCCCAGTTACCATCGTCTTATAGAGGAAGAAAATTCCACTTCCCGATTTCAAAGCTTACTATAACGCTGCATTACTCAAAATGCTGCAGTGCAGGCGTAAGGACAGCCTGTAATTACCGAGGGTATTACTGAGAGCTCAGAGGTTATACAGCTCTAGACACTTGAACACACAGGATGAAATGATAGGTTCTGCAGCTTCTCAGGAAATTCTTCTGAAAGAGCTGGATATATACACAAAAAATAATAACTATGCCCCCCCCACTTAGAAAACATACAAAAACCAAACTCAAAGTGTATTAAAGATCTAAATGCGATAGTTGTAACTGTGAAACACTTAGAACAAACATAAAAGCATAAAAGCTTAATAAATATGGATTTTGAAATGGGTTATGAGATATGACACCATAAGTATAACCAACAAAACCTTCAAATTTGACTTCATGAATTTTTTTTTATTTTTTGCAAGAGAGTCTCACTATGTCACCCTCTGTAGAGTGCTTTAGCATCACAGCTCACAGCAACCTCAAACTCTTGTGCTTAAGCGATTCTCTTGCCTCAGCCTCCCAAGTAGCTGGGACTACAGGTGCCTGACACAAGGCCCGGCTATTTTTTTGTCGTAGTTGTCATTGTTGCTTAGCTGGCCCGGGCACCACCCTCGATGCATATGGCTGGCGCCGTAACCACTGTGCTAAGGACGCTGAGACGTGATGACAATTTACGTGTTTATCAACCGGACATGGTCAAAGGGATAGAAAGTCAAACACTAACAGAAGAAACACGTGCTGATCACATATCTGAGAAAGCTCTAATATCTCACCTCTAATAGAAAGTCTCACAACTGACATAAAAAGGCAACCACCCTGTCATGGTGCAACGTGGGCAGAGACAGAGCAGAGAAAGCATCCGAGGCCTTTCCAACTAACAGGTCTTGGCTGGTCTGTCGCTGTCCTTAGTGGTTCTGGTGAGCTGACCCCACAACAAATCCACAGTGGGAAGAAATGGCCACGGAGTAAACTGCCGAGGAGGCTGCGACACTGAAGTCAGGGCTTAGCCAAGGTGAACAGCTGTCCTGTGGAGGAGGTGCCAGGAAGTGAAGGGGTCCCTCTGTCTGAGGAGGGCAGCAGAGAAGAGGTGGGGAGCCCAGTGCTCTCCCCAGGGTCCCCTGCTGGGCATCACAGACCTGAGTGAATCCATCCCTGAGGCAGCAGGGGGCGCTGTGGGGCTGCCGGAATGGAAACCAGCCACCTGCTCCCTGCTGGGGGCCCAGGTGCCCACTGTCCCCTGGGACAGACTGACTGCTTACTCTCAGCCCCCAGAAGGCTCAGGCCAGGCCCTGCCAGCCTCATGTAGAGAAGCCTCCGTGCCCAGGGGCTGGAAGGCCATTCGAGGGGAGGGGACTGATTTGCATGGAAGGCCCGTCAGTCCCCACAGTGGGGAAGTAGGTACAAGAGACAGGGGCAGCTCTGAGGCAGCTGCGGGTCCCCAGGAATCAGAGCTGGCAGGAATCTCCACCATGGCCTGGGCCCCTCTCCTGCTTACCCTCCTCAGTCTCGGCCCAGGTGACAATCCCTGGGAAGCAGAAGTGCCTGGGTTGGGGCGACACCTAGGGAGATTTCTCCCTTTCATTTTGAGAGCATGTGGTGCATGATGACTCCAGACTCACCTCAGGGTCCTGGGCACAGTCCAGACTGACACAGGAAGCCTCGGTGTCAGGGTCTGTGGGACAGAGGGTCACCCTGTCCTGCACTGGAAACAGCAACAATGTTGGAAAGTATAATGTGGCCTGGTTTCAGCAGATTTCTCGTGGTGCCCCCAAAACTGTGATGCTCGGCACATCTCGGCCCTCAGGGATCCCTGATCGCTTCTCTGGCTCCAAGTCTGGGAACACGGCTTCCCTGACCATCTCGGGCCTTCAGGCTGAGGACGAGGCTGATTATTTCTGTTCAACATGGGACAAGAGCCTGAATGTTGACACAGTGCTCCAGACTCATGGGGAACTGAGACAAAAACCTGCCCCTGCTCCCCTGTGGTCACCCTCATGACTGCCTGTGACAAACCCCAGCCAAGAGCCTGACTGTGACCAGCCCTGGAGTGTCCACACTTGGGGATCTGATTCTCAGATCACAGACCTGTTAAGAGGGTCAGTGACTGTCCAATGTCAGTGACTTCCTGTCTTTCATATTATTTTTCTGAAAACATCTTTTAAAGGTATAATTGCATATCATAAATAGCAAACATTTATAAGCTTCAATTTTTTTTAGTATGCACAGTGTTGTATAACCAGTCACCATAATATAAATGTGAGTATTTCAATTATTCTACAAAGGAACAATTATTATGGTAATAGCCAGTATTGTTATACCTTTGAGCTATAAATCCAATTTTTGATTTCTCCATAATTTAGGGAAATAATGCATTAAAATGTTTATTGGTCCACTTGTTTGGTCATACACTTAATAAAAATGTAATTTAGTGGTAGCAGGACTTCATTCATTTTTATTGCCAAATACCACTCCACAGTATGGATATTCTAAGGTGGTTTAACTATTTATCATTTGGCCATTTGGGTTCTAAGCCTTTTGATTTTCTGAGCAATCCACTGTAAATACTGGTGTACACTGTGTTCATGTATCTTGGGTGTCTAGTAGGGTGAAATTTCAGGGTGACATAGTAACCCCTTTTAGGAAAATGTTTTCTTTCCAAAGAGGCTGCGCCAGGTTACATCTCCATGACTAATAAGTGAGTGTTTCAACTTCTCCACATTCTCAGCAACATCTTCTATTCTCCGTCATTTTGTTTATAGCCACCCTGACGGGACTGCAGTGGAACCTCATTCTAGATCTGATCGCATTTCCCAGTAGTTGATGGTATCAGGAATCTTTTCATAATCTTGATTCTAATTGTGAATAAGTCAGGAAGGTCTGAGGCTCTTCCTGAGTCCCTGACTTCAAACCATGTTAGATTGAGATCTTGTTGAAATTACACACTGAGCCTGCTCACCTCCATGAGCATAAAATTCACGTTCAAGAACAGATCTCCTTCTAGAGACAACAGAATGGGCAGAACGAGGCCCATCCACCCAGGCCAGGCTCAGGAGACACCGCGACGTGTAGACTCCACCTGTGCCAGTCACCACAGCCCCAGGGCTACACCGGGCTCCAGGTCCGTTCTAGAGACCGTCACTCACTCCATCACTACAGGGGACACAGAGCAGGTCCAGAGAGGGTCCCCTGCAGCCTTTGCAGAGGATGTTCCACTGGAACCAGGATTTGGGGGGACTTGCTGCAATGCCCACAGAAAATAGTCATTATTAACCACAAGCCCAGTGTCTCTACTCAATCATGCGGCAAAGAGCACAAAACAATATTCCGTGACAAATGAAAATTCCATGAAGTGGAATAAAATGAGACTTAAGTCAGTGAAGAGGTAGAGTACATGGATTGGTAAGAAAGTTTGAGAGTCACAAAAATAAAAATGATGTATATTATAATGTAGCAATATACTAAAAGTATTTTTATCAATACTAGTCAACATGATGGGAATATTAATGACATTTTTATAATAACGTGGAAAAATTTAAATCCATGGAATAGTGTCAAATATTTTGCAAATGAACAGAAAGACTGGAGCATACACTTAGATTATGAGACAGAGCTTAAAACAAAATGAATGTAAACAGTTAACGCTATTGCTGGAACACATAGAAGAAACTTTCATTAACAGTTCAGAAAGACCTTGGTATTGAGCAGCCTTAGAATAGCTGTCAGGTCCCACGCTGCAAACCCAGTAGGCTCCGTGTCCCGGCAGAAGCATGCATCCTGCAGAATTGCTTCTAAGTTCTATTCACAGTGAGATTCATCATTCCAGATAGGGAAACTACGTTCATATAAATTTAAAACAACAAACAGCCCAGCACTGATGGCATGGTAAAGAAAGCTCTTAATCTTTCATGAACAACCTGAGAACTGGATAACAGCTTTCTAAAAATATTTCAGTCCTTAGGAGTCATGTGGGGTAAGGCTGGGATCTTTGACAGAAAATAGGAGGTGACATCAGTGTTGTTCTCTGTGACTCTTATTGGAAACGAGACAAGCCAGGGAGCCTCCTGGTATCTCCTGAGACTCAGGTGAGCTCCAGGGCCGAGGGTCCCTGGCTCTCCCCAGATCCAGGGAAGCCTTTGCCAGCGCTGGGCGCAGCTCATCTCTGGCTCCAGCGTGAGGTCAAGGCTATAATGAAATAAGACTTTTTCACAGGGTTCCATGTGAGGTTTTCTCTGAAAATTAAAGTATGTTGAGTCTGGGGCCTGTGAGAAGCAGGTGACAGTGAGGGACTGGACAGGGATTTATTCTGTGTGGGGAGGGACACGGGTGAGAGACAAATGGGCCAGGAGCTGGCAGAGGAGGGGGCTTCAGACCAGACCCGACCTGGTGAAAGGAGGGGGGAGGATGGGCAGGGTGGGGCTCAGACCATTGGCAGGTCTGAGAAAGCCCCAGCAGGCTGAGTGGGTCCTTGTGCCTGGGGTCCTCATCAGGGGAGCCCTGCTTCCTGCACAAGGCCCTGGCTGTAGTGAACCCTGGGACCATCACTGCCTAAAGCCAGCCTGGGTCCCGGGCTCAGTCACCTGTGCTGCTCCCCGCAGCTTCTCCTGGGGGGAGGTCTCAGGGGCACCTGCATCTGCTGCCATGTCCACCCTCAGGACAGGGCTGTGTCCTCCCCTGCCTGCTCCTCCACTGGAGCCCATGTGAACTCAAAGCTGAAGCGTCTCAGGTCTTTGGAGCCTTTGCCACCCACAGGTCCTGCAGCCTCTGAGACACCCCCTTCTGTGCTGTCTGCTGGGGGTGGATTCAGAGGGTCACCTGTCTCTGAGACGTCACCTTCCCTGGGAGACACAGTGAGGTCCTCAGGTCTGGGCTGTCCTTTTGGGCCTCTGACACTCCTCTCCTGGGCCCACTGCCCCTGCTCCAGTGACCGAGGACCTGTCTCTAAACTCTGACATGTGCCAGATGTCCCCTAAATAATTGTTTAAAGAATGAACAACTGGCTCATCTTACGTGCCCTGTCAGGCAATTATTATACCAGCCACGTTATTCCCATAGAAGATGAAAATGAATCCCTGCTACCCTGATTATCTCTAACTCAGGCTAACCTGTTTCCACTCTGCCACACCACAGTCACAGTGTGACAAGCGCCCCCACCCCCGAACCCCACCACAACCCTCAGCCCTGCTGTCCCCTGAGACCTCACCAGCATCAGTCAGCACCACGGCTTGTCTGGACTCCTCCTCCACCCACTGTCCACTCTGGACCATCTTCTCCTCTCTCACTGCCTGGGCCTCATGTCCCCCTCAGAGGTACATGACACTCTTTCCCAGTGTTCTCTGCTGCCATCTTCCTCCACCTGCCCAGGAAAGGTTCCTGCCATGTCAGTGTCCCAAGTTCTCATAGACCTCCTCTCCTAGAGCTGAGTCTCTAATAGGATAACTGAGGACAAGCCCAACTGGGATTCCCCATCTCCCCATCACAGGGAGCAGAATCAGCCCCATAGGCCTGGGCATCGGCCCCACTGGATGTCTGGGCCCCACATCCACCTCCACACCCTCTGCCCACCGTCCCCTCTCCCAACCAGGCCTGCTCTGGAAGGGGATGAGCCTCCTGCAGTGTCTGGTTCCCCTCCATAAGTGTCCCCTTCCCCTTGGTGACCTCCTCTTCACACTTAGCATCTTGAGCCAGCGCCCCTTCCTCTGAGCCGCCCATGCTGTGCTCCACTCTATCACCATATCCTCAGCTCCAGAGCAGTGACATGCTCCCCTGGGCCAGGGTTCCATGTGGGACATGCCTGCCGAGCTCTCTCCCATCTTTGCCAACGTGCTGGACAGAGCAGTGAGTGAGGCTGGAGCCCCAGGACCAGGGCAGGGGCTGCAGGTAACTGTGGGGAGGACAAGACCAGACCAGGAAGGTCTGTAATACATTTTATTTATATTCTAGGCATAACTAAGGGGCCTGAGGAGTGTGGGGTTTGTGAAACAGCCAGGAGGAGTCAGTGCCAGATTTTAAGCCAGGGAGTGACCAGCCTGACCTGAACTAGAAGGACCTCTCTGGATTCTTTGCGTACCTCAGAGAAGCCAGTGATCCTGATCTTAGTTATTTACTAAGGAACCTGAGTTTAGGAGTTTGGGGACCACTCGTACCGTTAAATCAGATTTGCTCCTGGGATACAGTGAGGATTGCTGGTGTCTGCATTCATCTGCCCAGAAAGTCAAGATTTCTGCAGAAACATTAAAATGTCACACACACCGTCCAAGTAAACTATTGAAAAATGTAAGTAAAAAAATACATGTAGGGAAAGTTATGTTTAGAATATAAATAAAATGTATTACATCTCAAACAAAATACAGATAAGAAATATATGTTATCATAAACAGAAAAGAATAAACTTGGGAACATAAAGCTCACTTCATATAATTAAGACATATTGTACACACGAACCAGTAAAGATTATGCCCACTCCCCACTGATTTTTACAAATCAGGTGGAGTCAGAATCAACATTCTAAAATCACTGTGTACATTTTGAAATATTTTCTGACTTGCTGATTTTTAAACCTGTCAGTGAGCCAATTCCTGGAACATTCCTCTTCAAGCCTTCCCTGAAGAGCACATTACACCATTCAAACAGCTCAACTGTTCCGCATCAGTGGCGCCTGCCATGATGGCACAAGAGGGTCATTTAGATTTTTCGAGGAGGTACTCTGGGCATCCTGACATCTTAAAAAATATAAATGCATATGATTATCCTCTTATATTCCAGGATTCATTCTGGGTGAGAGAAAATCCAGGAACCCTTCACATTGTGCTGGGGTGATTATACCAGGAAATCAGCCCATGGGTGAATGAACAGACAGTGAAACGGAGCTGGGCTCTCAGGTCTGTCTGGGCCATGGGGAGGTGTGTGCTGAGACCAGCAGGGGGCGCTGGGGGACTGCCCTTTGGGCCCTGTGCTCACTGATGGGGACTCAGCAGCTGTGTCCTCTCTGGCTTGGCACAGTCCCCTGACCAGGGACCTTTGTATGGTCTCAGCAGGTGCTTCCTCCCAGGGCTCCCCCAAGGAGCAAAGCAAACCTCCCCCTCCTCAGTCTGCACGGAGAGCTGAGCCCCAGCGCAGGGTCAGGGAGGGGCTGGGCAGTCCCTGGATGGAGAGGAATTTGCATGAGCAGCCCCACCTGTGCAGAGGGTGGGGAGAAAAGGGGGCCTGAGGCAGCCCAGCCCCACTGTGGGGACCAGGGCTGTGTCCACCATGGCCTGGGCTGCTGTCCTCCTCATGATCCTCTCTCACTGCTCAGGTAGGGACTGGACTCAGAAGCCAGGAACAGCTCCTATCCCGATTCTTGATCTTCGGGGAAAGATTTCTGAGACACCTGACCCTTGATGCTGCCCCAGTAAGCACTTGTGTCTGTGTTTGCAGGTTCCCTCTCCCAGCCTGTGCTGACTCAGCCGCCCTCCCTCTCTGCATCCCTGGGAGCATCAGCCAGACTCACCTGCACCCTGAGAAGTGGCATCAATGTTGGTGGCTATACCATATTTTGGTACCAGCAGAAGCCAGGGAGCCCTCCCCAGTACCTCCTGTACTACTACTCAGACTCAAGTAAACACCAGGGCTCTGGGGTCCCCAGCCGCTTCTCTGGATCCAAAGACGCCTCCGCCAATGCAGGGATCCTGCACATCTCTGGGCTGCAGGCCGAGGACGAGGCTGACTATTACTGTGGCATATGGTACAGCGATGCTTCTCACAGTGACACAAGCAGATGGGGAAGTGGGACAAAACCAGCCTGCTGCTCTTACCGGTTTATGTTAAAATGTATCCATACTACTATTATTCAAACATCACAAATTTTTCCTAGTTTTTTTTTCCAAGAGAGTATGAACATTCAACACAATCAAAGAAAAGCCAAAATAATTCTTAAACCACAATATTACTCAAGATCAATTAATTCTGCTAAACTGCACCTTTATCTAAAATTCAGCTACATCCACAGGGCATCCCGCAATGAAGAATTGTGTCTAATTAGCAACGACCATCCCCGTCCCAGGTCCCCTCCCAGCTCTGGGAATCCACCATGGCCCCAGTGAGACTCTCTCTCCCCTCCCAGCAGCCATAGCAGTGACAGGACCAGGACTGGCCGTGCCCACTACACTCTGGGAAATGTGACATGAAGGACAGGGTCCGGTCAGAATGGGGATGT
Source organism: Nycticebus coucang (assembly GCF_027406575.1). NCBI lineage: Eukaryota > Metazoa > Chordata > Mammalia > Primates > Lorisidae > Nycticebus > Nycticebus coucang. The sequence goes on from NC_069783.1 coordinate 135,606,047, forward strand.
GGACAACATGAAAAGGGAGATGGGCGGTAAAGGATTTGTCATCCATCAGTTTCAAAGTCAAACAGCGGAACAACAGAAAGATCATTTCTCACTCCCGATGCTGCTCCAGATGGACGTTTTAGACCCTGCTGGGCTTGAATGATGCAAAATCATGCACCCCTCTTAATCCCAAATTACAAACTCCCGCCCATTACCTGGAGCTGATGACACAAGTTGTATGTTGAACATTTATGTTAGAACATATCAAGTAAGAGAGAAAATACAATCTGTTTTCGTGGTCATCTCAGTGATGTGTGAATCACTGTGGAAATGTTTACAGCTCAATGACTATTTTATTTTATTTTATTGAGACAGAGTCTCACTTCGTCACCCCCAATAGAGCTCTGTGGTGTCTTAGCTCACAGCAACCTGAAACTCTTGGGCTCAAGCGATTCTCTTGCCTCAGCCTCCCAAGTAGCTGGGACTACCAGCATCCTCCACAATGCCCAGCTATTTTTAGAGAAGGGGTCTCACTCTGGCTCAGGCTGGTCTTGAACCTGTGAGCTCAAGAAATCCACCCACCTAGGCCTCTCAGAGTGCTGGGATTACAGGTGTGAGCTACTGTGCCCGAACTTCCATTACTATAGTATTAACCTTGTGTTTAATTAAGAGATAAAGGACCTTGAAATAGAAGGTTGATGTTCTTATCAGATTGACCTCTCACTTTGTTGTTGAATTTATCCTAGAGATGATGACCCTTTGGCAAACAAGTTGCGATTTTATGAAATGTATATTTATCTTTAGCACCTGCATAATGAAAGGTGGATGTGATTGTGATTGGTTGAATTTAAGTTATAGTAATTTCCACTTACAATCTTAGATAAATTCATAGTTTGATGCCTGAATTTTGTTTCATTTTTTAAAATAAAATCACCATTGTTATTGACATGGCATTGAGCAAGAAATGTTTCCAGTAAACTTGTTTTTTATTTCATTTTATTTTGCTTAATCACGTGTCAGAAGGGATGGTCACTGCAGATGTGAAGGTCTTTCATCCACTCCCTGAAACAACCCTTTATTCAAGGAAAGGAAGGCTGGAGAGTTGTCTTCTGCTGACTTGCTTTTGATGGATAGGGTGTGCTCTGGTTAAAGCAAATGCCATATTCATGTCCAAACGGGAAGGGTTATGTCATCTCCTAAGTATGCCTCAGCTGCTTTTATGTCATTTCATTTTCTCAGTAACAGAAGTTGTGAGCTTTAGAGATTGATTTGATCCTCTCTTACAAACATGCCACAAAATGTTTTGGCCACTGGAGCTGAAGAATAAAATCCTCTACCTCCTTCAGACCTGTCCTCCCGTGACACCTGTCCTAAGTCCATCTCTAGTCTGTGTAAGCTGTCTGGACCAGAAGCCTGGTGCTTATCCCTGTGCACTAGCCATCTCGATTTCATTTGTGTGAAATATTTACCTACCTATCTAGACAGATCCAGATCTAGGCAGGAAGATCCTTATGTGTAGAAGTAAAGTGTCTGCTCCCCAGGGGGTGACCAGCCCCCTCCTCTGTCCTGGACTGTCCAGCTACAAACAGTGCCCGGCACACATCCCATGACCTCCTCCGAGTCTCACTAAACATCCATATATATTTTCCCCTAAGCCACTACATTGGTGGTGATTTGTCCCAGTGACAACTAGAAATGCGTGGAAATGGATGACACAGGTGTGGAGCTGTTATACAAAAACAACTAACACTATGGAAGGAGTTTTGGAACTGGGTAAGGGGGAGAGTTGGAAAGAATTTTTAAAACACTGGTAGAAAAGCCTAGATGGTCGGAACATGCTCTAGGAGAAATGTGGATGCTGAGGCCTGTGCTGGGGCAGGAGGACGTGAGGAGCGTGACGGGGGACAGTGATGTCTCAGGGATGACCCAGCGCTGCACAGACAGGCTGAAGGTGGAAATACGGCTGCTAAAGTGCTCCCGGCCTACTGGGGAGAGCTCATGAGGTGTTAAGGGACGCAGGTGGGAAACTCGGGTAAAGGAGTTCACGGTTACACAGGGGAAGGGGAAGCTGGACTGTGCCAGCACTTGTGTAAAAGCAGAGCTGGGGAGCCATGAACTCTGATAGCTTGTGAGGTTTCCAGTGAAACTACGGAAGGTGTAATCAGGTTCATTCTTGCTAATGTGGAATAATTTTATGAGGAAAACACCCAGTAAGAGCGGAACCCAAGTAGACAGGAGCAAAGGCGTAGCACTTCAGGAAAGTATAGGCATGTTCCGCCCATTGCTGGCTTCCTCCTTCCCTGGAGCCCCAGGGGAACTGCCATCCCTTCCCCGCTCTGCTTTCTTACCTGTCCAGGATATGGTCCAGGCCTCCCACGTGATGGGCGGAGGGGACAACAGGTCCTGTGTTTTGTACTGTATCCAGTATCCAGGTGTTCACTTCTCACACTGCTGCCCCCAGATACAAACCGGTGATCGCTGCTCCCCTAAAGCATCCTTGTGGGGGAGGGAGACAGACAAAATGCTCGTTAGCGCTGGGAATTTCAGGGCGGGCCTCTAATTTCGAAGACCCTCCTTTCACTCCCAAGTCTACAGATTGCAGACGCCCTCTGCACGTGTGGAGACGTTCAAATGATGTAGCAGTTGTGACGCCCTTATTTTTTTTTTTTTTAGCTCTTTATTTATTTATTTATTTTTTATTGTTGGGGATTCATTGAGGCTACAATAAGCCAGGTTACACTGATTGCAATTGTTAGGTAAAGTCCCTCTTGCAATCATGTCTTGCTCCCATAAAGTGTGACACACACCAAGGCCCCACCCCCGTCCCTCCGTCCCTCTTTCTGCTTCCCCCCCATAACCTTAATTGTCATTAATTGTCCTCATATCAAAATTGAGTACATAGGATTCATGCTTCTCCATTCTTGTGATGCTTTACTAAGAATAATGTCTTCCACGTGCTCCCCAGGGCTGCACCTCCCTGCACACAAGGCTCACAGCTAAGTCACTGTACTCCTGTCATGCCAGGAGTACATGCCAAAAGTCATGCCCCATGCTTTTCCATAAAGCCTCAGATCATCACCCTTCCCCCACCTAGTGTGGGGCTTAGATGACAGCACAGCAGTCACTTCCCACCAACAGATGGGCGGCACCCACCTGCTGTAGCCTGTGGGTCACACGCATAGCTGATCGTCTGTCCTGCCTGTGGCCTGGCTGGCCTTCCTACAGCGAGGGCTGACACCTACATGGCCACTCCACCTCATCGGTCACAGGAGGCAGCTGTGGCCTAATACACTTTGCAAAGGGGTCGGGGTCAAGTCCACCCATTTGGTAAAATACTCTAGAGATACACTTTTTGTATCTTGGGAGCCCTGGAGATTTTAGACACAACTCCAGAGCGACATTTTTAAAACCAGGAAATGTAAAAATGTGAATAATAGCGGATATGAACAGGCTGACTGAGAAGGATCTGGAAGATTCTGCCCATCGGCCAACGGCACTATGGGGCGCAGGTGGGATGTGTGACGCCCTCCCTGGTCTGCAGAGTTTGCTCCACTATGTGTCACATTAGGTCTCTGGGACCTCAGGTCTGTGTCTCCTATGGACTGACCAGGTGTGGGAGGCTTTCTCTAATGAGTTCCTAGGATCCCTCCCCTCTGGTGCTCATGTCCCTGGAGGTACCGAATAAGGGTCACTGTGTAGCTGATAGGGGTCTATTGAAAGTACCAAGGTGGGCAGTTCGGAAAAGGAAAGCTTCTTTCTTCATAATGGATTTGTAGCCCACAGTGACTCTGGCAGGCTGGGAAATGGGCTCCAGCAACACATGCTTCAGGGAGAGACAGAGTGGTCTGTATTTTACAGTAAAGAGGGGGCTAAATACACAGATTTCACCAACTAAAAGAGGTGACAAGAATATTTATAAAAAGAAAATAGAACTGTGTCCCCTCAGCCGACATGGGTCCGTTCAGTCAAGGTCAGAGGCAGCCTTGGGATCTTACTTTTAGGTCCCATGGAACATGGAGGAATTACTGAGAGTGACTTTGGATGCTGGGTCCTAAAAGACGTTGTGATTTCCATCTGGCTCTTTCTAAGCTCACTTGATTGGAGGGAAGCAGCTGTCACGTTGTGAGGACACACGTGGAGCCCGAGGAAATGTTCACGCATCGAAGGATGGAGGCTTCTGCCATGAGCCGGGGGACTTAGCCAGTGTGGAAGTGGATCCTCAGTCCGGTCTAGTCTGTCTGGATGTCGTTCTGGTCACAACCGTGGCAGCTGCTTCCTCCCTGGGCCACCGTCCCTGTAGGGAAACCTTGAGTCTCACACATCAGACTCTCTGTCTAAAAGGCCAAGCTCAGACCTCAGCAGTCCCCAGAGGGGAGCAGAGGCCCCCAGTGGATCAGACACATTTGCATGAACGGCCCTGTGGGCACGTGGAGAGAGAAAAAGGCCTGGGCAGCCCAGCACGGCACTTGGGTTTCAGGAGGTCTGAGCCCACCATGGCCTGAAGCCCCCTCGTCCTCATGGTCCTGTCTCACTGCACAGGTGGGAACATCACAGCTGCCAGGAGCAGCTCCTGAGCCTGTGTCATCTCCTCTGGCTCAGGCCTCCAAGCAGCCGAACCCTGGTACCTCCTCGGCACCCGTGAGCGTCTGTGTTCTCAGGTTCCCTCTCCCAGCCTGGGCTGACTCAGCCCTTCTCCCTCTCTGCATCCCTGGGAGCATCAGCCAGACTCAGCTACCCACTGAGCAGTGGCGTCAATGTTGGGGACTTCAGGATATGGAGGATTCAGCAGAATACAGGGAGCCCTCACTGAGCTACTACTCAGGCTCAGATAAGCACCAGGGCTCCAGGGTCCCCAGCCACTTCTCTGGATCCAAAGATGCCTTGGCCAATGCAGGGATCCTGCTCATCTCTGGGCTGCAGGCTGAGGACGAGGCTGCCTGTCACTGCAGTAGGAATCGCGCAACACTGACACTCCATACTGTGCTCTAGACCCACGGGGAAGGGAGAGGAAAACCTCCTGTCTGCTATCCTAGCCTGGTGCCGTCACCCTGCTTGCTGATTGGGAGGAAGTCTAGCTCAGTGTGACTTCTGTTTTCAGATCATCAACCGATGAAAGCGTCCTTCCAGATTAGTGGGGTGGGGTGTGAGGAAGAACCGTAGTCAGGGCAGAGCTAAAGCTGAGGCCTGGGAGCAGCCATCACTCATGCTGAGGCCCGGGAGCAGCCATCACTCATGCTGATGCCTGGGAGCATCACTCATGCTCGTAATTAGCCGCTGTTGCCCCGTCTGCTGCTCTGGACTCACACAGTGGGGAGTCGCAGAAATCCTTCACTTTACCCATAGATAACAGCCCCCTGTGCCAGCAGTGATGTGCCCCAGGTGTCCAGCTCAGTGAGCAGCCCCCCCACCAGGGAGTGACATGGCCGCCTCCTGTGCAGCAGAGTGGATCGGGTGTGTTCTGTCCCCCATCCCCACTTCTCAGCAGAAGCCCCAGATAGCGACACCTGGTGGTTCCCATCTCCCAGGGTCCTTCACGTCATGTGATCATGTGTGTTCCCAGACTCAGTCCTGTCCCCTCTCTGGGTGTCTCTCCCTGCGGGGCACCACTGCAGTGCAGCCTGTAGCAGTCCTCAGCCTGGTCCTTCAGCTGAAGCCCTGGGTGAGTCAGGACAGCTTTGCCCCCAAGGAGGGAAACTGAGAACTAGGCTGGCGTCCAGGAGTGTTTGTTTTTGAATCAACCTTTGGCTGAGCCTGGGAGCACAAATGATTACGTATTCTCAGGATCGCATGACCAGACCGCGCCCTCTCAGGGCAGCCTGCACGTTGCCTGTGCTCCAGAGAAAGTGAATGGAAGACTCTAAACTGATTCCTAGACCCCTTTGTCTCTTGTACTGGAGGGATCTGTGCATCATTTGAGAGGACGTGGACCACAGGAGAATTCCATTATCTGTGTTCCAAACTACGAACATCGGCTGGATCAGGCTTAAAGACTAAGGTCAAACACATTTCCTTTAGAAACCAGCATCTCCAAGGAGGCTCTTTCTGCCAACTAAGGGTGACAGGAGGAAATCCTTTTCTTTTTCATTTTATTTTATTTTATTTTATTTTATTTTTTATTAAATCATAGCTGTGTACATTGATATGATCATGGGGCATCATTCACTAGCTTCACAGACCGTTTACCAAGTTTGACATATACCCTTGTAAGATGCACCGCTGGTGTAATCCCACCAATCCCCTTCCCTCTGCCAGGAAATCCTTTTCTGTATGTGAATAAACTTTATTAGGTTCTACTTTAATACTACATGCAATGTGTACCTGCAATTTGTATGTTCCATGAGGTTTTAAAAATATTTTATGATATTTGAAAAGATGGTTCCTCTCTATTGCTATGTTTCAGTAAATACCCCTGAGCGTGTCTGAAGTCCTAACCCAACTCCTGCTTAAGGTGACATTATTTAAAAATCATATAATTGCCGATGCAGGTATTTGAGACAAGGCCTTACAGGTGCTCTGACATGACGTGCCTGGAGTCTTGATGAGAAATCACGAGAATACAGGGGACGCAAAGAGGAGGCCACGTGAAGAGGAGGGCAGTGGGGGACTGATGCAGGGGAAAGGCCAGGGAGGTGAAGAGAGCTGCAAAATGCCAGCAGCCGTGCGGGGAAGGGGGCTGGGATCCACCAGCAGGCTGGGATCCACCACAGCACCCCAGTACAGAGTGTGGGCTCTCAAGTACCATGCTTCATCTTTCATTATTTTTCATTAAGTTTACCAGGGCTTTTATTTATGAGACCAGATATCTTATGCTTTGGATGACACTGTAACTTGAATGATTTGATATCACAAAAATGTAATAAAATTAAAAGGCCTATTAAAAGGATGGACACTGACAGCTCAGAAAATAAGAAAGAAAAGTTAAAAGTTCTCATTTCAAAGCAAGGTAAAAAGAGACATAGTGATGTCACTCCTGAAAACATCAATACGCAGGGGAAGGGGGCGGGTCCGAGGGCCCAGGGCCCTGTCTGGGGACTGTGATGCGCTGGCCGGCAGAGCTGTGACACAGGCCACTGCAGCTGCTCTGAGTGCCGTCCCAGGACCCTGATCCGCCACTCCACATGACAGAGGCTCTGAAGTTGACCGCCGTTATTCCAGGATCATCAGTTTTTCCAGAAGTGAGATATTTGTGCTCAGACGTCTAACCCTTATGGCAGTCATTGTCATTTAAGGTTAATACAGTGACTCTTCTGCTACTTAAAATGCACGAGTATGTAAACTTGCTTAGTATTAATAAGGTTATAAATAGTAAGGAAAATTCCCACTTTCACACGCTCTCACTCCTTCCCTCTGCAGAGATGTGAAGATGAAAAGACACATTCTTATTAAACCCTCTGGTCATCTCTGGGGATGGGTGAGCTCAGGGGAGTGTCCCCCACACGTGCTGGGAAGCTGGGCTGCACTGTGCCAGCACGTCCTGCACAGAGTGGGGCGCAGGAGGGCACTTGGCTGGGCTCACTGGCAGGAGGCAGAACAGACCGAGACCTGAGGAACAATCCTTCACCAAGCCCACCGGCGGCCTCCTGCCTGTGTCGGACCAGAGACTCTCAGACGTTCCCGTGCACGGGGGTCACCTGGGATCCTGTCATAGGCAGACTCTGACTCATGGGTCTGGAATGAAGCCTGAGATTCTACATGTCTCAAAGATGCCTTTCTGAAACATCCACATAATGCCTTAAAGTCACCAAACACGTCAGAATGAGGAGAAATGAGGAGGAAGCCATTAGCAGATAAACAGCGGAGAGAAACCTCTCACAGAGACATGGGGAATTTTGATCGCAGAAGGATCCCTGAGTTTGTGGGATCCCACACCCCAAACCTCCCTTGACCCAATTGCCCCTTGGAGTCTTCCCCAATCTCCCCACTTTCTTCTCCTCCAGTCCCTTCTGCAGTGGGGACCTTCCTCTCCCCTCCCGTCTCTGACTCACGACTTCCCTTCTCAGTCCTCGGGTCTCTCTTTCCCCTTCCCTTCTATCCTGTGAATGTCTCAACTGCAATACTTATGTAAGAAAAGACACGGACATTTAAACACCTTTATTTGGGAATTTTTATTCACATCCTGTAATTTTCAGAAATTTCTCTGATCTTGCACTTGAGAAGAATCCCCATGTGAGCTGATCATCTCATATAACTGCAGGGGCCTCCTCATCCCTGGGACTCTCCTCACTCCCCAGTGACTCCAGTGACCCCAGCCTGCTCCTTTATCCCCCAGACAGTCCCCACTCTGCTCCCTGTGTGTGATCTCCTGAGGGATCCGGTGGGGAGAGAGAAACCGGCTTCAAGAGCAGCCTGGGAAGTGGGATCATGGCTGACCTGTCCTGCTCTCAGCAAATGTTCATCTTATTTCATGTGCAGTTTGTCCAGGAGACACCCCTGCCCCCTTAATGTGGGATGAGTTGTGTGTCCTGAGGAGGCAGATAAAGAAAACTACGGACTGACATGAGGTAAGAGCTCCCGTAAGGAGGGATCTTGCACTGCCTTTCAGCAGGGGGTGGGCAGTGGTCAAGGCCCTGGTGGGGCTGGAGCCTTTGTCAGGAACCCCTGGCATCTGGTCACAGACATGCTGGACTTGGACTTGTGCAGCAGGGGGCGCTGCGGAGCTATCACGGAGGGTTCTGTGGGGCTCAGCTGGGATCCCAGACACTTGGCCCTGGGTTCTGCTCAGGGCTCACTGGAGCCAGCACCTGTGTCCTCTCTGGCCCCGTGGGAGCCTCAGGCCAGGCCCAGCATACACCCACTTCTACAAGAAAGGATACGAGGACACTGGGGCTGCACACAGGCCCAGGGAGGGTTGGGCTGGGCAGGGCAAGAGCAGCACATTTGCATGCAGGGCCCCTCTCTCTCCTTTGGGGCTGGAGGGGGCATAAGAGAGACCTGCAGCCTGTCTGCCTCAGCAGAGCTCTGGGGTGTTCGCACCATGGCCTGGACCCCACTTCTCCTCCTCAGCCTCGTCCTTCACTGCACAGGTCAGGACGGTCCTCAGCACCATGAACCCCCAGTTTTCAAACCCATGCCAGGACTGTCCTTTCTTCCTGTCCTTTCTCCAGGTCATAATGGGTGTCTGTGTTTCCAGGGTCCCTCTCCCAGCCTGTGCTGACTCAGCCGCCCTCTGCATCTGCCTCTCTGGGAGCCTCAGTCAAGATCACCTGCACCCTGAGCAGTGAGCTCAGCTACTACGATGTTGCTTGGCACCAGCAGCAGCCGGGGAAGGCCCCTCGGTACCTGATGTGGATTGGCAGTGCTGAGAGCAGCAGCAAGGGGGACGGGATCCCTGACCGCTTCTCTGGCTCCAGCTCTGGGGCTGACCGCTACTTGACCATCTCCAACCTCCAGTCTGAGGACGAGGCTGATTATTACTGTCAGAGCTATGACAGCAGTGATATTGCTCACAGTGATACAGGCAGATGAGGAAGTGGGACAAAAACCTCAGCTTGCGCTGGAGCTTTCTCTCTGACAATTTTCAAAATTCAAAATATGCTCCATATTCACAAACTCTACTTAGGAGACCTTTGGTGTTCAGAATATTTCTACTCTCAATTTCTCACCAAAGTTTCTGAAGTCTCAGGAAAACCAAAAGCAAAACCCAAAGCCTCCTGATGACACTGAAATGTTGCCTGTTTATCCACATGTGATAAATCCAGTGCCTGTGGGGCTGGCCTTGTCCAGGAAACATGAAAAATGAGCCTCTCCTGGCTCATGTGTTGGTCAGGACCCAGGGACCATCTCAGCAGGTGGACAGTCCTACCCCGTGGACTATGTTCTTCCAGTTGTCAGAGTAGAGACCTCCTCTTCCCTCCCAGTCACCTGTGCTCAGGGTTCCCTATATCCTGGGGACTGGGCAGGGGGATTTGAAATGCAGCTGAGGACGTGGGTCAGGGAGGAATTCCAGGCACACAGCTGGCCTGGCTCACTCATGGGTTCCTGCAGCTGTAGTTGTCACATCAGGATAGAGGGTGGATGTGGGGACAGCTATGGCGCTGAGGCAACAACCTCGCTGTGGGAGGTGAGAGGGGAAGTGGAGACTCCACCTCTGCAGGGATCTGCTGAGCTTGCTCCAGGGGAGTTGGGGGATGCAGATCCCATGAATGTGGGAATGACTTTCCTATAGCTGATCCCACACAGAAACATGGGGACCCCATGAGTAGGTTTCCCTGAGACCACAGGCACTGACTTCCGTCCTCCCCTCTCCTGCCTCATTGGAGTTTTTCTAAAGTCCGGGCTGTAACTGTGGCGCTGTGGGACATCAGAGACCAGAAATGCCCCAACTTGCACCTGTGTCACCCTCCCTCTGGAGCTCATGATGTGCCCACGTCCCAAGGTTAGTTTCTACTGCACAGAGAGGGTCACAGACTATGGATCCTATGGAGACCAAGGGTTCCCAGAAAGAAATACAAACATTGTGACTAGACAGGAGTTTTGGGAGTTTCTGAGGTTTAGCCTGATTCTCCTTTGTCACCAGGGCCTCCTTGATACCCCTCACCTCTAGGGACAGGCTCAAGCTGATGATCACTGTTAGAGCTGATTACAACCCAATGCCACCACGAACTCCCATCCATGGGGAAGTGACACAGTGATGTATCCCTCATGTTCCCCTCAAATCCATCCCTCCTCTGTCCCCACCTTGTAGCAACCTCTGCTCAGGCTGTGGCTTGTGCTGTCACTGCTCCCAGAAAGCCTGAGGCTCTGACCTTGGCTCATCCTCGTGGGGCCACAGAGAATCCCACCTTCCCTCCCTGGCTTCCTGTGCAAGAAGAACTTTTGTCTCCAGAGGCTGTAAGAGCCCCCCACACGGGAGTGGGGTATGGCGAGGAATAGAAATGCAATGTAGGTGACCTGACAGGCCCAGGGCCCCTCTGTCCAGCCCGCTAGATGTTGCCTGCACCTGGCTTAAGCTTCTGAATTATTCCCTGACCTCTGAAGCCTCAGGAAATCTGGGTCTTCTTAATCCTCAAAGTGTGTCCGCAGGGGACTCCTGGATTCCAGGTGCACATGAGCCCTCCCTGTAAGGAGATGGCTCTGGGACTCCTCACACTTACCTTCCTGTCATTAATCCCTGGGAACCCTATTCTCTCCCCTCTGTGTTTCTTTAATTGAGATGATGCTGGAATGAACCTCAGTTCTTGGGGACTAAAGGGATAAAAAGCACAACCCACACAGAGAGCTGTCACCTGGTCTAGAATATTTCAAGAGCCACCAGGGGAGCTGCTCTCTGCTCCCTGCTCCTTCCTGCACCATGATGAGCTCCTCAACCTTGGAATTTTCTGTGGTATTCAGGTCTTTAATCCTCCGCTGTCGATTAGTGACCATAGGCTGGGAGGAGCGAGGATAACTGTCTAATAGGCAGACAGTGCGTGTCTGGGATGATCAGAAAGCACTTCCAGCAGTCTGTTCACACAGAATCTCCCTCTCTACTTCTGCTCCTCAGGAACTGACTGTGACAGTGAAGTCTGACCCTGAGGGAGCTGTAGGCTCAGCATCTGCAAGGCCTGGCTCTGGCTTGGCCTAGGGCTGGGGCAGAAGGGAAGTGAGAAGGAGGCTCAGCCGTGGGCAGCCCAGGCCCCGATGTCCTGTTAGGGGCTGAGCTCTCTGCAGTGTGGGTCCTGCAGAGACAGCCTTAGTGGGGCTGAGGCCCCAGGTTTATGTGGAAAAGCGAAATAAAGTGAGCGGGGGAGGTCAGAGGACAGGTGGTGAGCAGATGTGGTGATGGGTGTGCCCCAGGAGGAAGACAGCATTCTTTGTGACCTATAGGGGGGAAAAGTGGGGAGTATAGATCAGTGACAAAGAGAAAACATGGGAGGACCTGAGTGCTGAAGCCACAGGAGTCCTGGGTCTGTCCCTGAGAAGTCCTCAGAAAGATCACATGATGACCACAGTCAGCAACCTCCCTGCAGGGCTCTGCATCCCACCCGCTGTTTCTCCCAGAGCCTCTGGAGTGTGCAGGTCATACTCTCTCTGTGGTCTCTGTCCCAGCACCAGCTCCCAGGGGCAGGTCACACTCTGCCCTGAGTGGGGCTGCACAGCCCAGTGGAGAAACACAGATTTGAAGAAGGAGCCACCTCTGCCCGGGGGGTGGGGGGGTGAGCAGATGGGGGTATCAGGGCTTCCTTAGGGACCTGGGGACAGAGCAGTGGTGCTCCTCACATCTGCTCACGGATGCTCAGTCCAGCTGAGGACTTGGGGCTTCCCAACCCAGGGGCTGTCCCTACATTCTGTGTCTGAGATGATGGAGTGTTTAGTCCATGGTTCAGGATCAAATTAGGGTGTGAAGTTCCCTTCAAAGTTGATAACTAATCTCAGTGCCCAATGAGGAGAAAGAAGGTTCAGGAACAGCACCCCAGGGCTCCCCTTCCCTCTCTCCCTCAGAATCGCACTCAGTGTCTGCATCGCCCTGGAAGGTGGGCCCGCGATTGACAAATTTCATTAAGTCGTTCATTTATCCTTCTTTCTGCAAACTGTGTCTTGAGGGACTGAGAGGAAGGGGGGGCAGAGGGAGAGGCTGGACCCGAGGGCAGGTCCTGGGCATTGGGGAGCAGGCTCTGCTCTGCCTGGGGAGGAGGAAGAGGAGCAGCTCCTAGTGCCCTGGAAGGAGGGGCTGCCCTGTCCTCATTTGGTTTGTGACTCTGCTGACTTCAGGGGAGGCTCCTTAGGGAGGCCGAGCTCTCAGAACTGCCCTGTAAATTGCACATGGAGGTGGGTGGGGAGCCCGGGGGAGGAGCTGTGTGGACACCTGAGACTAAGGCACACTCAGACATGGACACTACCCGGCTCTGTACCAGGCCCTGTGACAGACACAGGATGAGCCCACACATGCTGTCCCTGTGTCTTTCTTAGGTTTGGACTTCCAGGCCCATAGGGCTTGATGACCAGAATCCTACAAATGAGAACTCCTGGAACGTTTGTGTTGTTGCCAAGAATGGCAGAGTTGTGCAGGATAATAAAGACTTGGGGGACTGATGGGAAGCTATGTGAGCAGGACATGAGCTCCCTGGGGCTGGAGGTGGGGCCTGCGGGGAGGGGCTCTGGTCAGGGGACAGGTCCCTCATGCCTGCCCTGTGCCCTCCCTGCAGTAATGAGTGAGTTCTCCCTCTGTTAGCTCACGGGAGACGCAGTGGTTGGAAAGAGCCCAGCTCCCTCTTCTTTCTCTGGCTCCTTCTCTGTCCTGTGACCAGCCTCTGTGCCCTCCTCTTGGATCGAAGGTTCCTGAAGTTCCCACTGAAATCAGATGCTGGGCCCATTCTTTCACAAACTTTGAACAATAGTGAGCCAAAGAAACCTCTTTTCTCCATAAATTCCTCAGGCTGGAGTGTGCCTTAGTAGCAATACTAAATAGATAGTCACAGGAATTAGTACTGACGTGCGAGTTGCTGCTTTAAAAGCACCCCAAATCTGGACGCAGCTTTGGAACTGGGTAATGGGCAGAGGCTTGAAGAGTTTAGAGGACTCAGAGGAAGACAAGAGAGAAGCGATTTGGAATTCCATAGACACTTGTTAACTGGTTGTCACCAAAATACTAATGGAAATATGTACAGTGCAGACCAGGCTAATGAGGTGTCAGACGGAAATAAATAATTTATTTGGAACTAGAGTGGCAAACGTCACCATTGTCATGATGTAGCGAAGAACCAGAGTGCAAAGTGTCGGTGCTCTAGGGCTTGTGGGAGGACGGCGTGAGGAGGGACGTGAGGGCAGCTGGCAGAATACATTTCTAAGCAATTTCTAAGAACTTTCCAAAAGGGCAACAGCAGAGACCGCCCCTTCCAACCCCAGTCATCATGCTCAGGGCTGCCCGAGGCTCCCTCCATCCCAGGGACCAGAAAATCTGAGGAAAAATGCAGCCTGAGGACTTGGGTCAGGACACAATTCCAGGCACTTGGCTGGCCTGGCTCACCTGCTGCTACTTGAACCTTCACCTGTCACATCAGGGTAGAGGTGGGTAAGGGGGCAGCTATGGGTTTAAAGTAAAGGCAACATGGGGGTCCAGGGTCCAGTATCCCCTTTGCAGCTGCAGACTATTTGCTTCTGCCCTGGCCACAGTAGGAGATGAGAGCCAGCAGGTGACAGTGACACCAGAACAAGGACCAGAGGGACCTGGACTGTAAAAATGAAGATTTTTACTTAATTTTCATGAAGATAGAATCTATTGGACATTTTTTTAAAAAGATAACTTTCTCCAATACATGTATTAGAACTATTACTCAGACAGAGGCGTCTAGCATGAAATGAAATAAGGTAAATATGGGGGGAAAGTACAAAGCTTCTCTACAGGGCCCAGCTGAGTGGGGATGGGCATCTGCACTCAGCACCTGGAGCAGGACAGGGAGGAGAAGGAGTGAGGGCGTGGACGAAGCTTGGAGAAGGTCAGTGTCCATGTCTTGGGGGACGTGAGGAGCTCCGAGCAGTCGAGATGGGCTCCAAATGCCTATGGGTCTGAGGAGGGTCGAGAGTCCTTGGGACCAGAACTCCGTGACAACGGCTTTTGTCTTTGCTATTTTTCTGTTTCCTCACTGCTGCACCTGCAGGGTTCAGAGCACGGCTTGGCACAAAGGACACACTCAGCCCACATCCACGGAGTGAGGAGGTGGAGTCCCCTAAATTAAAATCCCAAGAAGAGGCTTGGGTCTGAGCCAAAGTCAATAATTTCTTCTGTCTGGACATTTGCTATTTGGGGTTCTGAGTTCATTCAAGATAAGATGTTAAGTAACAGCTTAGACTTCAGGGTCTACTGATCAAGAGAAGAATGTGGGCACGAGCCCTGGGGAAGGTGACCAGTAGGATGGACTAGACCCCACGGGCTCCTGCAGAGACAGAGGAGAAGGATGTGATGGGCCTGCAGGTGCTGAGCAAGGAGGCCCCATATGCAAACTGACATTTTATTAAACTAAGAACCTATAGTCATTTGTCAACACAAAATATTTTCCATGCTGATCATCAATGATGTGGTTAATGACAATCACATACTGAATTCTTCAGTCCCAAACCCCTCACAGCCCCTGTGAGACAACTCAGGAGGGAAGGATGGAGGGCTGTGGGCTGTGTCCCCAGGAGACAGGAGTGTGCACCGAGAGTAGAGGGTGAGGACAAGAGTGAGGGGGTGTCCCAGAGTGTCAGTGTGGGCTGGGTGTGATTCTGACACACAGCACAGCCTGGCCCACAGCTGCTCACCTCAGCCACGCTGTGCTTCCTGCTAGCAGAGCAATTAAAACAGCTAAATGCACAGGAGACTCTACTACGAGGTGATTCGTGTGAGGGTGGTCAGAGTGTATTCCTGTATGAGCAGTTTTATGTAACACTAACATACACGTATACTTTAAATCATATACCAGGGGACTCATATGATCTTTGCAGGATTTTCTGTTGGGAAGAGAAGACCTTGAGTTGTCATCAATGCACATGTTTGTACCTCCCGTAGTCTAAGATTCCTTCTGAGAATAAAAAGGTTACAGTAATAAATTACGCTCTATCAGAAATACAATGTAGAGGAATAAGACCATCCATCTGTGACAGAAAGAGTGACTGGGGAGCGGCAGTGACAAGCTGGGCCCTCAGGTGTCTGGACCATGGAGAGCTGTGTGCTGAGACCAGCAGGGGGCGCTGGAGGACTGCCCTGTAGTCCCTACACACCTGCTCAGGGAGGACCAGTCACTCCAAGGAGCCCGAGCCTGGGCCTGGGCCCTGTGCTTACTGATGGGGACTCAAGCCTTTCTGGCCTTTTCATAGTTATTGTGTTAAAACATTTATATTCTACATTTAGTAAGTTTCACAAGTACCCTTGTAAGATGCACTGTAGTTGTGGTCCCACGGATTACCCTCCCTCCATCCATCCTCCCCCCTCTCCGGCCCTCCCCTCCTTTTCCCTTTTCTCCATATTCTTAGGCTATAATTGGGTTATAGCTTTCATATGAAAGCTATAAATTAATTTCATAGTAGGGCTGAGTACAATTGATACTTTTTCTTCCATTCTTGAGATACTTTACTAAGAAGAATATGTTCCAGCTCCATCCATGTAAACATGAAAGAGGTAAAGTCTCCACTTTCTTTAAGGCTGCATAATATTCCATGGTGTACATATACCACAATTTATTAATCCATTTGTGGATCGATAGGCACTTGGGCTTCTTCCATGACTTAGCAATTGTGAATTGGGCTGCAATAAACATACAGGTACAAATATCTTTGATATAATGTGATTTTTGGTCTTCTGGGTATATACCTGTAGAGGAATTGTAGGATCAAATGGCAGGTCTTTTTTTAGCTCTCTAAGTGTTCTCAAAACATCTTTCCAAAAGGAACATATTAGTTTGCATTCCCACCAGCAGTGCAGGAGTGTTCCCTTTTCTCCACATCCACGCCAAAATCTCTGGTCTTGGGATTTTGTGATATGGGCTAATCTTACTGGAGTTAGATGATATCTCAAAGTAGTTTTGATTTGCATTTCTCTGATGATTAAGGATAATGAGCATTTTTTCATATGTCTGTAGGCTGTACGCCAGTCTTCTTCAGCCTAAGATGGGATCACTTGTCCTTTTCTTGCAAATGCATTTGAGATCTTTGGAGATCACTTAGGGATTTAAAAATAGACCTTCCATTCAATCCTTCGATTCCTCTACTAGGTACATATCTGGAAGACCAACAATCACTTTATAACAAATATATTTGCACCGGAATGTTTATTGAAGCCCAATTCATATTCACAAAGAAGCCCAAGTGATCATCGACTCATGAATGGATTACTAAGTTGTGGTAGGGCGGCACCTGTGGCTCAGTCGGTAAGGCGCCGGCCCCATATACCGAGGGTGACGGGTTCAAACCCGGCCCCGGCCAAACTGCAACCAAAAAATAGCCGGGTGTTGTGGTGGGCGCCTGTAGTCCCAGCTGCTCGGGAGGCTGAGGCAAGAGAATCGCTTAGGCCCGGGAGTTAGAGGTTGCTGTGAGCTGTGTGATGCCATGGCACTCTACCGAGGGCCATAAAGTGAGACTCTGTCTCTACAAAAAAAAAAAAAAATAAATAAGTTGTGGTACATGTACACCATTGAATATTATGCAAACTTAATAAAAGATGGAGACTTAACCTATTCATGTTTACATGGATGGAGCTGGACCATATTCTTCTTAGCAAAGTATCTCAAGAATGGAAGAAAAAAAATCGAATATGCTCAGCCCTACTATGAAACTAATCTATAGCTTTCATATGAAAGCTATAACCCAATTATAGCCCAAGAAGAGGGGGAGGGAAGAGAGGGAGGAGGGCTGGAGGGAAGGTGATTGGTGGGAACACACCTACGGTGCATTTTACAAGGTTACATGTTAAATTTAGTAAGTGTAGAGTATAAAAGTCTTAACAGAATAAATAAGAAAATGCGGTGAAGGCTATTTTAACCAGTTTGATGAAAACATTTCAAATAGTATATAAAACCAGCACATTGTACCCCATGACTGCATTAATGTACACAGCTATGATTTAATTAAAAAAAAAACTGAAAGATTATCTGAATGCCAGAAAGTGTGTCCTATTAGAAACAGTGAATGTTGGACATCAGATATGTTTTCACTCCCTTCTATGGAAACATGATTTCTACTATTAATAAAGATTCAGTCCTAGTGATCAGATAGCAGCCAAACATATAGCCCATATCAATGACAAAAAAAGAGAAAATTCCCATCTTATTTATGAATGTAGCTGACAGCTGAAAAAATGTTATCCAATATATAAGTAAGCAGAACGCCAGTTACGTCAAGAAAGTTTGACGTAACAGCAGGGAGCTGAAGCTAGGATGACGTGTGCTCTCCCTGTGTGGCGATGACCATGGACACTGGAGGAGCAGATATGAAGAGGTGCTGAGCCACAGTCAGATACCCTGGAACTCGGGTCACCGGGGGCTTGCCAGGAGCTGAGTCTGGTGAGACCTTGGCCCCACCCCTCAGTATCTCAGGCCTTGTAGGTACTGGTCTATCTGGGGTTCCAGCACGTGCCTCTCTCAAGGTCTCTGCCAGCGGACATCAGCGTGAACACTGGGGCAGGAAGAGCAGTGAAACTGATTTGCATGAAGAGCCTCCTCCTGCTAATTGCTCTGGGGAGGCATGAAAAGGACCCAAGGACACCAATTCCCAGCTGAGGAGTCCGGGGACATCAAATCTTTGTGAGTGTCTTCACCATGGCCTGGACAACGCTCCTTCTTGGGCTGCTCGCCTACAGCTCAGGTCAGGGGAAGGGACTCTGTATTCCTGGGAGGCCACAGAAAGTAGGGACTCAGGGTGACCCTCATCACCATAGCAATAACTGTGTCTCTCCTGTGGGTTGCAGGGGCTGAATCTCAGACTGTGGTGATCCAGGAACCGTCACTGTCAGTGTCTCCAGGAGGGACGATCACGCTCACCTGTGGCCTTAGCTCTGGGTCAGTCTCTACGGGATATTACCCAGGCTGGTACCAGCAGGCACCAGGCCAGTCTCCACGAACGCTTATCTACAACACGAGCAACCGCCCCTCTGGAGTCCCTGGTCGCTTCTCAGGCTCCATTGCTGGGAACAAAGCCGCCCTCACCATCACGGGGGCCCAGGCTGAGGACGAGAGCGATTACTACTGTTCACTGTACGTGGGTGGTGGCATTTCCACAGTGATTTAAACCCACGGGGAAGTGCAACAAAAACACCTGCTGCCTACAGCGCCTGAGCCCTCCCCAGCAGAAGAGAAGTGCGTTGGTGGGAAAGGCAGACCCCACAGCCTCAGCGTCTCCCTGCCCCTTCTCCTACCCAGGGGTCAGTGCCGTGTGCCTCCTCCAGTCTGTCCCAGGGTATATCCACCTCCCCAGTGTGACTCCCCAAAGACGAGCTCCCTCTTTCCCTCTGCATGGGGTACTAGGGAAGGGGCTGTGCTCCAAATACATAAACCCACAGTGAGACCCAGACACCCAAACAGCCAACACGACCAGCAAGTCTCTTCTTATTCAAGGAGCATGAACAGACACATCCTCAGTGATTTCACTATGGACACCAAGAAATATTTGATGTAGTATTGAGAGGATATAATCAGCTGGGAGTTTGTTACAAATGCGACTCCTCAGCCTACACCAGGGCTTCTCAACCAGTGGGTCGCTTAAGACCATCCTACATATCAGATATTTACCTTATGAAGGTCATTGCTACTGGCCGTCATAACACTAGCAAAATTACAGTTATGTAACAGCAACAAAAGTAATTTTATGGTTGGGGGTCGCCACAACTTGAGGAACTGTATTAAAAGTTTGAGGCATTAGGAAGCCTGAGAACCACTGTGCTGGAGACTGTCCAGGGATCAGCATTAACTGGGCGGCTCCCCCAGGTCTCTGCTCGATCTGCAGACACGGGGCCCACATTCTGCTTCCTGGTGATGATGCGAGAGTCGTGTCATAGGCGTGACCAAACCCTTCTTCTTCCTGCTGCCCCCAGAGACCAGGGAACTGTTAGGTTTCCCAGTTTATGCTTTTCACCTGAAAAGACACAGGGAGATGTGAAAATAAGAAGATTTAAACCTATGATGATAAGTTTTGTTTTTATGATTGGAAGATGTTTGCCTTTGCCTCGCTTATTACCTCCCTTTATGTAGTTTCTGAAAGGCACAGTCTCTGCAGTTGTGATAAAAGAGAACGCAAGCCAAATGCTCGTAGCTCAGTGATATTATCAAGGAGCTATAGATACCGACAAGAAATGAGATGAGACCCCATTCCTGAGTGATGGGGTCTCAAAAGAAAGAATGAGGAAAGAGAAATAAATCTCATACTTGTTAGTGATCCCGAGAAAGCAGCAGGCAGCTGCGGAAGAACTCCTCCTCTAAGAATAGAACACACGTTACACTGAGCCAGAACAACCTGGAAAAGCCAAAGGAAAACAGACTCTGTAACTAACAACAGTACCCTGGTTTCTAACATCTGTAGCCGTAACTATGTAGCTGATGTTGAACTGAAGAAAAAAAAGGTATAAAAGAGCCTGGAAATAAACTGTTCCTCGGAAGTCACCATTCCATGCCTTGAGGCACCTGAGTTATCGCCAGCAATTAAAGGTTCCCTCCTCCATACTCTTGCTGTAGGTGTCTGTTTTAATTCGCCCTTTTCCTGAACACTGGAACAGGCAGAAGCCTCTATCAGGACCACCTGGCGTCTGGTCACAGACACGCTGGATCTAGACATGGGCAGCAGGGGGCGCTGTGGGGCCGTCACCGAGGGCTCTCTGGGGCTCAGCTGGGAAGCCAGACACCTGGTCCCTGGCTCTGCTCAGAGCTCACTGGAGTCAGCAGCTGGGTCCTCTCTGGCCCCCTGGGAGACTCAGGTCGGGCCCAGTATACACCCACTTCTACAACAAATGATACTCATATATTGGGGCTGCACATAGACCCAGGGAGGGATGGGCTGGGCAGGGAAAGAGCAGCACATTTGCATTCAGGGCCCCTCTCTCTGGGGCTGGAAGGGGGATAAGAGAGACCTGCAGCGTGTCTGCCTCAGCAGAGCCCTGGGGTGTCTGAACCATGGCTTGGACTCCACTTTTCTTCTTCATCATCCTCCTTCACTGCACAGGTCAGGACGGTCCTCAGCACCCCGACACCCCTTACCCCAGCCCACTTCCCACACCCATGCCATGGCCTTCCCTCTGGTCCTTCCTCCAGATCATAATGGGTGTCTGTGTTTCCAGGGTCCCTCTCCCAGCCTGTGCTGACTCAGCCGCCCTCTGCATCTGCCTCCCTGGGAGCCTCGGTCAAGCTCACCTGCACCCTGAGCAGTGGATACAGCAACTACGGCATTGCATGGCACCAGCAGCAGCCAGGGAAGGCCCCTCGGTACTTGATGTATCTTAGCAGTTCTGGAACCAGCAGCAAGGGGGACGGGATCCCTGACCGCTTCTCAGGCTCCAGCTCTGGAGCTGACCGCTCCTTAACCATCTCTAACCTCCAGTCTGAGGATGAGGCTGATTATTACTGTCAGAGCAGTTATAGTTGGAATGCTCACAGTGACACAGGCTGATGAGGAAGTGGGACAAAAACCTCAGCTTGCTCTGGAGCTTTGTCTATGACAATTTCCAAAATTTTTTTTATATGCTCTAATTTGAGAAACCAATTTTGCCTGCCATAGAAGGAAACTGATAGCACAATAAGTTCACAGAAAATAAAACAGCATTGCTCATTTCTGAGAAGATGGAGTTGCTAAGCCTGAGGAGACAAGCAAGGGTGATAGACAGGTCCAAGTCTTCATGTTTACAGCTGCCGAGCTGGGGGAGGAGTAGCCCCATGCCAAGCTAGGCTGTGTTTGATCCTTTAAATCACGGGAGACAAGAATCTTCAGACAGAGGGTCCATCAGAAGGTGTGAGGCTCAGCTTTTCTTCCCTGATGACAGAGTTTGGGCAGCTGCCCGTGGTGACTTACCCAGCACCTGCTTATGGGCTAGGCTCCCAGCAAACATCTCACAGGCTTAACTCTCACCCCATCCTCAGGGCAATTTGAGGAGATGGGTTCTTTGATATTCCCCACTTAACAGTTGAGAAAACTGAGGCAGAGACAGGCTGCAATTATTGCCTGAGGTCACAGAACTGAAATATACCAAAGGTAGGTCTGAAAGTCAGGCGTGCTGTTCCACAGCTTGGCTGAACAGCTTGCTTGGTAACTAGGGACACATGTTTGCTGGGAGTGGATCCGGGAGGGCTTCCTGGAAGAGGTCATGCCCTTGGTGAACCTTAAAGGATGGAGTGTGTCAGGCAAAATTTCAGGGAGGGCTCCAGAAAGAGGGTCCCTCAGGTCATTCTGGTGCTGGAGCCACCGACAGGCACGGGTGGAGAGCGACAATTTCCAAATTTAAATAAAAAAAGCTCCATGTACATAAACTGTACTTGAGAGCATCTCTGATTTAAATTATTTCTACATTCAATTTCTCTAAATGTTTCTGAAATCTCATAAAACTAAAAACAAAACCCAAACCCCCTGATAACACTGAAATGTTGTCTGTTTATCCCAATGTATCAAATCAGTGTCTGTGGAGTTGACTTGTTTTCTGAAAAGGTGGGAAATGGTCCTCTCCGGCCTCACATCTGGGTCAGTGCCCGGGTCCCTCCAGCAGGTGAACAGTCCTGCAACATGGACAGTGCCCTTCCAGTTGTCATAGCAGAGACCCTGTTTCCTCAACTCATCTGTTTTCAGGCCTGCCTGAGGCTCCCTATATACCAGGGACTAGGCAGGGGAAGGTGATTTGCTGTCTGAGGACTCAGGTTAGGAGGAATTCCAGCCATAGAGCTGGCCTGGCTCCCTCATGGGTTCCTGGAGCTTTAACTGTCACATCAGGTTAATGGGTGGGTGTGGGGGCATCTCTGGGCCTGAGGCAGCAGTCTCCTTGTGGGAGGTGAGAGGGGAAAGGGAGGCTCCACATCTCCGGGAAATGCTGAGCCTTCTCCAGGGGAGTTGGGGGCGTAGGTCCCCATGAATGTTACTTTCCTACAGCGGATTCCAGCTCAGAGCATGGGAACCCTGTGGGTGGGTTCCCCTGAGCCCTGAGGCATGACTTGTGTCTTCTCCTGCCTCCCTGGTACTTTTCAACTGGCCAGTCTGTGATTGTGGATCTGTGGGACATCAGAAACCAGAAACCCTCCAACCTGAGCCTGTGTTACCCTTCCTGGGGAACTCATGATGTGCCCAAATGCCAAGGCTAGTTTCTACTGTGCAGAGAGCATCACAGACATGGGTCTTGCAGTGACCAAGGAGGCTGGTGACCAAGGGTTCCCAGAAAGAAAGCCTGAGTTTGCGATTACACCAGTCTTGACATTTCAGAGGTTTAGCCTGGCTCTCCTTTGTCACCATGGCCTCCTCGACACCCCTCACCTCTAGGGACAGGGTCAGGCTGACCATCACTGTTAGAGCTGATTAACTTAATGACACCATGAACTCCCATCTCTGAGGGAGTGAGAGAGGGATGTATCCCTCATGTTCCCCCCTCAAATCCATCCCTTGCATGTCTCCGCCTTTTATAAACCTCTGCTCTGCTTGTGGCTTCTGCTGTCACCGCTCCCAGAAAACCTGAGTCTCTTACCTTGGCTCATCCTCATGGGGTCAGTGACAATCACTCTTTCCCTCGCTGGCTTCCCAGTACAAATAAAACCTTTTTCTCCAGAGGCTATAAGAGCCCCCCACATGTGGGTTGGGTATGGTGAGGAATAGAAACGCAGCTTAGATGACATGACAGACCCAAGTTTCCCCTGCCAATCCCCCTACATTTTGCGTGCACCTGGCCTGGGCTTTGTGAACTATTCCCTGACCTCCGGGAATCTGGGTCCTCTTTATCCTCAGAGTGTGTTCCCAGGTGACTCCTGGGTTCCAGGTGCACAAGAGCTCTCCCTATAAGGAGATGGCTCTGGGACTCCTCACACTTACCTTTCTGACATTAATCTCCATGAACCTGATTGTCTCCCCTCTCTGTTTCCATAGTTAAGATGATGCTGGAATGCACCTCAGTTCTTGGGAACTAAGGGATAAGAAGCACCACCCACACAGAGCTGTCATCTCAGCCAGCATCTGCCAAGAGGAGGCAGGAGAACTTCTCTCTGCTCCCTGCTCCTTCCTGCACCACGATGGGCTCCTGCCCCGTGGAATTTTCTGTGCCATCCAGATCCTTAATCCTCTATTGTCGATGGGTGACCAAAGGTGGGAGGAGGAGGAGTAAGTATCTGATAGGCAGACAGTGTCTGTCTGGCATGATCAGAAAGCACTTCCAGCAGTCTTTTCAGACAGAATATCCATGTCTGCTTCTCAGGAATTGATTGTGACAGTGAAGTCTGACCCTGAGGGACATTTGAGTTCAGCATCTACAAGGCCTGGGTTTGGCTTGGCCTAGGGCTGGTGCAGAAGGGAAGCGAGAGTGAAGCTCAACCATCGGTGGCCCAGGCCCAACACTCTTGCCAGGGGTAAACTTTCTGCAGTGTGGGTCCTGCAGAGACAGCTTGGGGAGGGCTGAGGCCCAAGGGTCATGTGGAAAAGCAAACTGAAGTGACCAGTGGGAGGTCAGAGGTCAGGTGTGGGGCAGACGTGGTAATGGTTGTGTAGCATGAAGAAGAGAGTGTTCTTTGTGACCCATAGGGGGAAAAACTGGGGGGCCTAGATCAGTGAAAAAGGGAAATAGGAGGAGGACCTGAACTCTGAAGCCACAGAAAACCTGGGGAAGATCACATATCAACCATGTCAGTGTCCTCTCTCCTCTCTCCAGGGTCCCCTGTCCAATCAGCTGTCCCTCCCAGAGCCTCTGGAGGTATGCATGTCACACCCTCCCTGTGGTCTCTGTCTAGCACCAGATCCCAGGCACAGGTCACACTCTGTCTTCAGTGGGGCTGCACAGCCCAGAGGAGAAGAAGGGACTGTCTATGCCAAGAGGGAGGGGTAGGTGAGGATATTTGGGCATCTGGGCTCCAATAAGAGCCTTAGGGAGCAGAGGAGAGGTCCTCCCCACATCTGGACTCCTCCATTTCCTCCTCCCTCCCTCTGCTCACTGAGGCTCAGGACAGGTCAGGACTCAGGGCTATCTGAGGGCTCTGCCCAAGCCAGGGCCTCTGTCTCAAATACTGTTCCCTCACTCTGTGTCTCAGAATCTCACAGGAGTGTTTCCTCCATTCACCCAGCGTGGGATTAGAGAGTGCCGAAGCCCCCTTGAAAGGTGCTAATTGCTGAGAGAATGAAAACCAAAGACCCCATCTTGGCAAGGGAAAGCACTCCAAGAATAAGAGGAAAATTAAAAAGTAAGCTGAGTGAGTTGGAACAAAGAAAAATCAGCTAATTTACATTTAAGCTAGCCATTGCTAGCAAGCTTCCTGCATATTCTGAAATTCTAGCCTGTTGGGGATACAACTTAAAAACACCCTGCTTGGTCTCTGAGAACTCTGAGGAAAATAATGGCCATAGAGAGACTGTAGCAAGTCCTAGCAAAAGACACATCTTCTAGGGTGTTTTCTGCCCATTAAACAGGCAAAGCAAATACCCATTGTGGAGATGTGAATTTCCCTGGGGCAGAGATCAAGGGAGTAGCTTGAGACCTGAGATATGGGCAGAAGAGCTTATATCCCTTATTGCAGAGGAAGATCCTGTGTGGTGGAAAATTCCTCCCTTCCACCTATTCCTCAGAGGAGATTGATTGATGCCAGTGGCATTTTACTCCACAGGAAACTAGCAGACTTTAACACCTCTAGAAATCTGTGTGTGTGATCTCAAGCAGGAGGCTCTCCCATTACAAGGCTGAGATTTCACATTTCTGAAGGCTACCCTTACGGTTAATAATAATAACAGTGGGAGCTGGAATGCTCAATGAGAGAAACTGCTGGCGTCTTTGTTCTCTCCCTCATTTTACCCTTTAGGCAAATAGACTTCAATCAAAGCAAAGTGGAGCAAACACTCTGGGCCATTGCCAGAAGCCCACAAGTGGGCAATGGACCCCTGAGCTCCCACCTTTAATTCTACTCTACGTCTCATGTCTCTTTCTTTATCATCAATTCTAACTTCATATTTCTCCAGTCGGTTGCCACCAGTTTCCACAGGTCTTAGCAGACCCTGCCCCCGGCATGGTAGCCTGACACTAATCTTCTCTTCTCAGTGCCCACCGAGGAGTGAGAAGGATCAGGAACCAGCATCCCCCCAGGGCCACCTCCTCCCACTCCCTCAAAATTGCACTCAGTGTCTGCATCACCCTGGAATGCATGTCTGGGTTGGACAAAACGCATTCATTCATTCACATTTTTTTTCTGAGGTCTGTGTCACTGAGGGTCTAGAGGAAGAGGGGTCCATGACGTAGAGGTTGGGCCAGAAGACAGGTCCTGGCCACCTGCCAAGCAGGGTCTTCTCTGCCCAGGGAAGAGGAAAAGGAGCAGCTCCTGGTGCCCTGGAGGGAGGGGCTGCCCTGTCCCCACTGGCCTTCCTCCTTTGCTGCCAGGGAGCTGGACAGGGGAACCCAAGGGAGGAGGCTATGTGCAGACTTGGGACTAAGATGTGTGGGGCATGGACTCTGCCCAGCTCCATCCTTTGTGGGAGGATACAGTCCACAGAGAGGCAGAGAGGACACATGGGTATGTCTGACACTGAACAGCAGGGGGCGTTATGGGGCTGCCCAGCTGGAGACAAGCCACCTGCTCCCTGCTGGGGGCCTGGTGCTCACTGTCTCCTGGGACAGACTGGCTGCTTAATCTCAGCCCCAGGGAGGCTCAGGCCATGCCCTGCCAGCCTCATTTAGAGAAGCCTCCGTGTCCAGGGCCTGGGGGTCACAGAGTGTAACACACCTCTTGGAGACAGGACACAATTATAAGAGGGACTTTACCTAACAAATGCAATCAGTGTAAACTGGTTCTCTGTACCCTCAGTGAATCCCCAAAGATATAAAAAAAAAATCCTTAGAAATTAGCTTTCCAAAGAAGTGAAAGGCACGCACACTACAAAATATTTGTGAATAAAATTAGAGATTCCTTAAATACATAAAAAGACATCTTGTATTCATGATTAGATGACTAAATGTTGTTACATTATCCCTCTGTATCCAGGGGGACTAACCGTAAATAACAAAAACAACAGATGGTCAAGTGCTTATAGGAAACGTCATAGCAACTACATTTATTTTTTTTTCTTTTTTTTTTTTTATTAAATCATAACTGTATACTGCAACTACATTTAACCTACACACATCCTAATGCACAGGTCATCTTGGTGTTACTTATAATAAGAAATAAAATGCAGATTGTACGTAAACAGTTGTGCTGTAGATGCCTTTGCATTATTTGTGTTGTTATGTGTTTTGTACACCCTTGATTATGATTGGCCGAATACACAGAGGTGGGGACCCTGGAGAAAGGGGGTCCAATTGACCTGACAAGCAATTCACAGACTGAAGATCTGTGTTCTTTTCTTCTTTATGGTGTTGTTTACAGAAATAGAAAAGCTGACCCTAGAAGAAACCAGGGGCAAAGAGCTTGAAGCACTCACAGCAGTGTTTAAAGAAGGGGAAAGTTGTAGAATTTCCCCTTCACAATTAAAAACTCACTATAAACCTACATTGATCAAAATAGTGCAGAGCAGGGCTGTGGAGCCCCATGATTACGCGGGGCAGCGCTGAGAGCTCAGAACAAATCCATGCATAGTGGTCCACAGAACGTAGAAGGTGAGACAGTGAGTTCTTCAGATCATCAGAAATATTACTGAGATAATTGGATCTATATCATATATACTAAAAATAAGAAGGAGGGGCACCTGCCTTATACAACACACAAAAGTAAAGCAAAGTGGATCCAAGATACAAATGCCATAGTTAAAACTAGGAAACACTTAGAAACATATAGAAACAAATCTCAATGAACATGTGGATCTGACAATGTCACACCCTGTCCTTCAGTTCAACTTTTAGGCTGATCCACTGTTCACATCTCCTCACCCTGTTCATGCTTTGAGGCAGAAATTCCTCATTAAAGATAAAAATCTGTCAATGGAGACTTTGAGGGAGACCAAGGGATGTTCATCTGGGCAATGCCCAGCTCAGGGTGGAAAGTCTAAGCAGAGATGTCAGTAGAGTGACAGCCCTGGGAGAATCCTGCTCTGTGACAAGACCAGACACCTGTGCTGTCAGGGGAGCCCGTGTGGGTATGGTCTGCTGTGTGAGGTGTGCTGAGCCAGAGTCGCAGAGGTTAAGCCAGCAGCTGAAATATGGAAGAAAGAGGAAGACTATCGCTCTCCCAGGCAAGTAGCAAAACTCTTCATTTCTCTCCTGCTTATATGGGGGATCTTTACTACCACACTGCGCATGCAAATAGTTAATCTATACTCTGCTGACCTCTCAAGAATGCCATCTGGTGTCAGTAAATCTACCAAATACATAGATAGGATTTTCTAAGTATAAGGTAAACATTAATGAAACTGAAAAACAAGATGCCAGGTTTGGGGAGTAATTGTTTCTGGTGACCTCAAGGCCAAGTCATATGCTCTGATCTTCTGCTTTCAAGGCCCTTCCAGGAAATTCCTCAGATGTACAGATTCTGCCTGCAGAGTCTGCCTCCTACGTGACTGGCCTCCCAGTCCAAATGGAGAAATATTTATGACAAAGTCCTTTCAATGCGTCTTTGAAAACGTCATCACAGTGACTGCTTCTGGTCCTTAAAGTCCTCAGGCTAGAATGGTCCTGAGAGAGAAGGTGAATGCAAGGGTCTCAATTACTTCCCATAACCATTGGCATCTTACTGTGGAGGACATGTGGGAATAGTTTGGAAACACGTGGAGCACAAAAACCAGAATTTAATTATTCCATGTTCTAAAATCAATAGGAACATGTGAATCGGATTTAAAAACAAAATTCTGACACCGTTCCTTCAGAAAGAAGCGTCTCTCATGGTATATTTCTGACTAAGAGCAAAAGGAAGAAACCTTTTTTGTACATTAGTAAATTTATTAGCTTCCATTTTAATACAAGACGTATATGTGATGTAACATCTTTCAAAAATATTAAAAATATAATTTTTTAAAGGAAGATTCTTATCTGTAATATTACATTTAAATCAGTCTCTCTGGCAATATATGTCAAACTTCCAACCCATGGTACTTCCCAAGACATTTATAAGACAATGTCTTTGCAGATGAAATTACTTCGGCTGAGATCATCCATTAGTAGGGTGACCTCCTGGTGAGATGGGCCTGGTTTCCTAAAAAGGTGGTCGTGTGAAGACAGGGGATACAGACAGAATGTCACATGCTGATGGAGGCAGAGAAGGGACTTGGGCAGCTGCAAGCCAAGGGACAGGAGAGAATCCAGGGGAGAGAGAAACCTGCTTCAAGAGCAGCCCGGGAAGTGGGCTCATGGCTGAAGTGTCCTGTTCACAGCTAACGTGCATCTTATTTCTTGTACAGTTTGTAAAGGAGACATCCCATCCCCTTAATGTGGGGTGAGCTTTGTGTCCTGTCCCCACTGAGGAGACTCAAATGAAAGACTGAGATGAGGTAGGAGCGGCCCTGAAGAGGGGCCTCGCTCTGCCCTTGGGCAGGGAGTGGGCAGGGGTCAAGGCCCTGGTGGGGCAGCAGCCTCTGTCAGGATGTTCTGGCATCTGGTCCCAGACATGCTGGACCTGGATGTGGGCAACAGGGGGCGCTCTGGAGCTGTCACCGAAGGCTCTTTAGGGCTCAGCTAGGAAACCAGACACCTGGCCCTGGGTTCTGCCCAAGACTCTCTGGGGACAGTAACTGAGTATATTCTGGGACGTTGGGGAGTCTCAGAAAAGTCCAGCCCAACCGCCCTCCCAGAAGTGACACCCAGCCAGGGGGCTACACACAGGCTCAGGGAGGGTTGGGCTGGGCAGGGCAAGAGCAGCACATTTGCATGCGGGGCCCCTGTCTCTCCTCTGAGGCTGGAGGGGGATAAGAGAGACCTGCAGCGTGTCTGCCTCAGCAGAGCTCTGGGGTGTCTGCACCATGGCCTGGACCCCACTGCTCCTCCTCAGCCTCCTCCTTCACTGCACAGGTCAGGATGGTCCTCAGCACCCTGACCTCCCAGCCTACTTCCCACATCCATGCAAGGACTGTCCTTCCCTCCTGTCCTTCCTCCAGGTCATAACGGGTGTCTGTGTTTCCAGGGTCCCTCTCTCAGCCTGTGCTGACTCAGCCACCCTCTGCATCTGCCTCCTTGGGAGCCTCGGTCAAGCTCACCTGCACTCTGGACAGTGGGCACAGCAGCTATGACGTGTATTGGTATCAGCAACAGCCAGGGAAGGCCCCTCGGTACCTGATGTATGTTACCAGTTCTGGAAGCTCCAACAAGGGGGACGGGATCCCTGATCGTTTCTCTGGCTCTGGCTCTGGGACTGACCGCTACTTGACCATCTCCAACCTCCAGTCTGAGGACGAGGCTCATTATTTCTGTGGAAGTGGTGACAGCAGTGGTTTACACAGTGACACAGGCAGATGAGGAAGTGGGACAAAAATCTCAGCCTGCACTGGAGCTTTCTCTATGACAATTTTCAAATTTCAAAATATGTTCCATAGGCACAAACTCTACTTGGGAGGACCTTTGGTGTTTAAAATATTTCTATTCTCAGTTTCTCTCCAAATGTTTCTAAAGTCTCAGGAAAACCAAAAGCAAAACCCAAAGCCCCCTGATGACACTGAAATGTTGCCTGTTTATCCGAATGTGTTTGAACCACTGCCTGTGGGGCTGGCCTTGCACAGGAAATGTGGAAAATGAGCCTCTCCTGGCTCACATGCTGGTCAGTTCCCAGGGACCATCTCAGCAGGTGGACAGTCCTGCAGCATGGACTGTGCCCTTCCAGTTGTCACAGCAGAGACCTCTCCTTCCCTCCCAATCACCTGTGCTCAGGGCTGCCTGAGGCTACTGATGTCCCAGGGACCAGACAGTGGGGTGTTAAATGCAGCTGAGGACATGGGTCAGGGAGGAATTCCAGGCACACAGCTGGCCTGTCTCACTCATGGGCTCCTGCAGGTGTAGTTGTCACATCAAGATAGAGGGTTGGGGTGGGGACAGCTCTGGGGCTGAGGAAGCAAACACCTAGTGGGAGGTGAGAGGGGATAGGGAGGCTCCACCTCTGCTTGGAAATGCTGAGCCTGCTCCAGGGCAGTTGGGGGAAGTAGGTGCCACGAATGTGACTTTCCTACAGCTGATTCCACTCAGGAATATGGGAAGCCATGGGTGGGGTTCCTTGAGCCCACAGGCACAAACTTTTGTCCTCCCGTCTCCTGCCTCATTAGAGCTTTTCAACAGTCCAGACTGATTGTGGATCTGTGTGATATCAGGGAGGAGAAACTCCCCAACATGTCCCTGTGTCACCATCCGGAAGCTTATGCATGATTTGCCCAGGTCCTAAAGTTAGTTTCTACTGCACAGAGAGTGATGCAGACCAGGAGTCTGGTAGGGACCATGGAGGGTGGTGACCCAAAATTCTAAGATAGAAACCCTGACTTGTGACTAGACAGGAGTCTTAGGGTTTCCGAGGTTTAGCCTGATTCTCCTTTGTCACCAGGGGCTCCTTGACACCTCTCACCTCAGGCTGACCATCACTGTTAGAGCTGAATACAACCCAGTGCCACCACAAACTCCCATCCATGGGAGAGTTACACAGGGATGAATCCCTCATGTTCACCCTCAAATCCATCCCTCCCCTGTCCCCACCTTGTACCAGCCTCTGCTCAGGTTGTGGCTTCTGCTGTCACTGCTCCCAGAAAGCCTGAGGCTCTGACCTTGGCTCATCTTCATGGGGTCAATGAGAATCCCACCTTCCCTCCCTGGTCTCCCTGTGCAAGAAGAACTTTTGTCTCCAGAGGCTATAAGAGCCCCCCACATTGGAGAGGTGTATGGTGAGGAAGAGAAATGCACCTTAGACAGGACACACCCATGACCCCTCTGCCCAGCCCCCTGGATGTTGACCTCACCTGGCCTGGGCTTTGTGAATCATTCCCTGACCTCTGAAGCTTTAGGGAATCTGGGTCCTCTTTATCCCCAGAGTGTGACCCCAGGGGACTCCTGGATTCCAGGTGCGGAATGAGCCCTCCCTGTAAGGAGATGGCTCTGGGACTCCTCACACTTACCTTTTCGACATTAATCCCAGGAACCTGAGTCTCTCCTCTCTCTGTTTCCTTAGTTAAGACGATGCTGGACTGCACCTCAGTTCTTGGGGCCTAAGGGATAAAAGCGCAGCCCACGGAGAACTGTCACCTTGTCCAGCATTTACCAAGAGCCACCAGGGGAGCTGCTCTCTGAACGCTGCTCCTTCCTGCAACATAATGCGCCTCTGGACCCTTGAATTTTCTGCACCATCCAGGTCTTTAATCATCCACTGTCAATGGGGAACCAAAGGCTGGGTGGAGGGAGGAGTGAGCATCTGATAGGCAGACAGTGCGTGTCTGGGATGATCAGAAAGCACTTCCAGCAGTCTGTTCAGACAGAATCTCCAACTCCACGTCTGCCCCTCAGGAACTGACTGTGACAGTGAAGTCTGACCCTGAGGGACCTGTAGGCTCAGCATCTGCAGGGCCTGGCTCTGAGTTGGCCGAGGGCTGGTGCAAAAGGGAAGCAAGAGAGAGGCTCAGCCGTGGGGGGCCCAGGCCCCGATGTCCTGTCAGGGGCTGAGCTCTCTGCAGAGACAGCCTTAGCGGGCTGAGGTCCAGGTCATGTGGAAAAGCAAACTGAGTGAGCCCAGGGAGGCCAGAGGACAGGTGTGGGGCAGATGTGGTAATGGGGGTTCAGCATGAAGGAAAGATTGTTCTTTGTGACCCTTAGTGAGAGGACACATGGGGACTTGAGCTGTGACAAAGAGAAGACCTGGCAGGTTCTGAGCTTTTGAGTTGAAGACAACCTGGGCCTGCAGATTTGAACACCAGCCACAGGGAGAAGCCAAGGACCTTTGCATTCATCTTGTTCTGCAGTACAATTGTCACAACCACAAATGGTCCACCCCACATCCTGCTAAATTAAAACAGTGAGACAGCGAATACAGGGGAAATATTCTTCTAAATTGTAAACAATCTGTTTGACAGATAAGACAAAATCCTGATGTGGAGTGCATCCAAAAAAATGTAGGAAACTAGAACCTAGAAAGATAAAGATCATTCATAAAATAAAAAAAAAAACACCTACTATTCATTAGTGAATATTAAGCCTACTCCATCTGCTACTTTTTCACAAATACTAAATCATATCTAAGCCTTATCAAAATTCTAAAAGAATCACTTGACCTGAAGGCTTCCATGGAATATTTGCTGCATTCTGTCTTGTAAAAAGGCGACTAAGTGTTATTTCCTAGGAAATCGCCTTCTTATCCTACTGTGTGAACAGCCCCTACACATGCTCGAAACCATCTCAACTATGATAGCACCTGTGAGTCATTAAGCTTTCTCTACTCTGGCAGTGCAGATACCTCTTACAAGTGGTATATGTAAATATTTTTACCTCCTATCACACAAGATTCCTCCTGGCAGTGAGGATCTACAGCAGTAAGTGCAACAGTTCAGAATCACCCAACGTAGGGCTCAGATGATGGGAGTGTGGACAGACAGAGACTGGGGAGCTGCAGAGACCAGCTGGGCCCCCAGGTGTCTGGACCATGGGGAGCTGTTTGAGAACAGCAGGGGGCGCTGGGGGACTGCCCCGTGAACCATACACACCTGCTCAGGAAGGACCAGTCACTCCAAGGAGCCTGGGCCTCAGGGATGGGCCTGTGCTCACTGATGGGAACAGTGATGTCCTTTCTGGCCTGGCATAGTCCCCTGAGCAGGGACCTTTGTATGGTCTCAGCAGGTGCTTCCTCCCAGGGCTCTCCCAAGGGCCAAAGCAAACCTCCCCCCTCCTCAGTCTGCAGGGAGAGCTGAGCCCCAGCCCGGGGTCAGGGAGGGGCTGGGCAGTCTCTGGATGGAAACACATTTGCATGAGCAGCCCCTCCTGTGCAGAGTTTGGGGAGAAAAGGGGGCCTGGGGCAGCCCAGCCCCACTGTGGGGACGAGGGCTGTGTCCACCGTGGCCTGGGCTCCTGTCCTTCTTGTTCTCCTGTCTCACTACTCAGGTAGGGACAGGCTTCAGAGGACAGGGACAGCCCCTATACTGACTCTGGATCTTCTGGCAAAGATTCCATGGACTCCGCCCTAGTGAGCACTTGTGTCTGTGTTTGCAGGTGCCCTCTCCCAGCCTGGGCTGACTCAGCCGCCCTCCCTCTCTGCATCCCTGGGAGCATCAGCTAGACTCACCTGCACCCTGAGCAGTGGCTTCAGGGTTGGGAACTTCTGGATACACTGGTATCAGAAGAATCCAGGGAGTCCTCCAGGGTATCTCCTAAGTTTCAAGTCAGACTCAGATAAGCACCAGGGCTCCGGGGTCCCCAGCCGCTTCTCTGGATCCAAAGACGCCTCCGCCAATGCAGGGATCCTGCACATCTCTGGGCTGCAGGCCGAGGACGAGGCTGACTATTACTGTGGTACATATCATGGCAGCTCTGAGAATTACACGGTGCTCCAGCCACACGGGGAAGTGAGACTAAAACACCCCTGCTTTCCTGGCCTGGTGCAGTCCCCCCTTGGTGGTGACTGTGACCATGTCCAGCTCAGGGATGACATCTCCAGTGATTGTCCTCAGGGAGCAGACCTGACAATGGCACATCCTTTTCTTCAGTTAAACTTTCAGATTGATCCACTGCTTATATCTTTTCCCTCTACTAATATTTTCACAGGCAGAAATATTTTCACAGAGATAAAACTTTCTCAGTAGAAACTTGGTAGGGAACAAAACAAGTTGATTTCAGCACATACAGCTGAGGAGCCAGGAGTGACTCAGAGATGCTCCCGTCTGAGAGCCTTGACCTGGCCTCTAGGATATGACACCGCCCTGCAGGAAAGAGTTTTATTCTCTACCGTAGCAATATACCAGCACAACATTTAAAATAAGAATAAAACACTACAATTTACAATAATATCAATATGAAACACTTAACTGTAAAGCTGAGAAAAATTGAAAGTACTATAAACTGAAAGTTATGAAACCTTATGAAAAATTAAATAAATTTTAAATTAATTCATAGGAATACTTTTGGCTTTGGAAAACTCGTTGTGGTTAATACAATGATTCTTCCCCTATTGATCTGAAGATTCACCTTGAGGCCCGTAAAGTACATGTGCAGAGAATGATGAGTAGGAAATATCAGCAAATAAAAACATAAAAGGTCAATAATGACAATGATGAAACACAGCCCTAGGGACGACCCTGCCCAATCCCCTGTTACTGACTGTGTCGGGGCATGGTAGGGTGGGAGGGTGGTTTGAAGTCCAAGATCTCAGATTTCATTCTGGGTGACCAGCTGAGTCCAGGGAGGACAGTGCCAGTCAGAGCAGAAACTCAGATCATGTGCAGGTCCCTGCCCCACAGGTCTGATTATGAGACCCGTGATTTCCTATTTGGCTGTTTTTGGTGTTGAAAGGAAAGTCTCACGTTTCTGATGCTGCTTCTGCTCAGAATGGGCAGCTTGCCTGAAGCTCTTCCTGGTCACTGGCAGTCACTTCAAGTGGAGGAGGGTCAGCAGCCCAGCGTGGCAGTGATACTCTAATTGCCACACACCCAGGCCTGGTCTTTTCACTGCTGCTACTGCACACAGTTTACAGGTCTGTGGCAGTTGGAACCCCTGGCCCTCCCACAGGCTCTGAGAGTCCCCAGGGGGCTCGCTGCTGGGGGAGAAGACCCCCTAATGACTCACACAGAAGACATGAATTCGTGTCACTTAGGCAGGCAAAAAGTGTTCCCAGGGCTGAGGTCAGTTCTGGAGAAGTCTCCATTGCTGGGGCAGGATGTGGAGACCTGCTGCAGCTCATCCTTCAGGCCCAAAGTTTCCAGAAGAAATGCAGGACATAGGTCACTAAGTGTACGTGGGGAGCTGATCTGGTGAAGACATCGCTTCAGAGCCAAAGTGCGTTTCCCCTTCCTCAAGTCATAAGCATCACTGGGGCATATGTGGCCACCTTCAAAGAGGAAGATTGTGACACAGGTAAGAGAGACATGAGGCTTCAGGACCATTTCAGCAGATGGAAAACAGACTGTCAGAAACTTTATTTTCAATACAATTTGACTGACTTCAAAATCTGAAACTAAATCCTTACAAATGCAAAGTGTCTCATTTCTTCCCAAAGTGACAAAATGAAAACCAACAGAGAAAACTAATAAACAAACACCGGGGGATATTTCAGTTCTATTGACAAAACCTCCAGGAGTCTCATAATATAATATCCAAAATGTCTTAGATACAATTAGAATCACTTGTCATATCAAGAACATGGAAAACTACAACGTGAATGAGGAAAACAGGATCCACAGACATAGACATTGAGATGATCCGGGTGATGAAATTGTATGGCAGATGCATGTAAGTCGGCAATTGTAAAATTCCTTTCATCAGCTATTTCAGATATTTTTGAAACAAATGGCAAAGGATAAAAATTCAGAAAAATGTAGAAGTCATAAAAACGAAATGGAAGTTATAGAACAAAAAGTTTTATTGAAATAAAATGGCTTTTTAATAGAACATTCTGTAAAGACTCAAGTACAAGTAAATGTGAAACTAAAATTCAAACATTAGGGAAGATACTTCACTCTAAGTAGAGAAGAAAGTATGAACCACAGTTACCTCAGCCCAGCAGGGGGAGCTGTGGGTCTTCTCAGGGCTGAGCCAGAGCTGAAAAACACTCAAATGCTCGAATTTAATGCTCCCTGGGCCTGAGCTCACTGGCCTGAGTTGGAGGGGACAGCAGTGCTTCCTCCTAAGGGGCTCCCAGCACCCAGCCTGCCTCACACTGTTGCTGCTCCCTGGGCTGGGGAGACCGAGAATCAGATGGTGCTGGTGCTGTTGGTGAAGGGCTCATATTCCCATAATGCACAACCCAACACACACCCTCCTCCCACGGAGCTGAGGAGGAGATCAAAGAACCATCCCAGAGTCCAGAAACAGTCTTGGTCTGGAGGATTTTTGGAAAGTCCACACCATGGCCTGGACTCTTCCTCCTCACTCTTTGCCCAGGTACAAAAAGATTTCTGAGACAATCCTTTAAAGGGGTCCCTCTGTCTTCCTTCCTCAGTCCTGTCACGTGTCTGATTTTTGTTTCTGGGTTCTGTTTTCAGGCTGTGATGACTGATAGAGTGTTTTGACCTCCCCACTCTGCTCCCTGTGTGTGATCTCCTGAGTGATCCAATGGGGACAGAGAAACAGGCTTCAAGAGCAGCCTGGGAAGTGGGATCATGGCTGAACTGTCCTGTTCTTAGCTAATGGGCGTCTTAATTCATGTACAGTTTGTGTATGAGACATCCCATCCCCTTAATGAGGGCTGAGTTGTGTGTCCTGTTCCTACTGAGGAGCCAGAACTAGAAAACGAAGGACTGAGATGAGGTAGGAGCTGCCCTGAGGAGGAAGGAGCCTCACTGTGCCCTTGGGCAGGGAGTGGGCAGTGATCAAGGCCCTGGTGGGGGCAGAAGCTTCTCTCGGGACCCCCTGGGTTCTGGTCACAGACACGCTGGCCTTGGAAGTGGGCAGCAGGGGGCGCTGCGGGCCTGACACTGAGGGTTCTGTGGGGCTCAGCTGAGAACCCAGACTCCTGGCCCTGGGCTCTGCTAAGGACTCGCTGGTGCCAGTAGCTGTGTTCACTCTTGATCCCTAGGCCAGCCTCCCTCCCAGAAATGACACCCAGCCAGTGAGGCTGCACACAGGCCCAGGGAGGGTTGGACTGAGCAGCACATTTGCATGCAGGGCCCCTCTCTCTCCTCTGGGGCTGGAGGGGGGATAAGAGAGACCTGCAGCGTGTCTGCCTCAGCAGAGCTCTGGGGTGTCTGCACCATGGCCTGGACCCCATTCCTCCTCCTCACCCTCCTCCTTCACTGCACAGGTCAGGACGGTCCTCAGCACCCTGACCACCCAGCCCACTGACACCTCCTCCCACATCCATGCCAGGACTGTCCTTCCCCCTTGTCCTTCCTCCAGGTCATAATGGGTGTCTGTGTTTCCAGGGTCCCTCTCCCAGCCTGTGCTGACTCAGACGCCCTCTGCATCTGCCTCCTTGGGAGCCTCGGTCAAGCTCACCTGCACCCTGAGCAGTGGATACAGTGACTACACCATTGCATGGCACCAGCAGCAGCCAGGGAAGGCCCCTCGGTACTTGACGTGGATTGATGATGATTGAACCAATGGCAAGGGGGACGGGATCCCTGACCACTTCTCAGGCTCCGGCTCTGGGGCTGACCGCTACTTGACCATCTCCAACCTCCAGTCTGAGGACGAGGCTGATTATTACTGTCAGTCCTATGACAGCAGTGATACTGCTCACAGTGACACGGGCAGATGAGGAAGTGGGACAAAAACCTCAGCCTGCTTAAGGTCTTGTTCTATGACAATTTTCAGACTTTAAAATATGTACCATATAAACAAACTCTCCTTGGAAGCACATTGGATTTAAAATCTTTCCACTCTATCTTCCCTTCAACGGTTCTGAAGTCTCAGGAAAACTGAAAGCAAAAACAAACCCCTGTGCTGACCCTGAAATGTTGCCTGTTTATCTAAATGTGCTAAACCCAGTGTCTGCTGGGCTGGCCTTGTTTTCTTCAAAGGTGGAAAATGAGCCTCTTCTGACTCACATGTTGGTCAGTACCCAGGGACCATCTCAGCAGGTGGACAGTCCTACAGCATGAACTGTGTCCTTCTGGTTGTCAAGCAGAGACCTCCCATTCCCTCCCAGTCACCTGTGCTCAGGGCTGCCTGAGGCTCCCAATCTCCCTACATTGTGGTTGACCAGACAATGGGAAGTGATTCCCTGCCTGAGGACATAGGTCAGGGAGGAATTCCAGGCATAGAGGTGGCCTGGCTCACTCATGGGTACTCACAGCGTTAGCTGTCACATCAGGACAGAGGGGTAGCTATGGGGACAACAATGGCTGTGAGGTCAGCAATGTCCTCGTGTGAGGTGAGAGGGGAAGGGGAGGCTCCTCCTCTGCTGTGAAATGCTGAGCCTGCTCCAGGGGAGTTGGGGGACGCAGGTCCCATGAATGTGAGTTTCCTACACCTGATCCCACTCAGGGACATTGGGACCCCAAGGGTGGGTTTCCTGAGCCCAAAGACACTAACTGTGGTCCCTTCAACAGTTTGGGCTTTGAGGCGGAAGGTGTGTCTGAGGGGCATAAGGGAGCAGAAACTTCTCTGTGCATGTATCACCCAGCTGTCCCCAGCAGCTTGTGACATGCCCGTATCCTGAGTCACCTTCTCCTGCACAGGGTGCTGCACACTCTTTCACAGCTACCACGGAGACTGGTGCCCGGGCTTCCAGGAAGAACCTCTCACTTTATAACCCAGCAAAGAAGTGATGGACCTTTGGGGGCACCAACCTGATTCTTCTTTGTCAGCACAACCTCCGTGACACCCCTGGTCTCCAGGTTGAGGGTCAGGCTGATCATCACTGTCACAACTGAATAAAACCAGATGCCATCCGAGCTCCCATCCACGGACAGTGAGACAAGAATTTTCCCTCCACGCCCTTCATTGGATCCATCCCGTGGCCCTTCCTGCTCAGGTTGTGGCTGTTGCTGTTACTTGTGCTTCCAGGAGGTCTGATTCTCTCAACTAGGCTAGTATTTCTCTAATCCAGGGCAATAAAACCCTTTCTTACTGGCCTTTCAATGGCCATAGAACATTCGTTTCCTGAGATAAGAACCCCACCATGTGTGGGTGGGGCAACAGGGAGAAGGGACCTGGGGCACCTGCCATGTCACACAAGCTGCCCCAGGTCCCTTCTGTCCACACCCCACATGGCACCTGCACCTGGCTCAGACTTCTGCATTATTCTCTGATCTCTGAAATCCTGGGGAACCTGTGTCCTCTTCCTCTTCATAGTGTGTCCACAGGGAGCTCCTGGATCCTCACACGCACGATGAACGATCCCCAAAAGGAGATGGCTCTGGGGCCCATCACTGCTCACCTTCCCTACTTTGTTTATTTGCATTTATTTATTTATTTATTTATTTATGTTTTACCTATTTCAGATATTATAGAGGTACACACATTTTGATTCAATAATTTGATTTCAGGTCAAAGTTTTAAGTGTGCCCTTCATCCAGATGAGTGCACTGTATCTGTTAAAGTTTCTCAACTTTAACCTCACGTGCCCTAATTATTCCTCACCCACCCACCCCCGTCTATATTGTTGGTTACCAGGATGATACTAAGGTGCACCTCATTGCGTTGTGAACTACTAAAGGGCAGACCACAGAGCACTGTCACCTGGCCCAGCATCTGCCAAGAGCCACCAGGGGAGCTGCTCTCTGCTTCCTGCTCCTTCCTGCACCATGATGGGCTCCTCAACCTTGGAATTTTCTGTGGTATCCAGGTCTTTAATCCTCCACTGTCGATTAGTGACCAAAGGCTAGGAGGAGCGAGGATAACTGTCTAATAGGCAGACAGTGTGTGTCTGGGATGATCAGAAAGCACTTCCAGCAGTCTGTTCAGACAGAATCTCCAACTCCACGTCTGCCCCTCAGGAACTGACCGTGACAGTGAAGTCTGACCCTGAGGGAGATGTAGGCTCAGCATCTGCAGGGCCTGGCTCTGGCTTGGCCGAGGGCTGGTGCAGAAGGGAAGTGAGAGAGAGGCCCAGCTGTCCTGTTAGGCGCTGAGTTCTCTGCAGTGTGGGTCCTGCAGAGACAGCTTTAGGGGGCCGAGGCCCCAGGGTTATGCAGAAAAGCAAAGTGAAGCGAGCAGGGGGAGGTCAGAGGACAGGTCTGGGGCAGATGTGGTAATGGGGTGCAACAATGAAGGAAAGACTGTATTTTGTGACCCTTAGTGAGAGGACACATGGGGAGTAGAGCTGTGACAAAGAGGTGACCTGTCAACCTGAGATCTTGAGTTGAACAAAACCTAGGCCTGTTCCTAAGGGGTTCTGGGAAAGATCACGGAACAACCATTGTCAGTGTCCTCTATGCAGGGCCATCTGTCCCACCTGCTGTCCCTCCCAGAGCCTCTGGGGTATGCAGGTTGTTCCTTCCTTGTGGTCTCTGTCCCAGCACCAGCTCCCATGGGCAGGTCACACTCTGCCCTGAGTGGGGCAGCACAGCCCAGGGGAGGATCACAGGTTTGAAGAAAGAGCTGTTTCTGTCCAGGGAGAGGGGAGGGTCGGGAGACGAGGGTATTGGGGCTCCATTAGGGGGGCCAGGGAACAGAGCAGAGGTGCTCCCCACACCTGGACTCCCCCCTTTCCCTCCTTCCTCCCTCTGCTCACTGAGGTTTAGGCCAGGTGAGGACTCAGAGTTGCCTGAGGGCCCCTCACAGCCCAGGGACTTCTGTCCCAGGCACTGTCCCCACATTCTGTCTCTGAGATGGCAGGAGTGTTTACTCTACCAGGGTGGGATTAGAGGGTGCTAACTCCAAAAGCTTTCAAACAAAATTTCTTTTTTTTTTGAGACAGAGTCTCACTATGTCGCCCTGGGTAGAGTGCCGTTATGTCACACCTCACAGCAACCTCAAACTCCTGGGCTTAAGTGATCCTCTTGCCTTAGCCTCCCATGTACCTAGGACTACAGGCACCTGTAACAATGTTTGGCTATTTTTTTTTTTTTTTACTCAGTAAAGATTTATTACAATACATGGCTGAATAAACCATTTGTTAAATCTGCCCTAATATCCATGAAAATAGGTCACAAGAATTACATTGTCATAAAGTTTCAAATCACAAAAAGATAAAGAATCCAATGGAAATATATGCCATAATCATTTTGAGTCATAGAAAATACACTATTATGAGTTACTTAGAGTGGTGGCTCACACCTATAATTCTAGCACTTTTTTTATTGTTAAATCATAGCTGTGTACATTTATGCAATCAAGGGGTACAATGTGCTGGTTTCATATACAATGTGAGATATTCTCATCAAACTGTTCAACGTAGCCTTCATGGCATTTTCTTAGTTATTGTATGTAGACATTTGTATTCTGCATTTAATAGAATTTCTCCAGCACCCATTCTTTTTTTTTTTATTAAATCATAGCTGTGTACATTGATATAATCATGGGGCATCATTCACTAGCTTCACAGACCGTTTACCATGTTTCACATATACCCTTGTAAGATGCACCACTGGTGTAATCCCACCAATACCCTTCCCTCTACCCACCTCCCCCTCCCTCCCCTCCCTTTTCCCCTTCCCCCTATTCTTTCCAG
Source organism: Nycticebus coucang (assembly GCF_027406575.1). Lineage (NCBI taxonomy): Eukaryota > Metazoa > Chordata > Mammalia > Primates > Lorisidae > Nycticebus > Nycticebus coucang. The sequence goes on from NC_069783.1 coordinate 135,647,767, forward strand.
CACCCATTCTAAGATGCACCATAGGTGTGGTCCCACCCATTACCCTCTCTTCACCCTAATATCCCCCCTCCCTTGGCCCTTTCCCCATATTCTTGAGCTATACTTGGGTTATAGCCTTCATATGAAAGCTATAAATTAGCTTCATAGTACGGCTGAGTACATTGGATATTTTTCTTCCATTCCTGAGATACTTTGCTAAGAAGAATATGTTCCAGCTCCATCCATGTAAACATGAAAGAGGCAAGGTCTCCATCTTTCTTTAAGGCTGCATAATATTCCATGGTATACATGTACCACAATTTGCTAGTCCTGGTGTCCTGTGACCAGCATGGGGCACTGGGGGACTGCCCTGTGGTCCCTATATACCTGCTCAGGGAGGACCAGTCCCTCCCAGGAGCCTGGGCCTCAGGGCTGGGCCTGTGCTCACTGATGGGGACTGATTCCTGGCCAGGGCAGGGATCCTGCAATTTCTGGGCTGCAGGCTGAGGACGAGGCTGACTGTCACTGTGTTACCTGGCATGGCAGCTCTAAGACTGATACAGTGCTGGGCACCCACGGGGAATGAACAATATCCCCCTCTCTGCTCTCCCAGTCTGAAGCAGTCACTTTTGCTGATGGCTCTGACGAAGTCTAACTCAGGAGGTGACTGCTCCTGACAGATCTTCACCCAACACCTGATTTTTCTTAGCAAGTAGATTTGAAAATGTCACTCCCTGTTCTTCAGTTCAACTTTTAGGCTGATCCACTGTTCACATCTCCTCACCCTGCTCATGCTGTGAGGCAGCAATTCCTCATTAAAGATCAAAATCTTTCAATGTAGACTTTGAAGGAGATGAAGGGACGTTCATCCAGGCCATGTGCAGCAGCTCAGGTTGGAAAGTCTAAGGAGAGACGTCTGTGGAGTGACAGTCCCAGGGGAATCGTGCTCTGTGACAGGACCAGACACCTGTGCTGTCAGGGCAGCCTGTGTGGGGATGGTCCTGAGAGAGAAGGTGAATGCAAGGGTCTCAATTAATTCCCATAACCATCGGCTTCTTGCTGCGGAGGACATGTGGGAATAGTTTGGAAACAAGGGGACCACAAAAAGCAGAATTTAATTATTCCATGTTTGAAAAACAATAGGAACATGTGGATCAGATTTAAAGACTAAATTCAGACACTTTTGCTTCAGAAATAAGCATCTCTCATGGTATATTTCTCACTAAGAGCAAAAGGAAGACATCTTTCATGTGTATTAGTAAACTTAATTTACTAGCTTTCATTTTAATACAAGACACATATATAATGTTTTCCAAAAATATTAAAAATATGAATTTTTAAAGGAAGATTCTTCCTCCCTAAAATTACATTTAAATCAATCTCTCTGGCAATATATGTCAAACTTCTAACCCATGCTACTTCCCAGGGTGACCTTACTTAAAAAACAATGTCTTTGCAGGTGAAATTAGTTAAGCTGAGATCATCCATTAGTAGGGTGACCTCCTGGTGAGATGGGCCTGGTTTCCTAATAAGGTGGTCGTGAGAAGACAGGGGATCACAGAGATAATGTCAGGTGCTGATGGAGGCAGAGAAGAGACTAGTGCAGCTGCAAGCCAAGGGCAGGAGAGAATCCAGGGGAAGAGAGAAACCTGCTTCAAGAGCAGCCCGGGAAGTGGGCTCATGGCTGAACAGTGTCCTGTTCTCAGCTAACGTGCATCTTATTTCTTGTACAGTTTGTAAAGGAGATGCCCCTTGCCCTTGATGGTTGGTGAGTTGTGTGTCCTGTCCCCACATGGAGACCCAAATAAAAGAACAAAGAGTGAGATGAGGTAGGAGCTGCTCTGAGGAGGGGCCTCACTCTACCCTTGGGCAGGGAGTGGACAGTGGTCAAGGTCCTAGTGGGGGCAGGAGCCTCTGTCAGGACCCCCTGGCATCTGGTCACAGACATGCTGGACTTGGACGTGGGCAGTAGGGGGCGCTGTGGGGGCTGTAACTGTGGGCTCTGTGGGGCTCAGCTGGGAACACAGACACCTGGCCCTGGACCCTGCTCAGGGCGGTCTGGGACCACCAGCAGAGTGTACTCTGGGCCCTTGGGGAGTCTCAGAAAAGCCCAGCCCAACCCCCCTCTCATAAGTGACACCCAGCCACTGTGGCTCACACAGGCTCAGGTGGGGTTGGGCTGGGCAGGGCGAGAGCAGCACATTTGCATGCTGGGGCCCTCTGTCTCCTCTGGGGCTGGAGGGGGGATAAGAGACACCTGCAGAGTGTCGGCCTCAGCAGAGCTCTGGGTGTCTGCACCATGGCCTGGACTCCACTCCTCCTCACCCTCCTCCTTCACTGCACAGGTCAGGACGGATCTCAACATCCACCCCCAGCCCACTTCCCACACTCATGCCTGGACTTTCCTTCCCTCTCGTCCTTCCTCCAGGCCATGATGGGTGTCTGTGTTTCCAGGGTCCCTCTCCCAGCTTGCACTGACTCAGCCGCCCTCTGCGTCTGCCTCCCTGGGAGCCTCGGTCAAGCTCACCTGCACCCTGGACAGTGGGCACAGCAGCTACACCATTGCATGGCACCAGCAGCAGCCAGGGAAGGCCCCTCGGTACTTGATGTATGTTAACAGTGCTGGAAGCGGCAGCAAAGGGGACGGGATCCCTGACCGCTTCTCAGGCTCCAGCTCTGGGGCTGACCGCTACTTGACCATCTCCAACCTCCAGTCTGAGGATGAGGCTGATTATTACTGTCAGACCGGGGACGCTGGTATTAACTCACAGTGACACAGGCAGATGAGGAAGTGGGACAAAAACCTCAGCCTGCTCAGGGTCTTGTTCTATGTTAATTTTCAGATTTTAAAATAAGTTCCATGTAGTCAAACAGTACTTGGGAGCTCCTCTCATTTAAAACATATCAAAAATCGTCAAGGATTTTACCACCCCCAAAAAAAAAATTAAAAAAAAAAACCAACTAGAACTAGTAAACAAATTGAGTGCAGGTCAAGGACATAATTCATATGCAAAATGAAATTATATTTCTGTATGCTAGCAGTAAACATTTGAAAAATGTAATAAAAATGTGATTGCAATTTAAATATTATTAATATGTATGCATGTGTGTATTATGTGTACATACACACATATAATTTAAATATCACCAATAAAAACAAAAACAAAATATTTGTAAAATTAAAAAAAAAAAAACATTTCTTCTCTCACTTTTCCATTCACTGTTCCTGTAGTCACAGGAAAACTAAAACAAAAATGAAAAAAGAAATCTGGTAATACTAAATCATTAATTATTAATTCAAATGGGCTAGAACCACTGTCCGTGGGGCTGGCCTTTTTCACTTGAAACGTGGAAAAGGAGCCTCTCCAGGCTCACATTTTTGTCAGTACCCAGGCACCGTCTCAGCACGTGGACAGTCCTACAGCATGAATTGTGCCCTTCTAGATGTCACAGCAGAGACCTCCCCTTCCCTCCAAGTCACCTGTGCTCAGGGCTGCCTGAGGTCCCCACATCCAGGAACCAGGCAGTGGGATGTGAAATGCAGCTGAGGACACAGGTCAGGAAGGAGTTCCAACCACAGAGCTGGCCTGGATCACTGTTTGGTTCCTGCAGCTGATTCTGTCACCTCAGGATAGAGGGTGGCTGTGGGGACAGCTCTGGGCCTGAGGCAGCAAACTTCCTTATGGGAGGTGATAGGGAAAGGGGAGGCTCCACCTCTCCTGGGGAATGCTGAGTCTGCTCCAGGGGAGTTGGGGGACGTAAGTCCCGTGAATGTGACTTTCCTGTGTGTCATCCCACTCAGGAACATGGGGACACCATGGGCGGGCTTCCCTGAACCCATGACACTGACTTCTGTCTGCTCCTCTCTGGCCTCATTTGGGCTTTTAACAGTCCAGGATGTGATGTAGAGTCTATGGGACATCAGGGACCAGGAGTGTCCCAATGTGTGCCTCGTGTCACTCTCCCTGTGGAGCTCATGGTGTGCACAGGTCATTGGGGGTGACCGTGGAGCCTGGTTACCAAGAGTCCCAGACAGAAAGCCCGAGTCTGTGACCAGACAGCAGTCTTGGATGTTCTGGGGTTCATCTGGATTCTACTTTGTCACCATGAACTCCCTGACACCTTTGCCTCTAGGGACAGGGTCAGGCTGACCCCTGCTGTCATGGCTGAATACAACCCAATGCCACAAAGCTCCCATCCATGGGGGAATGAGACCAGGGTCTACCCTTCATGTCCACCATCAAATCCATCCCTCACATGTCCCTGCCTTTTACCAACACCTGCTCAGGTTGTGGCTTTGCTGTCACTTGTGTTCCCAGAAAGTCCAATATTCTCAATTTGCCTCATCTTCATGGGGTCAATGAGAATCACACCTCCTCTCACTGGCTTCCCAGTGCAAATGGGACATTTGTCTGCAGAGGCTGTAAGAGCCACCCACATGTGTGTGTGGGGTATCACTGGGGATAAAAATGCAGCTTGTGTGACATGGCTTCCCAGGTCCCCTCTGCCCAGTCCCCTATGTGTCACCAGCATGTGTCCAAGTCTTTGTAGATCATTCCCTGAGCTCTGAAGCCTTAGGGAAGCTGGGCCCTCCTTATCCTTAGATGTGTCCCAGAGAAGTCCTGGATTCCCAGGTGCAGGATGAGCCCTCCATGTAGGAGATGGCTCTGGGACAATGCACTGTCACCTTCCCCACTTTAATTCCATAAACCCGCTTCTTTCTTCTCCCTGACTCTTTGGTTAGGAAGATGCTGGAATACACCTTAGTTGTTTGGGGATAAGAGGGATAAAAAGCACTGTTCACAGAGGGCTGTCACCTTGTCAAGCCAAGAGCCACCAGGGGACCTACTGTCTCTCTGTTCCCTGCTCATTCTGGCATCCTGATGAGCTCTTGGACACTGGGCTTTTCTGCCCCAGCAGGATTCCCAACCCTGCATGCCACCCGAGTGACCAGGGGCTGCGAGTGGGAGGAGTAACTGTCTAATAGGCAGGCAGTGTCCGTATGGGATGATCGGAAAGCACTTCCAGCAGTCTGTTCAGACAGAACCTCCAACTCCACGTCTGCCCCTCAGGAACTGACTGTGACAGTGAAGTCTGACCCTGAGGGACCTGTGGGCTCAGTATCTGCAAGGCCTGGCTCTGACTTGGCCTAGGGCTGGTGCAGAAGGGAAGTGAGAGGGAGGCTCAGCCATGGGCGACCCAGGTCCAGCTATTCTGTCAGGGGCTGAGCTCTCTGCAATGTGGGTCCTGCAGAGACAGACTCAGGGGATCTGAGGCCCCAGAGTTATGTGGAAAAGCAAAGTGAATTGAGCAGGGGGAGGTCAGAGGACAGATGTGTGTGGGGGAGCAGATGTGGTAATGGGTGTGCAACACGAAGAAGAGAGCATTTTTTGTGACCTATAGGTGTAAAAAGTGAGTCTAGATCAGTGACAAAGAGAAAGCATGGGAGAACCTGAGTGCTGAAGCCACAGGAGTCCTGGGTCTGCCCCTGAGGGTCCTTGGAAAGATCACATGATGACCACAGTCAGCAACCTCTCTACAGGGCTCCTGCATCCCACCCGCCATCCCTTCCAGAGCCTCTGGAGTGTGCAGGTCACACCCTCCCTGTGGTCTCTGTCCCAGCACCAGCTCCCAGGGGCAGGTCACACTCTGCCCTGAGTGGGGCTGCACAGCCCAGTGGAGAAACACAGATTTAAAGAAGGAGACACTTCTGCCCAGGGGGAGGGGAGGGTGAGCAGATGGGGGTATCAGGGCTTCTTTAGAGACCTGTGGACCAGAGCAGTGGTTCACCTCACATTTGCTCATTGACGCTCAGTCCAGGGGAGGACTTGGGGCTGCCTGAGGGCCCTGCCCAACCCAGGGGCTGTCCCTACATTCTGTGTCTGAAATAATGGAGTGTTTACTCCATGGCTCAGGGTCAAATTAAGGTGTGAAGTTCCCTTCAAAGGTGGTAACTCCTCTCAGTGCCCAGTGAGGAGAAAGAAGGTTCAGGAACAGCACCCCCAGGGCTCCCCTGCCTTTTCTCCCTCAGAATCACACTCAGTGTCTGCATCGCCCTGCAAGGTGTGCCTGGGATAGACAAATTTCATTCATTCATTCAGTCATTCATCCATCCATTCTTCTTTCTGCAAAGTAAGAGGAGGAGGGGGGCCCAGAGGGAGAGTTCGGCCCGAGGGCAGGTCCTGGGCATTGGGGAGCAGGCTCTGCTCTGCCCAGGGAGGAGGAAGAGGAGCAGCTCCTGGTGCCCTGCAGGGAGGGGCTGCCCTGTCCTCATTTGGTTTGCGACTCTGCTGACTTCAGGGGAGGCTCCTTAGGGAGGCTGAGCTCTCAGAACTGCCCTGTAAATTGCACATGGAGGGGGGTGGGGAGCCCAGGGGGAGGAGCTGTGTGGACACCTGAGACTAAGGCACACTCAGACATGGACACTGCCCGGCTCTGTCCAGGCCCTGTGACAGACACAGGATGAGCCCCACACATACTGTCCCTGTGTCTTTCTTAGGTTTGGACTTCCAGGCCCATAGGGCTTGATGACCAGAATCCTACAAATCAGAACTCCTGGAACTTTTGTGTTGTTGCCAAGAATGGCAGAGTTGTGCAGGATAATAAAGACTTGGGAGACTGAAGGGAAGCTATGTGAGCAGGACTTGAGCTCCCTGGGGCTGGAGGTGGGGCCTGCGGGGAGGGGCTCTGGTCAGGGGGCAGGTCCCTCAAGCCGGCCTGTGCCCTCCCTGCAGTAATGAGTGAGTTCTCCCTCTGTTAGCTCAGGGAGACGCGGTGGTTGGAAAGAGCCCGGCTCCCTCCTTCTTTCTCTGGCTCCTTCTCTGTCCTGTGACCAGCCTCTGTGCCCTCCTCTTGGATCGAAGGTTCCTGAAGCTCCCACTGAAATCAGATGCTGGGCCCATTCTTTCGTAAATTTTGAAGACTAGTGAGCCAAAGAAACCTCTTTTCTCTACAAATTCCTCAGACTCCAGTGTGCCTTGGTAGGAATGCTAAATAGATAGTCACAGGAATTAGTACTGAGGTGTGAGTTGCTGCTTTAAAAGCACCCAAAATCTGGACGCAGCTTTGGAACTGGGTAATCGGCAGAGGCTTGAAGAGTTTAGAGGACGCAGAGGAAGACAAGAGAGAAGCGATTTGGAATTCCATAGACACTTGTTAACTGGTTGTCACCACAGTACTAATGGAAATATGTACAGTGCAGACCAGGCTGATGAGGTTGCAAACGGAAATAAAGAATTTATTTGGAACTAGAGCGGCAAACGTCACCATTGTCACGATGTAGCAAAGAACCAGAGTGCAAAGTGTCGCTGCTCTAGGGCTTGTGGGAGGACGGCGTGAGCAGGGACGTGAGGGCAGCTGGCAGAATACATTTCTAAGCAATTTCTAAGAACTTTCCAAAAGGGTCACGGCAGAGACCGCCCCTTCCAACCCCAGTCATCATGCTCAGGGCTGCCCGAGGCTCCCTCCATCCCAGGGACCAGAAAATAGGAGGGAAAACGATGCAGCCTGAGGACTTGGGTCAGGACACAATTCCAGGCACTTAGCTGGCCTGGCTCACCTGCTGCTACTTGAACCTTCACCTGTCACATCAGGGTAGAGGTGGGTAAGGGGGCAGCTATGGGTTTAAAGGAAAGGCAACATGGGGGTCCAGGGTCCAGTATCCCCTTTGCAGCTGGAGACTATTTGCTTCTGCCCTGGCCCAGTAGGAGATGAGAGGCAGCAGGTGACAGTGACAGCAGGGCAAGGACCAGAGGGACCTGAACTGTAAAATGAAGATTTTTACTTAATTTTCATGAAGATAGACTCTATTGGACATTTTTTTTAGAGATAAATTCTCTGATACATGTATTAGAACTATTACTCAGACAGAGGCGTCTAGCATGAAATGAAATAAGGTAACTATGGGGGGAAAGTACAAAGCTGCTCCACAGGGCCCAGCTGAGTAGGGATGGGCACCTGCACTCAGCACCCGGAGCAGGACCGGGAGGAGACGGGGTGGGGGCGTGGACGAAGCTTGGAGAAGGTTAGTGTCCATGTCTTGGGGGGCACGAGGGGCTCCGAGCAGTCGAGATGGGCTCCAAATGCCTATGGGTCTGAGGAGGGTCGAGGGTCCTTGTGGATAGTGAATTGTTTTCTCCACAGGGACCAGAACTCCGTGAGAACGGTTTTGTCTTTGCTACTTTTCTGTTTCCTCACTGCTGCACCTGCAGGGTTCAGAGCACGGCTCGGCACAAAGGACACACTCAGCCCACATCCACGGAGTGAGGAGGTGGAGTCCCCTAAATGAGAATCCCAGGAAGAGGCTCGGGTCTGAGCCAAAGCCAATAATTTCTTCTGTCTGGACATTTGCCATTTGGGGTCCTGAGTTCATTCAAGATAAGATGTTAAGTAACAGCTTAGCCTACGGGGTCTACTTATCAAGAGAAGACGGTGGGCACGAGCCCTGGAGACGGTGACCAGTAGCATGGACTAGACCCCACGGGCTCCTGCAGAGACAGAGGAGAGGGATGTGATGGGCCTGCAGGTGCTGAGCAAGGAGGCCCCATATGCAAACTGACATTTTATTAAACTAAGAACCTGTAGTCAATTGTCAACAAAATATATTTCCCATGCTGATCATCAATGATGTGGTTAATGACAATCACATATTGAATTCTTCAGTCCCAAACCCTCACAGCCCCTGTGAGACAACTCAGGAGGGAAGGATGGAGGGCTGTGGGCTGTGTCCCCAGGAGACAGGAGTGTGCACCGAGAGTAGAGGGTGACGGAGTGAGGGGGTGTCCCAGAGTGTCAGTGTGGGCCGGGTGTGATTCTGACACACGGCACAGCCTGGCCCACAGCTGCTCACCTCAGCCACGCTGTGCTTCCTGCTAGCAGAGCAATTAAAACAGCTAAATGCACAGGAGACTCTGCTACGAGGTGATTCACGTGAGGGTGGTCAGAGTGTATTCCTGTAGGAGCAGTTTTATGTAACACTAATATATACGTATACTTTAAATCATATACCAGGGGAGTCATATGATCTTTGCAGGATTTTCTGTTGGGAAGAGAAGACCTTGAGTTGTCATCAATGCACATGTGTGTACCTCCCATAGTCTAAGATTCCTTCTGAGAATAAAAAGGTTACAGTAATAAATTACACTCTATCAGAAATACAATGTAGGGGAATAAGACCATCCATCTGTGACAGAAAGAGTGCCTGGGGAGCCGCAGTGACAAGCTGGGCCCTCAGGTGTCTGGACCATGAGGATGTGTGTGCTGAGACCAGCAGGGGGCGCTGGAGGACTGCCCTGTAGTCCCTACACACCTGCTCAGGGAGGACCAGTCACTCCAAGGAGCCTGAGCCTGGGCCTGGGCCCTGTGCTTACTGATGGGGACTCAAGGCTTTCTGACTTTTTCTTAGTTATTGTGTTAAAACATTTATATTCCACATTTAGTAAGTTTCACAAGTACCATTGTAAGATGCACCGTAGTTGTGGTCCCACCAACTACCCTCCCTCCATCCATCCCCCCCTCCACGGCCCTCCCCTCCTTTTCCCTTTTCTCCATATTCTTAGGCTATAATTGGGTTATAGCTTTCATATGAAAGCTATAAATTAGTTTCATAGTAGGGCAGAGTACATTGGATACTCTTTCTTCCATTCTTCAGATACTTTGCTAAGAAGTATATGTTCCAGCTCCATCCATGTAAACATGAAAGAGGTAAAGTCTCCGTCTTTTTTTAAGGCTGCATAATATTCCATGGTGTACATATACACAATTTATTAATCCATTCATGGGTCGATGCACACTTGGGCTTCTTCCATGACTTAGCAATTATGAACTGGGCTGCAATAAACATTCTGGTACAAATATCTTTGTTATAATGTGATTTTTGGTCTTCTGGGTATATACCTAGTAGAGGAATCGGAGGATCGAATGGCAGGTCTTTTTTTTAGCTCTTGAAATGTTCTCAAAACATCTTTCCAAATGGAACATATTAGTTTGCATTCCGACCAGCAGTGCAGAAGTGTTCCCTTTTCTCCACATCCACGCCAAAATCTCCGGTCTTGGGATTTTGTGATATGGGCTAATCTTACTGGAGTTAGATGATATCTCAAAGTAGTTTTGATTTGCATTTCTCTGATGATTAAGGATAATGAGCATTTTTTTCATATGTCTGTAGGCTGTGCGCCAGTCTTCTTCAGCTTAAGATGAGATCACTTGTCCTTTTCTTGCAAATACATTTGAGATCTTTGGAGATCACTTAGGGATTTAAAAATAGACCTTCCATTCAATCCTTCGATTCCTCTACCAGGTACATATCTGGAAGACCAACAATGACTTTATAACAAAGATATTTGCACCGGAATGTTTATTGCAGCCCAATTCATATTCATGAAGAAGCCCAAGTGCCCATCGATCCATGAATGGATTAATAGATTGTGGTACATGTACACCATTGAATATTATGCAAACTTGAAAAAAGATGGAGACTTTTCATTCATATAAACCTCTTTCATGTTTACATGGATGGAGCTGGACCGTATTCTTCTTAGCAAAGTATCTCAAGAATGGAAGAAAAAGTATCAAATGTACTCAGCTCTACTATGAAACTAATCTATACCTTTCATATGAAAGCTATAACCCAACTATAGCCCAAGAAGAGGGGGAGGGAAGAGAGGGAGGATGGCTGGAGGGAAGGTGATTGGTGGGAACACACCTACGGTGCATTTTACAAGGTTACATGTTAAATTTAGTAAGTGTAGAGTATAAAAGTCTTAACAGAATAACCAAAAAATGCGGTGAAGGCTATTTTAACTGGTTTGATGAAAACATTTCAAATTGTATATAAAACCAGCACATTGTACCCCATGACTGCATTAATGTACACAGCTATGATTTAATTAAAAAAAACAAAACTGAAAGACAGCTTATCTGAATGCCAGAAAGTGTGTCCTATTAGAAAGAGTGTGTCCATAATATTCAATTCTGGACATCAGATATGTTTTCACTCCCTTCTATGAAAACATGATTTCTATTATCAGTAAAGATTCAGTCCTAGTGATCAGATAGCAGCCAAACATATAACCCATATCAATGACAAAAAAAAAAAAGAAAATTCCCATCTTATTTATGAATGTAGCTGACAGCTCAAAAAATGTTATCCAATATATAAGTAAGCAGAACTCCAGTTACGTCAAGAAAGATTCATGTTGAACTGCAGGGAGCTGAAGCTAGGATGATGTGTGCTCTCCCTGTGTGGTAATGACCATGGGTGCTGGAGGAGCAGATATGAAGAGGTGCCGAGCCACAGTCAGATACCCTGGAACTCGGGTCACAGGGGGATTGCCAGGAGCTGAGTCTGGTGAGACCTTGGCCCCACCCCTCAGTATCTCAGGCCCTTGTAGGTACTGGTCTCTCTGGGCTTCCAGCACCTGCCCCTCTCAAGGTCTCTGCCAGCGGACATCAGCGTGAACAGTGGGGCAGGAAGAGCAGTGAAACTGATTTGTATGAAGAGCCTCCTCCTGCTAATTGTTCTGGGGAGGCATGAAAAGGACCCAAGGACACCAATTCCCAGCTGAGGAGTCTGGGGACATTGAATCTTTGTGAGTGTCTTCACCATGGCCTGGACAACGCTCCTTCTTGGGCTGCTCGCCTATAGCTCAGGTCAGGGGAAGGGACTCCGTATTCCTGGGAGGCCACAGAAAGTAGGGACTCAGGGTGACCCTCATCGCCATAGCAATAACTGTGTCTCTCCTGTGGGTTGCAGGGGCTGATTCTCAGACTGTGGTGATCCAGGAACCATCACTGTGAGTGTCTCCAGGAGGGACGACCACACTCACCTGTGGCCTTAGCTCTGGGTCAGTCTCTACGGGATATTACCCAGGCTGGTACCAGCAGGCAGCAGGCCAGTCTCCACGAACGCTTATCTACAGCACGAACAACCGCCCCTCTGGAGTCCCTGGTCGCTTCTCGGGCTCCATTGCTGGGAACAAAGCCGCCCTCACCATCACGGGGGCCCAGGCTGAGGACGAGAGCGATTATTACTGTTCACTGTACGTGGGTGGTGGCATTTCCACAGTGATTTAAACCCACGGGGAAGTGCAACAAAAACACCTGCTGCCTACAGCGCCTGAGCCCTCCCCAGCAGAAGAGAAGTGCGTTGGTGGGAAAGGCAGACCCCACAGCCTCAGCGTCTCCCTGCCCCTTCTCCTACCCAGGGGTCACTGCCATGTGCCTCCTCCAGTCTGTCCCAGGGTATATCCACCTCCCCAGTGTGACTCCTCCAAGACGAGCTCCCTCTTTCCCTCTCTGCATGGGATACTAGGGAAGGGGCTGTGCTCCAAAATACATAAACCCACAGTGAGACCCAGACACCCAAACAGCCAACACGACCAGCAAGCCTCTTCTTATTCAGGAGCATGAACAGACACATTCTCAGTGATTTCACTATGGACACCAGGGAATATTTGATGTAGTATTGAGAGGATATAATCAGCTGGGAGTTTGTTACAAATGCGACTCCTCAGCCTACACCAGGGCTTCTCAACCAGTGGGTCGCTTAAGACCATCCTACATATCAGATTTTACCTTATGAAGGTCATTGCTACTGGCCGTCATAACAGTAGCAAAATTACAGTTATGTAACAGCAACAAAAGTAATTTTATGGTTGGGGGTCGCCACAACTTGAGGAACTGTATTAAAGGTTTGAGGCATTAGGAAGCCTGAGAACCACTGTGCTGGAGACTGTCCAGGATCAGCATTAACTGGGCGGCTCCCCCAGGTCTCTGCTCGATCTGCAGACAAGGGGCCCACATTCTGCTTCCTGGTGATGGTGCGAGAGTCGTGTCATAGGTGTGGTCAAACCTTCCTTCTTCCTGCTGCCCCCAGAGACCAGGGAACTGTTAGGTTTCCCAGTTTATGCTTTTCAACTGAAAAGACACAAGAAAGATGTGAAAATAAGAAGATTTAAACCTATGATTATAAGTTTTGTTTTTATGATTGGAAGATGTTTGCTTTTGCCTCGCTTATTACCTCCCTTTATGTAGTTTCTGAAAGGCACAGTCTCTGCAGTTGTGATAAAAGAGAACGCAAGCCAAATGCTCGTAGCTCAGTGATATTATCAAGGAGCTATAGATACCGACAAGAAATGAGATGAGACCCCATTCCTGAGTGATGGGGTCTCAAAAGAAAGAATGAGGAAAGAGAAATAAATCTCATACTTGTTAGTGATCCCGAGAAAGCAGCAGGCAGCTGCGGAAGAACTCCTCCTCTAAGAGAACACACGTTACACTGAACCAGAACAACCTGGAAAAGCCAAAGGAAAACAGACTCTGTAACTAACAACAGTACCCTGGGTTCTAACATCTGTAGCCGTAACTATGTAGCTGATGTTGAACTGAAGGGAAAAAAGGTATAAAAGAGCCAGGAAATAAACTGTTCCTCAGAACTCAGCATTTCATGCCTTGAGGCACCTGAGTTATCGCCAGCGATTAAAGGTTCCCTCCTCTATACTCTTGCTGTAGGTGTCTGTTTTAATTCGCCCTTTTCCTGAACACTGGAACAGGCAGAAGCCTCTGTCAGGACCCCCTGGCATCTGGTCACAGACACGCTGGATCTAGACATGGGCAGCAAGGGGCGCTGTGGGGCCGTCACCGAGGGCTCTCTGGGGCTCAGCTGGGAAGCCAGACACCTGGTCCCTGGCTCTGCTCAGAGCTCACTGGAGTCAGCAGCTGGGTCCTCTCTGGCCCCCTGGGAGACTCAGGTCGGGCCCAGTATACACTCACTTTTATAAGAAATGATACTCAGACATTGGGGCTGCACATAGACCCAGGGAGGGTTGGGCTGGGCAGGGCAAGAGCAGCACATTTGCATGCAGGGCCCCTCTCTGTCCCCTGGGGCTAGAGGGGGGATAAGAGAGACCTGCAGCCTGTCTGCCTCAGCAGAGCTCTGGGGTGTCTGCACCATGGCCTGGACCGCACTCTTCTTCATCATCCTCCTTCACTGCACAGGTCAGGACGGTCCTCAGCATCCCGACCCACCCTCCCCAGCCCACTTCCCAAACCATGCCATGGCCTTCCCTCTGGTCCTTCCTCCAGGTTATAATGGGTGTCTGTGTTTCCAGGGTCCCTCTCACAGCTTGCACTGACTCAGCCGCCCTCTGCTTCTGCCTCCCTGGGAGCCTCGGTCAAGCTCACCTGCACCCTGGACAGTGGACACAGTGGCTATGGCATTGCATGGCACCAGCAGCAGCCAGGGAAGGCCCCTCGGTACTTGATGTGGCTTTACAGTGATGGAAGCTCCGACAAGGGGGATGGGATCCCTGACCGCTTTTCTGGCTCCAGCTCTGGGGCTGACTGCTACTTAACCATCTGCAACCTCCAGTCTGAGGATGAAGCTGATTATTACTGTGGAAGTGGTGACAGCAGTGTTTTTACATGATGACACAGGCAGATGAGGAAGTGTGACAAAAACCTCAGCCTGCTCAGGGTCTTGTTCTGTGTTAATTGTCAAATTTTAAAACATGTTCCATGGAGTCAAACAGTACTTGGAAGCACCTCTCATTTAAAATGTTTCTTCTCTCGGTTTTCCACTTACTGTTCCTGAAGTCTCAGGAAAACTATAACATTAATGAAAAAACAAACAAACAAGAAAACAAAAAAACCTCCTGTAACACTAAACATTGACAATTCAAATGCTCTAGAACCAGTGTCCGTGGGGCTGGCCTTTTTCACTTGAAACGTGGAAAATGAACCTCTCCGGGTTCACATTTTTGTCAGTACCTAGGGACCATCTCAGTAAGTGGACAGTCCTTCACATGGACTGTGCCCTTCCATTTGTCACAGCAGCGACCTCCCCTTCCCTCCCAGTCACCTGTGCTCAGGGCTGCCTGAGGTCCTTACGTCCTAGGAACCAGGAAGGGGGATGTGAAATGCAGGTGAGGACACAGGTCAGGGAGGAATTCTAACCACAGAGCTGGCCTGGCTCACTGATGTATTCCTGCAGCTGATTCTGTCACCTCGGGATAAGAGAGTGGGTGTGGGGACAGCTATGGGCCTGAGGCAGCAAACCTCCTGTGGGAGGTGAGAGGGGAAGGGAAGGATCCATCTCTCCTGGGAAATGCTGAGCCTGCTCTTCGGGAGTTGGGGGATGTAAGTCTCAAGAATGAGACTTTCCTGTGTCTCATCCCACTCAGGAACATGGGGACCCCATGGGCGGTCTTCCCTGAACCCATGACACTGACTTCTGTCTGCTCCTCTCCTGCCTCACTGGAACTTTTCAAGAGTCCAGTATATGATGTAGAGTCTATGGGACATCAGGGACCAGAAGTGTCCCAATGTGTGCCTCATGTCACTCTCCCTGGGGAGCTCATGGTGTGCACGGGTCATTGCGGGGGACTATGGAGCCTGTGTACTAAGAGTCCCCAGACAGAAAGCCTGAGTCTGTGACCAGACAATAGTCTTGGATGTTCTGAGATTCTCTGGACTCTCCTTTGTCACATGACTTCCTTGATACCTTTGACTCCAGTGACAGGGTCAGGTTGAATTGGTTGAATACAACCCAATGTCACGAAGAGCTCCCATCCATGGGTGGATGAGACCAGGGTCTACCCTTGATGGTCACCATCAAATCCATCCATCACCTGTCCTTGCCTTTGACCAACACATGCTCCAGTTGTGGATTCTGCTGTCACTTGTGCTCCCAGAAAGTCTGATGCTCTCAACTTGCCTCATCTTCATGGGGTCAAGGAGAATCACACCTCTCACTGGCTTCCCAGTGCAAAAGGGTCTTTTGTCTCCAGGGACTATAAGAGCTGTCCACATGTGTGTGGGGGTATCACTGGGGATAAAAATGTAGCTTGTGTGACATGGCTACCCAAGTCCCCTCTGCCCAGAACCCCTATATGTCAACTGCACATATGGAAGTCTTTCTACATCATTCCCTGAGCTCTGAAGCCTTAGGGAAGCTGGGCCCTCCTTATCCTTACAGTGTGTCCCAGAGAACTCCTGGATTCCCAGGTGCAGGATGAACCCTCATGTAGGAGATGGATCTGGGGCTATTCACTGTCACCTTCCCTACTTTAATCCCATGAACCTGATTCTTTCCTCTCTGTGTGTCTTTGGTTGGGAAGATGCTGGAATGAACGTTAGTTTTGGTGGGATAACAGTGATAAAAAGCACAGTTCACAGAAGCTGTCACCTGTTCAAGCAGAATCTGCCAAGAGCCACCATGGGACCTACTATCTCTCTGCCCCCTGCTCATTCTGGCTTCCTAATGAGCTCCTGAGCTTTTTTGCTCCAGCAGGATTCCCAACACTCCATGCCCCATTAGTGACCAGGGGCTCAGGGTGGGGGAGTGATTTCTAATAGGCAGATGGTGTCTGTCTTGGATGATCAGAAATCACTTCCAGCAGTCTGTTCAGACAGAATCTCCATCTGCTCATCTTCCCCTCAGAAACTGTGACAGTGAAGTCTGACCCTATGGGACATGAAGGCTCAGCATCTACAAGGCCTGGCTCTGGCTTGGCCGAGGGCTGGTGCAGAAGGGAAGCAAGAGGGAGGCTCAGCCGTGCGCGACCCAGGCCCAGCTTTCCCACCAGGGGCTGAGCTCTCTGCAGTGTGGCTCCTGCAGAGACAGCCTTAGGGGGCTGAGGCCCCAGGGTTATGATGAAAAGCAAAGTGAAGTGAGCAGGGGGAGGTCAGAGGACAGGTGTGGGGCAGATGTGGTAATGGGGTGCAGCATGAAGAAAAGATTACCTTTTGTGACACTTAGTGAGAGGACCCATGGGGACTAGAGCTGTGACAAAGAGAAGACCTAGTAGGTCCAGAACCCTTGAGTTGAAGAAGACATGGGCCTGTTCCTGAGGGGCCCTGGAGAAGATCACAGAACAACCATGGTGACTGTCCTTTATGCAGAGACATCTGTCCCTCCTGCTGTCCCTCCCAGGGCCTCTGGGGTGTACAGGTCACACCCTTCCTGTGTCTGTGTTCCAGCACCAGCTCCCAGGGGCAGGTCACACTTTCTACTGAGTGGGGTGGCAGAGCCCAGGGGAGAAGCACAGATTTGAAGAAGGGGCCTCCTCTGCCCAGGGGAAGGGGAGGGTGAGCAGATGGGGCATCAGGGCTCCACTAGGGGCCTGGGGAGCAGAGCAGAGGTGCTCCCCACACCTGGACTCCTCCCTTCCCCTGCTCCCTCCCTGTGCTCACTGAGGCTCTGGCCAGGTGAGGACTCCAGGCTGCCTGAGGGCCCCTTACGGTCCAGGGCCTCTGTCCCAGGCCCTGTCCCCACACTCTGTGTCTGAGATGGCAAGAGTGTTCACTCCATGTGCCCAGGGTGGGAGTAGAGGGTGCTGAGTCTAACCTTGAAATGGGCTAATGTCCTCTCAGTGTCCAGGGAGGAGGGAGAAGCGTCAGGGACGAGCACCCCCAGGGCCACCTCCCTTTTCTCCTTCACAGTCACACTCAGTTTCTGCATTGCCCTAGGAAGTGTGCCTGGGATGAGCAAATATTTTTCATTCATATTCTTCTCTATCTGCAATCTGTGTCAGTGGGGGGCTGGGTGGGGGAAAGTGTGCACTGGAGGGAGAGGCTGGACCTGAGGGCAGGTCCTGGCCACCTGGGGAGCAGGTTCTGCGCTGCCCCAGGGAGGAGGAAGAGGAGCAGCTCCTGATGCCCTGGAGAGAGGGGCTGCCTTGTCCCCACTGGGCTTCCTGCTCTGCTGCCAACAGGGGAGCCAGGCACCCAGTACTTTCCTATTCACATGGACTGGCCAGGGGAGCCCAGGGCCAGGAGGCTGTGCAGACACCTGAGGCTAACATGTGTGGGGCATGGAAACTGCCCAGCTGCATCCTTTCTGGGAGGGCACAGTGCACAGAGGGGCAGACGGGACACATGGGCAGGTCTGGTCTGGGCAGCAGAGGACACTGTGGCCTGTCTCTGAGGCCTGAGCTTTTGTCCCAGCTGGGAGTTCCACCTGGCCTGGCATGAGCCCTCTGCCCTGTGCTCACTGGGCCAGCAGCTGTGTCCTCACAGGCCTCTGGAGAACCAAAGAATAGGCCCACCCAGGCCCATCTCTCCCAGGGTAATCTTTGCAGGCAGCGGTGGCAGGTAAAGGCCAAGGAGGGCTGGGACAGCCCAGGGGGAGAGTGGTTTGCATGAATGGTTCTTCCCTCCCCCTGGGCTTCTGGAAGGGCTAAGAGTGACTAAGAGGGTTCCAAGCCCTGGTCCTCAGGATCCACAGCTGTGTGGGGGTCTCCATCATGCGTGGCCCCGCTCCTTCTCTTCCCTTCTTACTTATCCAGGCATCAGGCTGGGGATAAAAGGACCAGGGACTCTGGGTGTGTCTCTGTCCACTGACTCACTCTTCTCCCCCTGTGTCTGTCCTGAAGTTCAGAATCTTGGGCTCAGTCTCTGCTGACCCAACCACTTGTAGCCCCTGCAGCTGGGGGGAGGTGGCCTCCATGTCGTCCTGGAAGCAGTTGTGACACTGGGTGTGGCTTTTCCTAGAGGACCAGCAGCTCCCAGGGTGTGCTGACTCGAAACCCTGTTTTTTTTTTTAACTTCTTAATTTTTTATTAAATCATAACTGTGTAGATTAATGCATTTATGGGGTACAATGTGCTGATTTTATTTACAATTTTGAATCCTTACATCAAACTGGTTGACATAGTCTTCACCTCACTTAATTATCGTGTTAAGACATTGATACTCCACTCTTAATAGATTTGACATGTATCCTTGCAATATACACCATAGGTGAGATCCCACTGATTACCCTCCCTGCATCCACCCTCTCCCCCCCCTTCTCCTCTTCCCTCCTTCATCCTGGACTATACTTGTGTTTTATCTTTCATGTGAAAGTGTGAGTGATTATATATTGGTTTCATAATAGTACAGAGTACATTGGATACTTTTTCTTCCCTTCTTGAGATACTTTACTAAGAAGAATATTTTACAGCTCCATCCATGTAAACAAAAAAGAGGTAAAATCTCCATCTATTTTATGTCTGCAGACTATTCTATGGTGTAGATATACTACAATTGGTTAATCCATTCGTGGGTTGATGGGCGCTTGGGCTGCTTGCATAACTTGGCAATTATACATTGGACTGCAATAAAAATTCCGGTGAAAATGTCTTTGTTGTAAAGTGATTGTTGGTCATCTGGATACATACCCAGTAGAGTAATTGCAGGATCAAACAGTAGGGGCTCACTGCTGGGGAGAAGACCCACTAATGACCCACACAGAAGACCTGAAGTTGTATCACCTGTGGAGGCAAAAAGTGTTCCCAGGGCTGGGGGCAGTTCTGGGGAAGACTCCATTGTTGACGCAGAATGTGAAGATCTCCTGCAGCTCCTCCTTCAGCCCCAACGTTTCCAGAGAAGAAATGCAGGAGGTAGGTCACTAAGTGTACATGGGAGGCTCATCTAGTGAAGACGTCACTTCAGACCAAAAGTGTATTTCCCCTTCCTCAAGTCATAAGCATCACTGGGGCCTATGTGGCCACCTTCAAGGAGGAAGATCGTGACACAGGATGAGAGAGACGTGAGGCTTCAGGACCATTTCAGCAGATGGAAAACAGACTGTCGGAAACTTTATTTTCAATACAATTTGACTTCAAACTCTGAAAGTAAATAATTACAAAAGCAATGTGTATCATTTCTTCCTAGAGTGACAAAATGAAAACCAATAGAGAAAACTAATAAACAAACACCAGGGGATATTTCAACTCTATTGACAAAACCTCCAGGAGTGCCATGATATAATATCTGAAATGTCTTAGATACAATAAGAAATCACTTGTCATATCAAGAACAGGGAATAGAGGAAAACAGGATCCGCAGACATAGGCACTGAGATGATCTGGTGATGAAGTTGTATGACTGATGTGTGTAAGTCCGAAATCTGACAATTCTTTTCATCAGCTTTTTCAGATATTTTTGAAACAAATGGCAAAAGATAAAGTCTCAGAAAAATGTACAAATAATAAAAACTAAATGTAAAGTATAGAACAAATGTTTTAATGAAATAAAAGGTTTTTCTAAAATAACATTTTGTAAAGACTCGAGTACAAGTAAATATGAAACTAAATTTCAGGCACTAGGGAAGATGCTTCACTGAAGTAAAGAAAGTACGAACGACAGTTACCTCAGCGCAGCAGGGGGAGCTGTGGGTCTCCTCACGGCTGAGCCAGGTCTGGAAAAGTCAAATGTTCAAATTTAATGCTCCCTGGGCCTGAGCTCACTGGCCTGAGTTAGAGGTAACAGCAGGTGCTTCCTCCTAAGGGGCAAACTCAGAGCTCCCAGCACCCAGCCTGCCTGACACTGTTCCTGCTCACTGGGCTGGGTGACACAGAATCAGATTGTGCTGGTGCTGTTGGTGAAGGGCTCATATTCCCATAATGCACAACCCAACACACACCCTCCTCCCACGGAGCTGAGGAGGAGATCAAAGAGCCATCCCAGAGTCCAGAAACAGTGCGGGTCTGGAAGACTTCTGGAAAGGCCACACCATGGCCTGGACTCCTCTTCCTCCTCACTCTTTGCCCAGGTACAAAAAGATTTCTGAGACCAGCCTTTGAAGGGGTCCCTCTGTGTTCCTTCCTCAGTCCTATCATGAGTCTGATTTGGGGTTCAGAGTATGTCTTCAGGCTGTGGTGACCCAAGAGCTTCCTACATATCATGAGAGATGGTCACTCTCACCTGTGGCTCCAGCACTGGAGAAGCCACCAGTGGTCAGTGTCCTTCCTGGATCCAGCAGAAGTCTGGCCAAGTCACCAAGACATTAATTTATGACATAAGCCTGAAACACTCCCGAATGACAGGGAGTTCTCAGGTTCTCTCCTTGGGGGCAAAGCTGTCCTAACCCCTCTTAGGTCCCAGCCCATGGTCCAGGCTGAGGACTATTGCAGCACCTCGGGGGTGCTCTCGGCACAGGTCAGAGGAAGAACAAGACATAAACTGACCTTTGAGCCTGGGTCAGTCAAATGTGATCATGGGATGTCAGGATCACATGACCAGACAGCTGAACTCTCAGGGCAGCCTACAGATTAAATATCCTCAGAGAGAAAGGTGAATGGAACAGAAGGGTCTGAATTAATTTGAGTCTCATAGTGGAGGATATTTCTGGATGATTCAGAAGGATGTAAACCAAAAAGAGCAGTATTTAATTATCCTGTGCTAGAAAAATCTAAAATCAGATCTAAAGATTAACATCAGCTGGGTCAGATCTAAAGTTTGACATCAAACACATTTCCTTCAGAAAGAAGCGTCTGCAGTGATGTTCTTATTGTCAACTTAGAGTAAAGGGAAGAGGAGCTTTTGTTGTATATAATTATAATAAAGTTTATTCCATTCGGTTCCATTTTTACAGTATACAACATGTGAATGCAACGTGTACGTTGCGTGACATTTCAAAATATTTTTAAATATGTTTAAATCAAATTGTAGAAATGATTCTTCCTGTCTATGGGTATAATTAAATAAATCCATCTTCTAAGATAAATCGTAGTCCTACCCCCCAGTAATGCTAAATTACACAAATGCATTTTCAACCTTATTTAAAATATAATATCATTGCAGGTGAAGTTAGCTAAGAAGAGGCCATTTACAGGAGTGTGGTGCCTCCTGACTCGGTGTGACTAGTGTTCTGAGAATACAGAAGGACGTGGAGAGGACGCCATGTGACGGTGAGGGCAGAGAAGGGACTTAGGTGGCTGCAAACCAAGGGACACCCAACCCTGTCAGCAAACCACCCACTGTTGATAAGAGGGAGGTAGGATGTCCCCAGAGGGCCAGAGCACATGGACCCCCGTCTCTGGACTTTGCAGGACTGGCCTCCAGAGCGGCGCATTTCTGTTGCTCTAGGCTGCCCAGTGTGTGCCGCGTCGTGACTGTTGTCCCAGAACACAGATGTACCAAACAAGCAGCATCACAGTGCGTCCAAATTTGATTGCATTTGTCTCATCTTGGCCCTCACTTCCTCCACAAATATGACCATATGGGGCCCCTATTTCTTTACCTTATGCCCATAATTGTCACTTAGGATTAACACAGTGATTCCCCCGTCTTTAAAATACAAATGTATGTAAGTATTGATTAATATTATGACTACGGAAAGTACTGATGAGAACTTACAACTTATAATTATTTCCCTTGTTCACTGGCATCAAGATGTGAAGATGAAAAGACCATGTTGTTATTACAAGGCTTCAGGTCATCCCTGGGACAGGTGAGCTCAGGGGGAGCTGCCGCCACATTTGATGGGAAGCCTCAAGTGCGTTATGCTCAGCCCGCCACTTAAAAATTGGGACGCAGGGCGGTACTTTTCTGGACACACTGGCGAGAGGCAGAGCAGACAGAGGCATGAGGAGCAGTCCTTCACCAAACCCGCCAGCGCCTCCCTGCCTCTGTCAGACCAGAGACTGTCAGACATTCCTGGGCACAGGTATCACCTGGGAGCCTGTCACATGTGGACTCTGACTCAGGGCAACTGGAGTGGGGCCTGGGATTCTGCATTTATAGAAGGTGCTTCCCCCAGACCTCCACACCTACGCCTCAATGTCACCAAATGTATAAGAATGATGGAAAACAAGGAGACCCACTAGCAAATGAAAACAGAAAAGAAACCTCTCCAAAGAGAAGTAAAGAATTTTGATTAAAGAAGGATTCCGAGTCTATGCAGGAAGACCAGACAAGACAGCCGAGGAGCTGGGAGAGACTCTACTTTCTAAAGGAAAAATACTGGAATGAAAGCAAACACACCCCAAGCCTCCTTGACTCAACCCCACCTCTGCTTCCAGCCCAATCTCCCCACTGGCTTCTCCTCCAGTCCTGTGTTCAGTGAAGACAATCCCCACCCCTCCCCTTTCTTCTGTCTGATTCCCTCTTCTCCTTTTGAATCATGGGATGTTCCCTTTCACTTCACACCCCTGCTCTGCTATGAGTTCCTCAACTAATTACTAAAAGATATACATAAAAAAGGCATGGACTTAAAATATCCTTTTGAGAAAATTTCAGTAACATCCTCTATTTTTCTTGAAC
Organism: Nycticebus coucang; assembly: GCF_027406575.1. Taxonomy (NCBI): domain Eukaryota; kingdom Metazoa; phylum Chordata; class Mammalia; order Primates; family Lorisidae; genus Nycticebus; species Nycticebus coucang. The sequence goes on from NC_069783.1 coordinate 135,670,771, forward strand.
TTCTCTGATCTCACACTTAAGAAGAAGATCCAAGTGAGCTGATTCCCTTTTCTGATCACTATGAGGACCTTCTCCTCCTCCCTGGGTTTCTCTTCACTCCCAAGTGAACACAGTGGGTCCCCAGCCTGCTCCTTTATCCCCCAGACTCTCCCCACTCTGCTCCCTGTGTGTGATCTCCTGAGGGATTCAGTGGGGAGAGAGAAACGGGCTTCAAGAGCAGCCTGGGAAGTGGGATCGTGGCTGACCTGTCCTGTTCTCAGCTAATGTGCATTTTAGTTCACGCACAGTTTACGCAGGAGACACCTATTCCACTCAATGTGGTGTGAGCTGTAGGTCTTGTTCCAACTCGGGAGGCAGAAACAGAAAACTAAGGCCTGCAATGAGGTAGGAGCTGCCCTGAGGAGGGCCTGGCTGTGCTCTTGGGGATTAGTCAGTGGTCAAGGCCCTGGTGGGGACAGAAACCTCTGTCAGGACCACCTGGCATCTGTCCCAGACATGCAGGACTAGACCCAGGCCACAGGGGACATTGGGGGCCTGTCCCTGAGGGATCTGTGGACACAGATTCCACCTTTCAGCTGGGGACCCACACCTAGCTTTGGGCTCACTGTAGCCAGAAGCTATCCCTGCCCACTTTGGGCCCCTGGGAAGGCTCAGGCTAGGCCCAGCCCAGGGACAGCCCTCGGACAAATGTCACCCAGTCACTGTGGCTCGCACAGGCCCAGGGAGGGTTGGGTTGGGCAGGGGAAGAGCAGCACATTTGCATGCAGGGCCCCTCTCTCTCCTTTGGGGCTGGAGGGGGGATAAGACAGACCTGCAGTGTGCCTCCCTCAGTAGAACTCTGCGGTGTTCACATCATGGCCTGGACCCCACTTCTCCTCCTCAGCCTCGTCCTTCACTGCACAGGTCAGGACGGTCCTCAGCACCATGAACCCCCAGTTTTCAAACCCATGCCAGGACTGTCCTTTCTTCCTGTCTTTTCTCCAGGTCATAATGGGTGTCTGTGTTTCCAGGGTCCCTCTCCCAGCCTGTGCTGACTCAGCCGCCCTCTGCATCTGCCTCCCTGGGAGCCTCAGTCAAGATCACGTGCACCCTGAGCAGTGAGCTCAGCTACTACGATGTTGCTTGGCACCAGCAGCAGCCGGGGAAGGCCCCACGGTACCTGATGTGGATTGACAGTGCTGGGAGCAGCAGCAAGGGGGACGGGATCCCTGACCGCTTCTCTGGCTCCGGCTCTGGGACTGACCGCTACTTGACCATCTCCAACCTCCAGTCTGAGGATGAGGCTGATTATTACTGTCAGACCTGGGACAGCAGTGCTATTGCTCACAGTGACACGGGCAGATGAGGAAGTGGGACAAAAACCTCAGCTTGAGCTGGAGCTTTCTCTCTGACAATTTTCAAAATTCAAAATATGCTCCATATTCACAAACTGTACTTAGGAGACCTTTGGTGTTTAAAATATTTCTACTCTCAATTTCTCACCAAAGTTTCTGAAGTCTCAGGAAAACCAAAGGCAAAACCCAAAGCCTCCTGATGACACTGAAATGTTGCCTGTTTATCCACATGTGATAAATCCAGTGCCTGTGGGGCTGGCCTTGTCCAGGAAACATGAAAAATGAGCCTCTCCTGGCTCATGTGTTGGTCAGGACCCAGGGACCATCTCAGCAGGTGGACAGTCCTACCCCGTGGACTATGTTCTTCCAGTTGTCAGAGTAGAGACCTCCTCTTCCCTCCCAGTCACCTGTGCTCAGGGTTCCCTATATCCTGGGGACCAGGCAGGGGGATTTGAAATGCAGCTGAGGACATGGGTCAGGGAGGAATTCGAGGCACACAGCTGGCCTGGCTCACTCATGGGTTCCTGCAGCTATAGTTGTCACATCAGGATAGAGGGTGGATGTGGGGACAGCTATGGCGCTGAGGCAGCAACCTTGCTGTGGGAGGTGAGAGGGGAAGTGGAGACTCCACCTCTGCAGGGATCTGCTGAGATTGCTCCAGGGGAGTTCGGGGACGCAGATCCCATTAATGTGACTTTCCTATAGCTGATCCCACACAGAAACATGGGGACCCCATGAGCAGGTTTCCCTGAGACCACAGGCACTGACTTTCGTCCTCCCCTCTCCTGCCTCATTGGAGTTTTTCTAAAGTCCGGGCTGTGATGTGGGTCTGTGGGACATCAGAGACCAGAAATGCCCCAACTTTCACGTGTTTCACCCTCCCTGTGGAGCTGATGATGTGCCCACATCCCGAGGTCAGTTTCTACTGCCCAGAGAGTGTCACAGACTATGGATCTTATGGAGACCAAGGGCTCCCAGAAAGAAATACAAACATTGTGACCAGACAGGAGTTTTGGGAGTTTCTGAGGTTTAGCCTGATTCTCCTTTGTCACCAGGGCCTCCTTGATACCCCTCACCTCTAGGGACAGGGTCAAGCTGACCATCACTGTTAGAGCTGATTACAACCCAATGCCACCACGAACTCCCATCCATGGGGAAGTGACACAGCGATGTATTCCTCATGTTCCCCTCAAATCCATCCCTTCTCTGTCCCCACCTTGTACCAACCTCTGCTCAGGTTGTGGCTTGTGCTGTCACTGCTCCCAGAAAGCCTGAGGCTCTTACCTTGGCTCATCCTCATGGGGCCACAGAGAATCCCACCTTCCCTCACTGGCTTCCTGTGCAAGTAGAACTTTTGTCTCCAGAGGCTATAAGAGCCTCCCACATGTGACCTGACAGGCCCAGGGCCCCCCTGTCCAGCCCGCTAGATGTTGCCTACACCTGGCTTAAGCTTCTGAATCATTCCCTGACCTCTGAAGCCTCAGGAAATCTGGGTCTTCTTAATCCTCAAAGTGTGTCCGCAGGGGACTCCTGGGTTCCAGGTGCACATGAGCCCTCCCTGTAAGGAGATGGCTCTGGGACTCCTCACACTTACCTTCCTGTCGTTAATCCCCGGGAACCCTATTCTCTCCCCTCTGTGTTTCTTTAATTGAGATGATGCTGGAATGAATCTCAGTTCTTGGGGCCTAAGGGATAAAAGCGCAGCCCACACAGAGCTGTCACCTGGTCCAGCATCTGCCAAGAGCCACCAGGGGAGCTGCTCTCTGCTCTCTGCTCCTTCCTGCACCATGATGGGCTCCCGGACCTTGGAATTTTCTGTGGTATCCAGGTCTTTAATCCTCCGCTGTCGATTAGTGACCATAGGCTGGGAGGAGCGAGGATAACTGTCTAATAGGCAGACAGTGCGTGTCTGGGATGATCAGAAAGCACTTCCAGCAGTCTGTTCACACAGAATCTCCCTCTCTACTTCTGCTCCTCAGGAACTGACTGTGACAGTGAAGTCTGACCCTGAGGGAGCTGTAGGCTCAGCCTCTGCAAGGCCTGGCTCTGGCTTGGCCTAGGGCTGGGGCAGAAGGGAAGTGAGAAGGAGGCTCAGCCGTGGGCAGCCCAGGCCCCGATGTCCTGTTAGGGGCTGAGCTCTCTGCAGTGTGGGTCCTGCAGAGACAGCTTAGGGGGACCGAGGCCCCAGGTTTATGTGGAAAAGTGAAATAAAGTGAGCAGGGGGAGGTCAGAGGACAGGTAGTGAGCAGATGTGGTGATGGGTGTGCCCCAGGAGGAAGACAGCATTCTTTGTGACCTATGGGGGGGAAAGTGGGAAGTCTAGATCAGTGACAAAGAGAAAACATGAGAGGACCTGAGTGCTGAAGCCACAGGAGTCCTAGGTCTGTCCCTGAGAAGTCCTCGGAAAGATCACATGATGACCACAGTCAGCAACCTCCCTCCAGGGCTCTGCATCCCACCCACTGTCCCTCCCAGAGACTCTGGGGTGTGCAGGACACACCCTCCCTGTGGTCTCTGTCCCAACCCAGCTCCCAGGGGCAGGTCACACTCTGCCCTGAGTGGGACTGCACAGCCTAGGGGAGAGGCACAGATTTGAAGAAGAAGCTACCTCTGCCCAGGGGGAGGGAAGGGTGAGCAGATGGGGGTATCAGGGCTTCCTTAGGGACCTGGGGACAGAGCAGTGGTGCTCCTCACATCTGCTCACGGACGCTCAGTCCAGGGGAGGACTTGGGGCTTCCCAACCCAGGGGCTGTCCCTACATTGTGTGTCTGAGATGATGGAGTGTTTAGCCCATGGTTCAGGATCAAATTAGGGTGTGAAGTTCCCTTCAAAGGTGGTAACTCCTCTCAGTGCCCAATGAGGAGAAACAAGGTTCAGGAACAGCACCCCCAGGGCTCCCCTGCCCTCTCTCCCCCAGAATCGCACTCAGTGTCTGCATCGCCCTGGAAGGTGGGCCCGCGATTGACAAACTTCATTAAGTCATTCATTCATCCTTCTTTCTGCAAACTGTGTCAGGGAGGGACTGAGAGGAAGAGGGGGGCCTAGAGGGAGAGGCTGGGCCCAAGGGCAGGTCCTGGGCATTGGGGAGCAGGCTCTGCTCTGCCCAGGGGGGAGGAAGAGGAGCAGCTCCTGGTGCCCTGCAGGGAGGGGCTGCCCTGTCCTCATTGGTTTGCGACTCTGCTGACTTCAGGGGAGGCTCCTTAGGGAGGCCGAGCTCTCAGAACTGCCCTGTAAATTGCACATGGAGGTGGGTGGGGAGCCCGGGGAGGAGCTGTGTGGACACCTGAGACTAAGGCACACTCAGATATGGACACTGCCCAGCTCTGTCAGGCCCTGTGACAGACACAGGATGAGCCCACCACATGCTGTCCCAGTGTCTTTCTTAGGTTTGGACTTCCAGGCCCATAGGGCTTGATGACCAGAATCCTACAGATGAGAACTCCTGGAACGTTTGTGTTGTTGCCAAGAATGGCAGAGTTGTGCCGCATAATAAAGACTTGGGGGACTGAAGGGAAGCGATGTGAGCAGGACCTGAGCTCCCTGGGGCTGCAGGTGGGGCCTGCGGGGAGGGGCTCTGGTCAGGGGGCAGGTCCCTCAAGCCGGCCTGTGCCCTCCCTGCAGTAATGAGCGAGTTCTCCCTCTGTTAGCTCAGGGAGATGCGGTGGTTGGAAAGAGCCCGGCTCCCTCCTTCTTTCTCTGGCTCCTTCTCTGTCATGTGACCAGCCTCTATGCCCTCCTCTTGGAAGATTCCTGAAGTTCCCACTGAAATCAGATGCTGGGCCCATTCTTTCACAAACTTTGAAGAATAGTGAGCCAAAGAAACCTCTTTTCTCTATAAATTCCTCAGGCTCGAGTGTGCCTTGGTAGCAATGGTAAATAGATAGTCACAGGAATTAGTACTGAGGTGTGAGTTGCTGCTTTAAAAATACCTGAAAATCTGGACGCAGCTTTGGAACAGGGTAATGGGCAGAGGCTTGAAGCATTTAGAGGAGTCAGAGGAAGACAAGAGAGAAGCGATTTGGAATCCCATAGACACTGTTAACTGGTTGTCACCACAGTACTAATGGAAATATGTACAGTGCAGACCAGGCTGATGAGGTTGCAGACGGAAATAAAGAATTTATTTGGAACTAGAGCGGCAAACGTCACCATTGTCACGATGTAGCAAAGAACTGGAGTGCAAAGTGTCGCTGCTCTAGGGCTTGTGGGAGGACGGCGTGAGGAGGGACGTGAGGGCAGCTGGCAGAATACATTTCTAAGCAATTTCTAAGAACTTTCCAAAAGGGTCACAGCAAAACCGCCCCTTCCAACCCCAGTCATCATGCTCAGGGCTGCCCGAGGCTCCCTCCATCCCAGGGACCAGAAAATAGGAGGGAAAACGATGCAGCCCGAGGACTTGGGTCAGGACACAATTCCAGGCACTTGGCTGGCCTGGCTCACCTGCTGCTACTTGAACCTTCACCTGTCACAGCAGGGTAGAGGTGGGTAAGGGGGCAGCTATGGGTTTAAAGGAAAGGCAACATGGGGGTCCAGGGTCCAGTATCCCCTTTGCAGCTGGAGACTATTTGCTTCTGCCCTGACCACAGCAGGAGATGAGAGCCAGCAGGTGACAGTGACACCAGGGCAAGGACCAGAGGAACCTGGACTGTAAAATGAAGATTTTTACTTAATTTTCATGAAGATAGAATCTATTGGACATTTTTTTAGAGATAACTTTCTCCGGTACATGTATTAGAACTATTACTCAGAGGCGTCTAGCATGAAATGAAATAAGGTAACTATGGGGGGAAAGTACAAAGCTGCTCCACAGGGCCCAGCTGAGTGGGGATGGGCACCTGCACTCAGCACCCGGAGCAGGACCGGGAGGAGACGGGGTGGGGGCGTGGACGAAGCTTGGAGAAGGTCAGTGTCCATGTCTTGTGGGGCGTGAGGGGCTCCGAGCAGTCGAGATGGGCTCCAAATGCCTATGGGTCTGAGGAGGATCGGGGGTCCTTGTGGATAGTGAATTGTTTTCTCCACAGGGACCAGAACTCCATGAGAACGGCTTTTGTCTTTGCTATTTTTCTGTTTCCTCACTGCTGCACCTGCAGGGTTCAGAGCACGGCTCGGCACAAAGCACACACTCAGCCCACATCCACGGAGTGAGGAGGTGGAGTCACCTAAATGAGAATCCCAGGAAGAGGCTCGGGTCTGAGCCAAAGTCAATAATTTCTTCTGTCTGGACATTTGCTATTTGGGGTCCTGAGTTCATTCAAGATAAGATGTTAAGTAACAGCTTAGACTTCAGGGTCTACTGTTCAAGAGAGGAACGTGGGCACGAGCCCTGGGGAAGGTGACCAGTAGGATGGACTAGACCCCATGGGCTCCTGCAGAGACAGAGGAGAAGGATGTGATGGGCCTGCAGGTGCTGAGCAAGGAGGCCCCATATGCAAACTGACATTTTATTAAACTAAGAACCTATAGTCATTTGTCAACAAAATATATTTTCCATGCTGATCATCAATGATGTGGTTAATGACAATCACATATTGAATTCTTCAGTCCCAAACCCCTCACAGCCCCTGTGAGACAACTCAGGAGGGAAGGATGGAGGGCTATGGGCTGTGTCCCCAGGAGACAGGAGTGTGCACCGAGAGTAGAGGGTGAGGACAGAGTGAGGGGGTGTCCCAGAGTGTCAGTGTGGGCTGGGTGTGATTCTGACACACGGCACAGCCTGGCCCACAGCTGCTCACCTCAGCCACGCTGTGCTTCCTGCTAGCAGAGCAATTAAAACAGCTAAATGCACAGGAGACTCTGCTACGAGGTGATTCACGTGAGGGTGGTCAGAGTGTATTCCTGTAGGAGCAGTTTTATGTAACACTAACATATGTGTATACTTTAAATCATATACCAGGGGAGTCATATGATCTTTGCAGGATTTTCTGTTGGGAAGAGAAGACCTTGAGTTGTCATCAATGCACATGTGTGTACCCCCCGTAGTTTAAGATTCCTTCTGAGAATAAAAAGGTTACAGTAATAAATTACACTCCATCAGAAATACAATGTAGGGGAATAAGACCATCCATCTGTGACAGAAAGAGTGACTGGGGAGCGGCAGTGACAAGCTGGGCCCGCAGGTGTCTGGACCATGGGGACCTGTGTGCTGAGACCAGCAGGGGGCGCTGGAGGACTGCCCTGTAGTCCCTACACACCTGCGCAGGGAGGACCAGTCACTCCAAGGAGCCTAATCCTGGGCCTGGGCCCTGTGCTTACTGATGGGGACTCAAGCCTTTCTGGCTTTTTCTTAGTTATTGTGTTAAAACATTTATATTCCACATTTAGTAAGTTTCACAAGTACCATTGTAAGATGCACCGTAGTTGTGGTCCCACTGATTACCCTTCCTCCATCCATCCCCCCCGGCCCTCCCCTCCTTTTCCCTTTTCTCCATATTCTTAGGCTATAATTGGGTTATAGCTTTCATATGAAAGCTATAAATTAGTTTCAAAGTAGGGCTGAGTACATTGGATACTTTTTCTTCCATTCTTCAGATACTTTGCTAAGAAGTATATGTTCCAGCTCCATCCATGTAAACATGAAAGAGGTAAAGTCTCCATCTTTTTTTAGGGCTGCATAATATTCCATGGTGTACATATACCACAATTTATTAATCTATTCATGGGTCGATGCACACTTGGGCTTCTTCCATGATTTAGCAATTATGAACTGGGCTGCAATAAATATTCTGGTACAAATATCTTTGTTATAATGTGATTTTTGGTCTTCTGGGTATATACCTATTAGAGGAATTATAGGATCGAATGGCAGGTCTTTTTTTAGCTCTCGAAGTGTTCTCAAAACATCTTTCCAAAAGGAACATATTAGTTTGCATTCCCACCAGCAGTGCAGAAGTGTTTCCTTTTCTCCACATCCACGCCAAAATCTCTGGTCTTGGGTTTTTGTGATATGGGCTAATCTTACTGGAGTTAGATGATATCTCAAAGTAGTTTTGATTTGCATTTCCCTCATAATTAAGGATAATGAGCATTTTTTTCATATGTCTGTAGGCTGTGCATCAGTCTTCTTCAGCTTAAGATGATATCACTTGTCCTTTTCTTGCAAATACATTTGAGATCTTTGGAGATCACTTAGGGATTTAAAAATAGACCTTCCATTCAATCCTTCGATTCCTCTACTAGGTACATATCTGGAAGACCAACAATGACTTTATAACAAATATATTTGCACCAGAATGTTTATTGCAGCCCAATTCATATTCATGAAGAAGCCCAAGTGCCCATCGACCCATGAATGGATTAATAAATTGTGGTACATGTACACCATTGAATATTATGCAAACTTAAAAAAAGATGGAGACTTTTCATTCATATAAACCTCTTTCATGTTTACATGGATGGAGCTGGACCATATTCTTCTTAGCAAAGTATCTCAAGAATGGAAGAAAAAGTATCAAATGTACTCAGCTCTACTATGAAACTAATCTATACCTTTCATATGAAAGCTATAACCCAACTATAGCCCAAGAAGAGGGGGAGGGAAGAGAGGGAGGATGGCTGGAGGGAAGGTGATTGGTGGGAACACACCTACGGTGCATTTTACAAGGTTACATGTTAAATTTAGTAAGTGTAGAGTATAAAAGTCTTAACAGAATAACTAAGAAAATGCGGTGAAGGCTATTTTAACAGGTTTGATGAAAACATTTCAAATTGTATATAAAACCAGCACATTGTACCCCATGACTGCATTAATGTACACAGCTATGATTTAATTAAAACAAACAAACAAAAAAACAAAACAAAACTGAAAGACAGCTTATCTGAATGCCAGAAAGTGTGTCCTATTAGAAAGAGTGTGTCCATAATATTCAATTCTGGACATCAGCTATGTTTTCACTCCCTTCTATGAAAACATGATTTCTATTATCAATAAAGATTCAGTCCTAGTGATCAGATAGCAGCCAAATATAAAGCCCATGTCAATGACAAAAAAAAGAAAATTCCCATCTTATTTATGAATGTAGCTGACAGCTGAAAAAATGTATTCCAATATAGAAGTAAGCAGAACTCCAGTTACGTCAAGAAAGATTCATGTTGAACAGCAGGGAGCTGAAGCTTGGATGATGTGTGCTCTCCCTGTGTGGTGATGACCATGGATGCTGGAGGAGCAGATATGAAGAGGTGCTGAGCCACAGTCAGATACCCTGGGACTCGGGTCACAGGGGAATTGCCAGGAGCTGAGTCTGGTGAGACCTTGGCCCCACCCCTCAGTATCTCAGGCCCTTGTAGGTACTGGTCTATCTGGGGTTCCAGCACCTGCCTCTCTCAAGGTCTCTGCCAGCGGACATCAGCGTGAACACTGTGGCAGGAAGAGCAGTGAAACTGATTTGCATGAAGAGCCTCCTCCTGCTAATTGTTCTGGGGAGGCATGAAAAGGACCCAAGGACACCAATTTTCAGCTGAGGAGTCTGGGGACGTTGAACCTTTGTGAGTGTCTTCACCATGGCCTGGACAACGCTCCTTCTTGGGCTGCTCGCCTACAGCTCAGGTCAGGGGAAGGGACTCTGTATTCCTGGGAGGCCACAGAAAGTAGTGACTCAGAGTGACCCTCATCGCCATAGCAATAACTGTGTCTCTCCTGTGGGTTTCAGGGGCTGATTCTCAGACTGTGGTGATCCAGGAACCGTCACTATCAGTGTCTCCAGGAGGGACAATCACGCTCACCTGTGGCCTTAGCTCTGGGTCAGTCTCTACGGGATATTACCCAGGCTGGTACCAGCAGGCACCAGGCCAGTCTCCACGAACGCTTATCTACAACACGAACAACCGCCCCTCTGGAGTCCCTGGTCGCTTCTCGGGCTCCATTGCTGGGAACAAAGCCGCCCTCACCATCACGGGGGCCCAGGCTGAGGACGAGAGCGATTATTACTGTTCACTGTACGTGGGTGGTGGCATTTCCACAGTGACTTAAACCCACGGGGAAGTGCAACAAAAACACCTGCTGCCTACAGCGCCTGAGCCCTCCCCAGCAGAAGAGAAGTGCGTTGGTGGGAAAGGCAGACCCCACAGCCTCAGCGTCTCCCTGCCCCTTCTCCTACCCAGGGGTCACTGCCATGTGCCTCCTCCAGTCTGTCCCAGGGTATATCCACCTCCCCAGTGTGACTCCTCCAAGACGAGCTCCCTCTTTCCCTCTGCATGGGGTACTAGGGAAGGGGCTGTGCTCCAAATACATAAACCCACAGTGAGACCCAAACACCCAAACAGCCAACACGACCAGCAAGCCTCTTCTTATTCAAGGAGCATGAACAGACACATCCTCAGTGATTTCACTATGGACACCAGGGAATATTTGATGTAGTATTGAGAGGACATAATCAGCTGGGAGTTTGTTACAAATGCGACTCCTCAGCCTACACCAGGGCTTCTCAACCAGTGGGTCGCTTAAGACCATCCTACATATCAGATATTTACCTTATGAAGGTCATTGCTACTGGCCGTCATAACAGTAGCAAAATTACAGTTATGTAACAGCAACAAAAGTAATTTTATGGTTGGGGGTCGCCACAACATGAGGAACTGTATTAAAGGTTTGAGGCATTAGGAAGCCTGAGAACCACTGTGCTGGAGACTGTCCAGGGATCAGCATTAACTGGGCGGCTCCCCCAGGTCTCTGCTCGATCTGCAGACACGGGGCCCACGTTCTGCTTCCTGGTGATGATGTGAGAGTCGTGTCATAGGTGTGACCAAACCCTTCTTCTTCCTGCTGCCCCCAGAGACCAGGGAACTGTTAGGTTTCCCAGTTTATGCTTTTCAACTGAAAAGAAAAAAGCGAGATGTGAAAATAAGAAGATGTGAAACCTATGATTATAAGTTTTGTTTTTATGACTGAAAGATGTTTGCCTTTGCCTCGCTTATTACCTCCCTTTATGTAGTTTCTGAAAGGCACAGTCTCTGCAGTTGTGATAAAAGAGAACGCAAGCCAAATGCTCGTAGCTCAGTGATATTATCAAGGAGCTATAGATACCGACAGGAAATGAGATGAGACCCCATTCCTGAGTGATGGGGTCTCAAAAGAAAGAATGAGGAAAGAGAAATAAATCTCAAAATTGTTAGTGATCCCGAGAAAGCAGCAGGCAGCTGCGGAAGAACTCCTCCTCTAAGAGAAGAACACACGTTACACTGAGCAGAACAACCTGGAAAAGCCAAAGGAAAACAGACTCTGTAACTAACAACAGGACCTGGGTTCTAACATCTGTAGCCATAACTATGTAGCTGATGTTGAACTGAAGGGAAAAAAGGTATAAAAGAGCCTGGAAATAAACTGTTCCTCAGAACTCAGCATTTCATGCCTTGAGGCACCTGAGTTGTCTCCAGCAATTAAAGGTTCCCTCCTCTATACTCTTGCTGTAGGTGTCTGTTTTAATTCGCCCTTTTCCTGAACACTGGAACAGGCAGAAGCCTCTGTCAGGACCCTCTGGCGTCTGGTCACAGACACGCTGGATCTAGACATGGGCAGCAGGGGGCACTGTGGGGCCGTCACCGAGGGCTCTCTGGGGCTCAGCTGGGAAGCCAGACACCTGCTCCCTGGCTCTGCTCAGAGCTCACTGGAGTCAGCAGCTGGGTCCTCTCTGACCCCCTGGGAGCCTCAAGATAGACCCACCCCTTCCAGAAATGAAACCCAGCCATTGGGGCTGCACACAGGCCCAGGGAGGGTTGGGCTGGGCAGGGCAAGAGCAGCACATTTGCATGCAGGGCCCCTCTCTCTCCTCTGGGGCTGGCGTGGGGATAAGAGAGACCTGCAGTGTGTCTGCCTCAGCAGAGCTCTGGGGTGTCTGCACCATGGCCTGGACCCCACTCCTCCTCCTCAGCCTCCTCCTTCACTGCACAGGTCAGGATTTGTCCTTAGCACCCTGACCACCCAGCCCACTTCCCATACCCATGGCAGGAATGTCCTTCTTTCCTGTCCTTCTTCTAGATCATAATAGGTGTCTGTGTTTCCAGAGTCCCTCTCCCAGCCTGTGCTGACTCAGCCGCCCTCTGCATCTGCCTCCCTGGGAGCCTCAGTCAAGCTCACCTGCACCCTGAGCAGTGAGCTCAGTGGCTCCACCATTGCATGGCACCAGCAGCAGCCAGGGAAGGCCCCTCGGTACTTGATGTATGTTACCAGTTCTGGAAGCTCCAGCAATGGGGACGGGATCCCTGACCGCTTCTCAGGCTCGGGCTCTGGGGCTGACCGCTACTTAACCATCTCCAACCTCCAGTCTGAGGACGAGGCTGATTATTACTGTCAGAGCTGGGACAGCAGTGGTATTCCTCACAGTGACACAGGCAGATGAGGAAGTGGGACAGAAACCTCAGCTTTCTCTGGAGCTTTCTCTGTGGCAATTTTCAAATTTCTAAATATGCTCCAATGTACAAATTTTACTTGGGAGCACCTTTGATGTTTCTACTCTCCATTTCTCTCCAAATGTTTCTGAAGTCTCAGGAAAACCAAAAGCAAAACCCAAAGCCCCCTGATGACACTGAAATGTTGCCTGTTTATCCGCATGTGCTGAATCCGGTGCTTGTGGGGCTGGCCTTGTTAAGGAAACATAAAAAATTAGCCTCTCCTGTCTCACATCTTAGTTCTCAGGGACCATCTCAGCAGGTGGACAGTCCTACAGCATGGACTGTGTCCTTCCAGTTGTCACAGCAGAGACCTCCCCTTTCCTCCCAGTCACCTGTGCTCAGGGCTGCCTGAGGCTCCCTATGTCCCGGGGACCAGGCAGGGGGATGTGAAATGCAGCTGAGGACACGGGTCAGGGAGGAATGCCAGGCACACAGCTGGCCTGGCTCACTCATGGGTTCCTGCAGCTGTAGTTGTCACATCAGGATAGAGGGTAGGTGTGGGGATAGCTCTGGGACTGAGGCCAGAAACCTCCTTGTAGGAAGTGAGTGTGGGAAAGTGAGTCTCCTCTCCCACTGGGAAATGCTGAGCCTGCTCCAGGGGAGTTGGGGGAATGCTGGTCCCATGAATGTGACTTTCCTACAGCTGATCCCACTCAGGAACACGGGGCCCCCATGGATGAGTTTCCCTGAGACCGCAGGCACTGACTTTTGTCCTCCCCTCTCCTGCCTCACTGGAGATTTTTAACAGTCTAGGCTGTGATTGTGGGTCTGTGGGACATCAGGGAGCAGAAACCCCCCAACTTGTGCCTGTGTCACTCTCCCTGTGGTCAGGGCTAGGCAGTCCCTGGATGGAAACGCATTTGCATGAGCAGCCCCTCCTGTGCTGTGGGGAGAAAGGGGGCCTGGGGCAGCCCAGCCCCACTGTGGGGACCAGGGCTGTGTCCGCCATGGCCTGGGCTCCTGTCCTCCTCATGATCCTCTCTCACTGCTCAGGTACAACAGGCCTCAGAGGCCAAAAGCAGCTCCTAGCCTGCTTCTCATCTTCTGACAAAGATTCCTTACAAACTTGATACTTAATTCCTTCCACAGTAAGTGCTGTTTGCAGGTTCCCTCTCCCAGCCTGTGCTGACTCAGTCACCCTCCCTCTCTGTATCCCTGGGAGCATCAGCCAGACTCACCTGCACCCTAGCAGTGGCGCCAGTGTGGGTAGCTGTAGTGTATCCTGCCCCAGAAGAAGCCAAGGAGCCCTCCCTGGTACTTCCTGTACTAACACTCAAGTAAAGACCGGGGTCCCCAGCCCCTTCTCTGGATCCTGGCCTTAGCCGATGCCGGGATCCTGCACATCTCTGGGCTGCAGGCTGAGGACGAGGCTGACTATTACTGTGCCACATGGCAGGACAGTACTACTCGCGGTGACACAGGCAGATGGGGGAGTGGGACAAGAAGCCCACCCTCCTCAGGGTGTCTTGTTCTATGATAATTTTCCAATTTGAATCTTTCTCTCTTACACATGAACTCTACTCGGAAGCACGTTCTGGTGTAAAATGCTTTTACTGTGAATTTCTGTACATTGTTGCTTTTCTCAAGAAAACCGAAAAGAACAAGAAACAAAAAGCTCATGAGGACAGTAAAATGTGGCCTGTTTATCTAAGTGAGGTGAATTGGGCCTAATGAGAAGGCTTTGTTTTTTTTTTAAAGACAGACATCAGCCTTTCCCAGCTGAAATCATGATCAGAGCAGGTGGACAGTCCCCTGCAGATTGGCTGAGGGTCACTGTGTCCTAAGCATGGGACTTAAAGATGGAAAATACTGCATGAGAACGCAGGCCTGGGAGCAACTCCAGGCACAGAGCTGGCCTGGGTTCCTGCAGCTTCAGCTGTCACATCAGGATAGAGGGTGGGTGTGGGGACAGCTCTGGGCCTAAGGCAGCCAATCCATTTTAGGAAAGTGAGAGGGGGAAGGGAATGCTCTACCTCTGATGGGAAATCTGGGCCTGCTCCAGGGGAGTTGGGGGAAGTAGGTCCCGTGAATGTGACTTTCCTACAGCTGATCCCACTGAGGAACATGGGGACCCCACGGGTGGTCTCCCTGCCCACAGGCACTGACTGTATCCTCTCCTCTCCTGCTCCTCTGAAGCTTCTCGACAGTCCAATCTGTGATGTGGGGTCTGTGGGACATCAGGCAGCAGAAACCCCCAACCTGTATTTGTGTCACTCCCCTTGTGGAGCCTGTGATGTGCCCGGGTCGCCAGGTCCCTTCTCCTACACAGGGAGCTGCACAAAGTCTGGTGATCGCCATGAAGACTGGTACCAAGGCGTTTAGAAGGACACCCTGAGTTTGGGACCAGGACAGGAGTGATGGGCCTTCCGGGGTGTCAGCTTCATCATCCTCTGTCAACATGTCCTCGCGACACCCCTGGGCTCCAGGCCGAGGGTCAGGCTGATCATCACTGTCACAGCTGAATAACCCAATTCCAACCAGAGCTCCCATCTATGGGGGAGTGAGACAAGGACCTGCCCTCCATGTCCCCATCAAATCCATCTCTCCTCTGTCCCCACGGTGACCAACACCTGCTCAGGTTGTGGCTTCTGCTGTCACCTGTACTCCCGGAAGTTCTGATGCTCTTAACTCGGCTCACTGAGAGTCCCCTTCTCTCACTGGCTTCCCAGTGGGAACAGCACACTTGTCTCCAGAGGCGTAACATTCCCCCCATGAGTGAGGACATGCATGACGTGGGGCAGAAGTCCAGCTTGTGTGACACCAGGCACACAGGTCCCCTCTGCCCAGCACTTTAGATGCCCACTGCACCTGGCCAGACTTTGTAGATTATTCCCTGAGCTCTGTAACCTTAGAGAACCTGGGAGCTCTTTCTCCTGAGATCCCCCGAGGAGTTGCTGACTCCCAGACATGGGATGAGCCTCCCAGTAAGGAGATGGCTCAGGGACCCACCATTGTGTATGTGTGTCTCTTACCTTATGGAGCTTGCGATGTCCCCGGATCCTCAGGTCCTAATCACCTTCCCCACCCTAATCACATAAACCATATTTTCCCTTATGATTCTTGGTTGGGGTATGCTGGAATGTATCCTAGTTCTCTGGGGACTCGAGAAAGCTGTCACCTGCTCAAGCAGCCTCTCCCAAGAGCCACCAGGGGAGCCACACTCTGCTCCTTCCTACCACCTGACGGGCTCCTGACCCTTGGGCTCTCCCGCCCCACATATTTTCCCAATCCCTCCAGGACCACTGGAGATTTGGGGCAGGGGGGACTTCTGGGAAGGGGGAGGAGAAGTTATTGTTTAAAGAAAACAAGGCTTTTGTCTGGGACAATGAAAAAGTTCTGGAAATGGATAATGGTGCTGGTTATACCACACTGTGATTGTATTAACACCACTGAATTATACATTTAAAAGTGATTAAGGGATATGGTGGCACAGACCAGCTTCTCAGCTACTCAGAAGGCCAAGGTGATTACTTGAGCCCAGAAATTTTAGAGCAGCCTAGGCATCGTAATGAGACTCTCACCTCATTAAGAAAAAAATGATTGAAACAGCAAATTTTACATTACGTATATTGTCAACGAAGTATATAAAATGTTATACTCACAAAATTCTCCTTTCTAGGCTGAACGCAGCAGCTCACGCCTGTAATCCTAGCGCTCTGGGAGGCCAAGGAGGGTGGATTGCCGGAGCTCACAGGTTCGAGACCAGCCTGAGCCACAGCGAGACCTCATCTCTAAAAACAGCCAGGCATTGTGGTGGGTGCCGGTAGTCCCAGCTACTTGGGAGGCTGAGGCAACAAGAGAATCACTTGAGCCCAAGAGTTTGAGGTTGCTGTGAACTGTGATGCTACAGCACTCTACAAGGGTGACAAGGTGAGAATCTGTCTCCAAAAAAAAAAAAACTCTAAACTTATATATTTGTCTCATTCTAACTCATTCTGATCAGAAAGAATACAGTGATTACTGATTGTCATTGAATAGTGTTCTCAAAATTCTCATTGATGCCTCAACCCCTGATGTCAATGTACTTGGTGTTGGGGCCTTACAGAAGGTAGTTATGAGTAAGCGAGGCCATAGGGACCGAGAGCCTTATAAGGAAGAAAAGAGGGAGAAAAGCTGGTGAGGACACAGTGAGAGGGACGTCATCTAGAAGCCAGGAGAAATCAAACCTATTGAGACTTCAGTCTTGTACTTCCAACCTCCACAACCGTGAGAATGTCGTTCTGGTGTTTAAGCCCCTCAGTGTGTGGCATTGATATGTTGTTACGCTAGACTCAGCGGACTAATTCACAGCTTTAGCACCCTAATGTAGTATTATTGTTACTACAAAACTAAACTCCAAAAATACATCTTCTTTTGTATTGAGGACTGAAATATAAATCCTCAACTGCTCTGGCAGACTAACGGACCCTGCTTTGGTTGAAAGACCCCCAAATCTGTAAGTTCCCAGACGTGATGAGGTGGGAGGTGGGGCACATTCCCTGTTTCCTCTCCCTCTTCCTCTTCCCCTTGTCAATCATTTCCTCAAAGGCAGCTTGGAAGAACAAAGGGCCAGACAACCCGCACTGGCCTCATCTGACCACCTGATGGTGCTCCCCATTTCCGGGTCTGGACATGACAGCTGCTGAGGTCTACAAAGCGCTGCTGCCTGGCCAGGGACTGCCAGTGGTGGGCCAGTGTTGACTGGTTTCCTGAGGATGCACAGAGAATGACTGTGACAACCGTCCCTAGTGACAACGCATTTAAATGTTACATGTCCACTCCCTGGGGTACACGGCATGTGTTTCCACGTTTCATGCCTGTGGACCTAAGGTCCATATCTGTGGGTCTGGGTCATGAACCTGCACAAGCTGCCCCCACTCCTGGTGAATGTGCACACCCAGCTGCCCCATTTAGCCTGTGCCCGCCTCTCCTCTGTTTCTCTGAAGCTCTGCTTTGGGTGTGGTGGGGGCTCACTTTCCACCCATGGGCTGTGATCCCCTCTGGATACAGAGCTGTCCTTCCTACATGTGCACAATTTGTGCCTGGCTCAGTCACAAATGGGGAAGCCTGCAGAGACGGTGATCTTTGCTCTGCTGTAGACTCCCACGGCTTCCTCTCTAAATTCTGGGCCTGTTCATACCCTATCCCCACCTGTCCTTCCCACCTGTCCTGCCCTGCAGACCAAGTTCACACCTCCGCCCCCTTCACACAACACAGACTCACTGTTCAGGATGGGTCAAGGACGCCTAGAGAAAGCAGGAACATGTGACAAGGCCTGACCCCTCCCAGCCAAAGTGATCATGTCCTCCAGCCACCACCAGGCAGTTTGGGCCTGGTGTCAGGATCATGAGCAGTGTTGGGAAATGGCCCCACAGGCCCTGTGTGGGAGCTGCCATTGCCCCAAAATCCTCCCTCATCTGGGAGGCTGCTTCTGTCCTCCTCCACCTCAGATGCTGTTTCTCATGCCCACTTTCAAAGTCCTCCACATGACGTTCACACTTTGGCCTGAACCCTCAGGACTCTCCCTTCTGAGCCAGGATGTGACCTTCCACATCTGTCACAGCAGTGATGGAAAGTTGGCCGAGGCTACAGCCAGTGCAACACCCCTAACCCCGACCGTGTCCCTGTGCAGCCCCCTGTCTTATCTCCATGGTCTCAGCCTGGAGAACAGATGGAGGCGTCTGCACAGCACAGAGCAGCGTGCTGGTGTGTGACACTCAGATGGACGAGGGCTGGGGACAGCCAGTCTGGGTTGTCTGAAAAGACTAGGCCTGGCTGAAGAAGACACATCTCCCCTGGGCCTACAGATGAGCTCCAGAGATTGGGAGGAAAAGATGAAATGTAGGCAGCGTGCTCCAACTTTGTTTATGCTCCGTTGTCCATTCCTTTTTTTATTTTTACTTTTTTCTTTTTTTTATTTTATTGTTAAATCATAGCTGTGTACATTAGTGCAATATTTTTACTCACACAACCTTTTTGTACAAGTGTGGAAAAACCACAGTAGGGAAATGTAAAGAAAATATATATCAGGATGAAAAGAAAATAAAAGACAGATGAGAATAGTGTAAATGTAACAGACATTTACTTTCAATGTAAATATTTTCATTGCAGCCACCTGGTTAGAAGGCTGCATTAATGAAGGAAATCTTACATTTGGGTAATACACCTGAAAAGAAGATAAAGCAAGTTATTTCTCATAACGTTCTTTTTTTTTGAGACAGAATCTCATTTTGTCACCCTCAGTAGAGGGACGTGGTTAACACAACTCCCAGCAACCTCACACTCTTGGGCTCAAGCGATTCTCTTGCCTCAGTCACCCGAGGCTGGGACTATAGGCACCTGCCACAGCACCCTGCTATTTTTTGGAGACAAGGTCTCACACTTGCTCGGGCTGGTCTCAAAACTGTCTCAGAACTTTCTAATTTCTCCATCCTCTCCCTTCCCAGGTGCAATTTCTACCTGGCATCTGTGGGTTAAACCACAGTAGCTGGGGAACCTCCGCTCCCTGCCCAAACTGCTGAGATGCCATGTGTCCCCTTGGGAGTACCCAGAGGCCCAGAGGGCAGACTCAACACCAGGTGGTGATTGTGGGGGGATGTGTCCTGCAGAGAACTGGGTAACAAAGGGCAGGGGTGGGGTCTCCTGCTTCCCCCCACTCCTCGAGGCCAAGTGTGTACCACTGGTGTGTGTTGAGAATGGTTGAAAAGCTCTCCAGTCTGAGGATGCAAGTGGAAGCAGATGCCTTGGACAAGCTCCATGGTAAAGTGACATAGTGATTATGTCCCACTGCAGGACACCAGAAGGGCAGAAGCCTGAGTCCTGAGGGTGAGTCAGCGTCTGGACAAGGCCAGGGGGTGAACTCTGTGAACCAGCAGGACTGACTCCAACCCTGACACCCGCCCTTGGAGCAGCACTGACTCCAACCCTGACACCCGCCCTTGTCAACACCAGCCTTGGCAGAGAGTGGATTTTCAGGGAGTGTGATGCCCTGCCCAGGCCTGTGCTGACGGGGTAGGAGGTTTGGGGTCCCGGCTCAGCTGAGGGCCTGAGGGACCCAGCACTGCAGTGTCTCCACCATGTCCTGGGCTTCTCTCTTCCTCACTCTCTGACAACCTTCATTCCCATGAGGGCTCCGTGCACACACCTCATGCTCTGTCAGGGACATCCTACCGCTCACTAGGGCTGCGCTAGTAGAGGTGACTAAACAGAGAAAACAAACAAAGAAAAACAAAGAAAATTCTGATGTGGAGAATTTGGCAACATCAACAGAAAAGCCAGAACTTAGCCCATGGAATTCTAGAGCAACAGCCATCACTCCATTCAACAGTGCATTCTGCAGTGGGTTTTGGCCTTGTAGAGACCAACTCCCTGACTTGGGACAGTCAACTGGCCATGTCGCTGGGCGTGCTCATTACTGGGTGGTTTCCGGGTTTCTGGGATGCCAGGAGAGCCTGAGATCCCAGCTCCTCCACTCTGCAGAATAAGAAAGAAAGGGAGGCCAGGACGCACTCAGGCCTCCACCTCCCCTAATTCCTTCTGATGACTTCCCTTCTGAGGTCTCTCAGGCACCAGTGTGACCTAGTGACAGAAGTAAAACCTCGGTCAGTGGCCAGGACAGAGCGGGAAGGTGAAGCCCGCAGCAGGGGGTCCCGGTCAGTGATGGTCTCACTTCGGACACTAGAGGACACTGCGGGCTGGGCCCCAGGAGAGCAGGAAGATCTCCTGGGAAATGGTCCTGCTGGCCCCGGTCCCATTAACACGCGGTCAGTGATGGGGGAAAACTCAGTAACTGTCTCCTGGCCAAGTTCCCAAGTGCCTCTTTGGGGGGTCATTTGCATGACAGCCTTGCCCCCGCCAAGCAGGGTGTTAGGAGTTATAATGAGAGTGTGGGGCTGACTCTGTGTGGAACAGTCCTGCACAGCTCAGCCCTGGGCCGTCTACACCGTGGCCTGGGCTCCTCTGCTGCTCACACTTCTGGCTCACTGCACAGGTCAGGGGGGACTTTATGGGCTGGGCATGGGGAAGGCGACTCTGAATCTTTATGCTACCATTTCTCCTGAACATTTGGTCTCTCACCTGTTTTCAGCAGCCACTTCCCAGGCTGTGGTGACTCAGGAAACTTGCCTGTCCACAAACCCTGGAGGGTGGGTCACACTCACCTGTGGCTCCAGCACTGGGGCTGTGACCACCAGCAACTACGTCTGCTGGGTCCAACATAAGCCCTACCAGTCTCACCGGGGTCTGCAGAATTCAGGGGTCCCTACTCACTTCTCAGGCTCCCTGCTTTGAGATGACGCTGCCCTCACCATCGTGGGGGCCTAACCTGAGCACAGGGCCAGTATTACTGTGCCCTATGGTACAGCAACCATGTCCACAGTGACAGATGGGGACGGGGAAGTGAGACAAAAGCACCCAGTCTCAGCCTCACCCTGTGAGCCTAATACCCTCAGAGACCCAGCAGAGATGATCGAATATATTGTTCTAAGCTCCAGTAGGTTTTATTTTTTACCCATTGTTTTGTGATCGTGTGAAACCCAGTACAAAAATCTGTCAATTGCACAGACACAAACAAAAGTGGCAAAAAAAGTTACACACGCACACTTACACACCCTCACACACTCATAAAAATCCAGATTCAGACAGGCAAGTGTTTAAGAAGCAAGTGTGACTATAGAGATACAACACAACAGTGATTCTATGTCTCTGGATATAAGCAGCAACAGAGCGTATAAAGCTTTAGAAACATAATGGAAACAGAGGAATATGATAGATCTCCCTCCCCAAATTTTAGAAAATTCTGTAACAAAAGAAAATCTTATTTTAGAATCGTCTAAGAACTCACCATGACAAACCTCAGGGTAGGTACCCCGGACTGGTTTTTGTTGCCTACACATATGCATGCTAGCTACCCGTAGAGGGACCCCCTGACCGCCAAATGTCATTCTCACAGGGCCTCAGGCAGCCTTTTGCCCCAAGAATAGACTGCAGACTTTCTTCCTAAAGAATAAATAAATAAACAAACAAGTAAATAAAATCTTAAAAATTCCAAAAACGTTGGGCTAATTTTAAAAGTATAATACAAAATGTACATTTTATGTACATTTAACACTAAAAAAATCCAACTTCTTTCCCCACACCTTAATCCAGTGCAACAAAACTGGTCCTCCCTGTGGGCCGCAGGACAACCCCGGAGTCACAGAAGCAGAAGAGCAGTGGCCCGTCGTCCTGCACTGTTTGTTCCCACAGAGACTCCGCAGGACTCTGCACGTGTCCAGAGGGCTCGGGGGTGGGAGGGAGCGGATGGCACAGGGCAGGAGGCCGCAGGGGGACGTTAGAGCCACAAACTTCCTCTCCAAATCAAGACAATTTCCTATGTAATTCATCTTTGCTTTTCTCTCCAAAAACATCGTTAAAGAGCTGCGAAGACATATTTGAAATTGTAGAAGACCAAGATAACAAAGAAAATTGGAGGGGAAATAATTATAACATGTTTTACCAAAACACTTAAAATACAATAGAAACAGATAAATGGGACTCTGATTTCTAATTAACTTAGAGTGGAAATCTAAAATCTTCAGGTGTGCTGGGGGGTAGGGGCAAGGAAAATACCCTTGAATTGTACGCTAGATTTCCCCAAAGCATCTCCAAAGAGCTCAGGTTTGAGGCTCTACGGGGAGGTGTAAAAATCATAAAGAAAACAGGGGCCCTGACTGAGTCTTAACAAAGAAAAGCTGGACCTCTGGGTCGCCTGCTTCAGCCAATATAGTCTACTGTGCGCGCTCACCGTCCCATGCAGCAGACACAGTTATGTGACACAAGATCCCCTTTCAAGGAAAGAGTCATTAACCCTGCGGTTGGAGGTCCTCAGTGGACAACCCCGAGCTGTCAGCAATCTCTGTGTTAGCCTGAGCCACAGGGAGTGGCCTGGGACAAAACCTGCCCCTCTCAGGTAAAATAGGCTGACTAGTGTGATTGCAAACATCATATTCATCGGAAACCTCAGAATATAACCTGACTTGGAGTGGAAACCTCATCTGCAGATGGAATTAGTTGGGATGGCAGGTCAATGATGGGGTTGCTTGCTGGGCATGTTGCATGTCCCTCCAGTGATGCTCTGAAGGCCCTGAGTTCACCACAGGGCAGGACACTGAGGCAGGAGGACTGCACGGCTCCGCCCATACCCCATACAAAGACATAGATACAAACAAGTTATTAAAAATAGCGGCAGATGCTGGTGTGGATGTGGAGAGAAGGGAACACTTGTACGCTGCTGGTGGGGCTGCAGACTAGTACAGCCTCTATGGAAAGAAGTATGGAGACTCCTCAGAGCTAAGAGTACACCTTCCATTGGATCCTGCAATCCAATTACTACATATCTAGTCAGAGGGGAAAAAAATCATTTTACCATAAGGGCATTGGCACTGGAATGCTTATTGCAGCTCAAGGCACAATCGCCAAGATTGGAAATCAACCCAAGGGCCCAGAAACCTATGAATGGATTCATAACTGTGGCACATGTCTGCATGGAATACTATTCAGCCATAAGAAAGATGGAGACTTTTAACATCTTTTTTATTTACCTGGATAGAGTTAAAGCACATTCTTCTAGGTAAAGTATCACAAGAATGGAAAAGCAAGTATCCAAGTTCTCATTACTAACATAAAACAAATAGGAAAACAACTACATGACCACACGAGAGAAATACACAAGTATATTCAAGTGGGGGAGGGGAGAGTAGGATAAGGGAAAAGGGGAGAAGGCTGGGGATTAATGAGCTCTCCCCTAACGTGCACAATGTAAGGGTTTACAGCACACCGCTGGTGAAGGGCTCGACTAACACTTGAACCTTAGAAATGCAAACAGTAAACGGTCTGTGAAGCTAGTGAATGATGCCCCATGATCATATCAATGTGCACAGCTATGATTTAATAAAGAAAAAGAAATACTAAAAAAAAAAATAAAAAAAAGAAATGCAAAAGCGTGCCCTAATCATTTGTACACTCATACTGATCTGAAATAAAAATAAGTAATAATTTTTTTAAAAAATTGGTAAGATGAGGTCATCAGGATTAGCGTAGGTCCTAATTTCAAAGACGAGTGTCCTCATTAGTGGAGGAGAGGACACCCAGGTATACCCAGAGGTAAGTTGACCACGTGATGATGGAGCCAGAGAGTGAAGTGACACAGTCATAAGCTACAGGTTTCTGGAAGCCACCAAAAGCTGCAAGCAGCAAGCATCCTCCCCATGAGCCTTCAGAGTGAGCATGAGCTTGCTGATACCTGGGTTTCAGGTTTCTCACTTAACAACTGAGAAAGAATATACTTCTGTGAATTAAACCACATAACCAGTGGTCATTTCTCATAGCAACTCCAGGAAGAAGTACAGCTTTTTGTACCAGCAAGTGGGGTGTTGCTGCAAAAATTACCTAAGCACTTGGGATTATTTTGGGAGTAGTGTACCCATCAGAGGCTAGAGTGTCAAATACACGGATGTAAAAAAAATTGATTTCCCTGAAGAGAAGCTCAGTAGATATTATATAGTCGAAAGCACTTTTGAGGAGTGTTCAAAACTGAGGAGAACTTTAAACATAACATTTAAGGTCTTTGAGAATTAATATAAAATAATGAACAGAAAGTTGATAGAGAAATAAATATTAAAGGTGTTTCTAGTGAGTCCTTACAGTTTGACTCAAAATATTCATCTACAACCTATTGTCATATGAAGAGTACAGATATCTATGAAAAAATTATAAAAATCAGGGTCAGCAAAAGTAAACACATACCACATCTTAAGAATTACTCCAGAGGGTGCCCGTAGCTCAGTGGTTAGGGTACTAGCCACATGCTCTGGGGCTGGTGGGTTCAAACTCAACCCCTGGCCTGCTAAACAAAAAGAGCCAAGTGTTGTGGTGGGCGCTTATAGTCCCAGCCACTAGGGAGGCTGAGGCAAGAGAATCGCTTGACCCCAAGAGTTTGAGGTTGCTGTGAGCTATGATGTCACAGCACTGTACTGAGGGTGACAAAGTGAGACTCTGTCTCAATTTAAAAAAAAAAAATCACTACAGGATGCAAGAAAAGTGCTCCCCAAGTTTACACAGAACTTACTCTCCAGACACAGTAGTTTATATAGATACAGCAGGTGAATGTCCTGGAAATCTCATTAGGAGGTCAGGACAAACATTACAGTATCTTATTCAACTGACTTGTTGAGGACACCAATAAACTTAGCCAAAGAGCTTTAATAAAAAGCAAAGTTATCAGCCCAGTGCGTGCCTCATGCCTGTAATCCAGCACTCCGGGAGGCCAGGGAGGGTGGATGGCTTGAGCTCAGGAGTTCAAGACCAGCTGGAGCAAGAGCGAGACCCCATCTCTACCAAAAATAGAAAAAATTAGCTGGGCGTTTTGGCGGGCGCCTGTAGTCCCAGCTACTCGGGAGGCTGAGGCAAGAGAATGGCTTAAGCCCAGGAGTTGGAGGTTGCTGTGAGCTGTGTGACGGCACTCTACCGAGGGCCATAAAGTGAGACTCTGTCTCTACAAAAAAAAAAAAAAAAAAGACAAAAATGGAAAAAATTACCTGTCTTGGTGGCAGATGCCTGTGGTCCCTGGCACTTGGAAGGCTGAGGCAGGAAGACCACCTGAGCCCAAGAGAAGGAGGTGGCTGTGAGCTATGATGATTCCCTGACACTCTACCAAGGGTGACAGAGTGACACTGTCTCAAAACGAACAAACAGAAAACAAACAAATTCACAGTTATCTATAGTCCAAGAGGAAAGAGCATTTAAAGCAAACTTTTTGTGTTGGAGATAAACTGGCTGATATCTCGCAGTTAATTAAACTAAAAACATTAAGTTTATATTATGTTTAATTTCTGACAGGAATTTACCAACTAACAAGTTTCCGTCTGATGACATTTCACAGAAGGGCGTGTGCACTGAGGAGGTCTCCATCTCAAACTCCTCGTCCAGTCTGTACTGAAGGGAGGTGGGTGCTCCCTCTCCGTCTCCTGCATTCCTAATGCCACCCCTCTAGGGCAGGGCTCCAGCTGTCTTCCTGTCAGCCCAGCAACCAAGGCGGATCACCACCCCCAGTCAGCAAGCTCCCCCATCTGACGGTCCTGAACAGCCCTGCCCAGCACCTGCTCCTTTCTGAATCCTAACCCCTCGGTCCCTGGTCACCCCACCCCCACCCCAAATCTCATCGCTCATGACATTCTCATCACCTTCACTTCAACCCGACACTTACTCCCTCAGCTCCTTCCTCCCTCCTGCCCTGTGATCCTACCAACCTCTGCCCCCTCCAGGCCCCTGAGTGCAGCAGTGGCCCCGCTGGCAGCCCTGCCCACAAGGCTGAAGGAGAAGAAGGGACACCCAGGTGTGACTCACACCCTCATGTGTCCGCACCAGAGGCGGCTCCACAGGGAGGCCTGAGCAAGGCTGGCTAGTTCAGCTTGCTACATCCTTTGCCAAACAAAGCACCAAACACATGATAAGTGCTCATAATTATTTGCCAAAAGCAGACCTGCCTTTCACCGTGCTGGCCACATGGTACTGGGCCTAGAAGGCACCTGAACTGGGAGAGAGTCACCCATGCACCAGGTCCTCACTCTGCCCTCAGCCTGAGAGCTGACGGCAAATACCACTAAGGAAAGTGCCCATGGGCTCAGAGGAGACCACAGGCAGCCTTGTCCTGTGAGTGAGAGAGTGCTCAGCTGAGGGAAAGCCCTGTTTATTCCAGTCAGAGTAGTAATTCCAGCACTTTCAGAGGCCAAGGCAGGAGGATCACTTGAGGCCAAGAGTTCTAAACCAGTCTGGGCAACATAGACAGTTCTAAACCCTGTCTCTACAAAAAAAATATGTAAAAGCTTAGTTACACATTATGGTAGGCACCTGTGGTCCCAGCTACTTGGGAGGCTGAAGCAGGAGGACCATTTGAGGTCAGGAGTTCAAGGCTGCAACGAGCTTGATATGAGCTATGATATGATATGCTATGATATGCCCCCACACTCCAGCCTGTAGAACAAGATACTATCTCTAAAATAGTAATAAATAGAGTTATTTTTTCTTGAGACAGTGTCTCACTCTGTTGCCCTAGGGTTAAGTGCCATGGCATCATCATAACTCACAGAAAATTCAAACTTTTGTGTTCAAGAGATTCTCTCGCCTCAGCCTCCAGGGGAGCAGGGACTACCAGTGCCCTCCACAATGCCCAGCTAATTTTACTATATTTCTTAGTAGAAATGGGGTCTTGCTTTTGCTCAAGCTTCTCTCAAACTAGTACGCTCAAGCAGTCCACTTGTCTCGGGCTCTCAGAGAGCTAAGAACACAGGTGTGAGGCCCAGCAGCTCTAGCTCAGCATCCAGGGCACCAGCCACGTACACCGAGGCCGGCAGGTTCAAACCTGGACCAGGCCTGCCAAACAACAATGACAACTACAACGGCAACAAAAACTAGCCGGGTGTTGTGGTGAGTGCCTGTAATCCCAGCTACTCGAAAGGATGAGACAAGAGAATCACTTAATCCCAAGACTTTGAGGTTGCTGTGAGCTATGACACTACTGTACTCTACTGAGGGTGACATAGTGAGACTCTGTCTGAAAAAAGCAAAAAAGAAGACTACAGGTGTGAGTCACTGAGCCTGGCCTAATAGAATAAATTTTAAAAATAAAATGAGAGTTAAATGACAGTAAAATTCACTGGAAATTCACACTGCATCATCAAAGACAAAGCAATGCTGACCAAACACAGGTGGCAAGCACCTGTTCCTACATGATACTGAATAAAACGTCACAAAATACCTCTGAGTGCTTTAAACACAGTCAAATGTCAAAACTTCCTGTTAAAAGTATCAATGTGTGATGGTGCCTGTGGCTCAAGGAGTAGGGCGCGGGTCCCATATGCCGGAGGTGGTGGGTTCAAACCCAGCCCCAGCCAAAAAAAAAGTATCAATGTGACTGAAAATCATGTTATGCTTATGAAGGCAAATATTTGCAAGAATTATGTTTATAAACACAACAGCAATGACTGATGTTCAACATTCACACATAAGTAAAAGGAATCTTTTCATGTAGATATGTGGACCTATTTTATTTAGGTGAGTGCTTTAGATATTCCTTAACCTATTTTCGAAACATCATGCACTAAACATTTCACAATAATCACAACAAAGTGTGACAAATTCATCAATGGAGATGTGAAGCTGACAATGCTGCTGTCCTTCTCTAAGGCAGGTGACCTCTCAGAATAAAACATGGTGACAGTCTTCTGCATGACTGAAAGCGCTGTCCTAGTCATACATAAACATTTGTTGCTTCTTAGAACTTTAGGAAATGGGATTATCCTTTTGAGGAAGATTGATTTCTGTTTGTTGGTTTGTTTGGAAACAACAAACCGACAGCTTGGGGACCGAGCCTCAAGCTGTCGCCCTGTGTAGAGTGCTGAGGCATAACAGCTCACAGCAACCTCCAACTCCTGGCTCAAGCGATTCTCTTGCCTCTGCCGCAATGCCTGGATATTTTTTGGTTGCAGCCATCATTGTTGTTTGGCAGACCTGAGCTGGATTCAAACCCACCAGCTCAGATGTATGTAGCTGGCGCCTTAGCCACTTGAGCCACAGGTGCTGAACCAGGAAGATTGATTTTTTGACAAAACTATATAAAGAGTATGGTTTTTCAGGACAGAGATTAATTTGTTTTTCTCCTTATGACACAGATTGACAGGCAGGGAGCAGTGGCTCACACCTGTAATATCAGCACTCTGGGGGCCAAGGCAGGTGGATTGACTTAGCTCATAAGTTCAAGACCACCCTGAGCCAGAGGGAGACCCTGTCTCTAAAAACAGTTGAGCATTGTTGCTGGCTCCTGTAGTCAGCAATTTTTTTTTTTGGCCGGGGCTGGGTTTGAACCTGCCACCTCCAACATACGGAGCTGGCGCCCAACTCCATTGAGCCACAGGTGCCACCAAGTCCCAGCAGTTTGGGAAGTGGAGGCATGAGAATTGCTTAAGCCCAGGAGTTGAGGTTACTATGAGCCATGATGCCACAGCACCCTACCAAGGGTGCCAACATGAGACTCTGTCTCAAAAAAAAAAAAAACCAAAAAAAAAAAACAGATTGCCAGCACTCATTCCTGAGAACAAACCATAGTTTTTCCTTCACTCTATATCTGGACCTGTTGATCCTAAGGGCTGTCATGAATCAGGCTCCTCTGGGACCAGGTCCAAATAATTTAAACTTTTACCTTGTTACATCTCCAATGTTAGTGTGTTTACCACCATGACTGGTCCTAAATAAAATACTGCAAAGAATGGCACTTAGTCTCTTATACGGTGTTTTGTGTTCATAACAAATTTCTAGCTCAGTTAGCAAATGCAGCGATGACTGTTATGTTCAAGTGAATGGAAGTAGAGACAGTGAAGATTTCCACTGCAGAACTCTCTGGAATGCACACTCAGCTGCCCCCAGCACGTTACCATCCCTACAGAGAAGATCACTCACTGTCCTCACTGCTGTGGGATCCACAGCTGGAGGAGAACTCTGTCCACCAGACAGGAATCGCATGAAAGGGAAGAACCCGGCTTAGAGTGCAGCCAGGGAAGGGTGTCCATGGGAGCCTGTCACTACTCTGAACCTGATTCTGCCCTATGAGGACTGTGTATTGAGACCCCACCTCAGTCCCGACAAAAGAACAGCCCAGCAAGCCGGGACAGATTCACCCTGAGGAGCCTCGTAGAGCATGAAGATTCTCTGACCAAATGGGGAGGACACCGTGGGGGCTGCCAGCCTGGTCCTGAGTCAGGGGGCAGTGGACAGAGCAGTGCGGGAGCAGGACTGGCTCTGGGAGGCTGTGGTCACTTTTTCACATGATGGTGTATCAGCAGGGTCTGGGCACCAGGGGGAGCTGGAGGCCTGTTCCTGCGAGACTGGGGCGAGCAGAGCTGGGATCAGCCACCTGCTGTGCCTGGAGCCCTCTGCTCAGGGTCACAGCTGTGACCACCCCACCCCCTGGGACCACACAGCCCTGCCCCTGACACACAGGCAGACAGGCCTGACCAGAAACCAAGGTGGAGTCAGAAAGGTGGGGGGTCATTTGCATGGAGGATGGGGCCTCCCCTCTCAGGGTATGAAGAGGGGACAGGCAGACGGGGGGAGCTGTGCCTCAGCTGTGGGCACAGAAGGCAGGACGCAGGACAGTCCCCACCATGGCCTGGTCCCCCTCTCCTCCTCACTCTCCTGACTCACTGCACAGGTGACCAGACTTGGGCCAGGAGAAGGGCCCTGGGGAGACCCTGGGGCCCTGCTCTCTCCTCTTCTCTCCACACCTGGAATCACCATGTCTGTGTCTCTCCCTTCCAGGGTCCTGGGCCCAGTCTATGCTGACTCAGCCGCCCTCGGTGTCTGGAGCCCTGGGGGAGACGGTCACCATCTCCTGCTTGGGAAGCAGCAGCAACATTGGGGGTGGGAATTATGGGCACTGGTACCAGCAGCTCCAGGGAACAGCCCCTAAACTCATCATCTATGATAACAGCAACAGACCCTCGGGGATCCCTGGCAGATTCTCTGGCTCCAAGTCTGGTAGTTCAGCCTCCCTGACCATCACGGGGCTCCAGAG
Source organism: Nycticebus coucang (assembly GCF_027406575.1). Taxonomy (NCBI): domain Eukaryota; kingdom Metazoa; phylum Chordata; class Mammalia; order Primates; family Lorisidae; genus Nycticebus; species Nycticebus coucang. The sequence continues at coordinate 135,701,071 of NC_069783.1, forward strand.
TGACGATGAGGCAATTTATTTCTGTCAGTCCTATGACAACAGCCTGCGTGCTTACACAGTGCTCCAGGCCCACGGGGAAGTGAGACAAAACCTCCCTTCTCACTCGCCAAGAGGGTGAACACCCGGCAGCTGCTGCTCAGGCCTGGCCTGTGGCTTCTGCTGCTGTTGCCACCACTTCCCTGGACACAGCAGAACCCACAGGTGCCACCTGGGAGTGGAGGCTCCTCCCCATCTGTCATCAAAGTCACTCACAGCAATCTATTTCTAGAAAAAGTGTCCCCAAGGAAACAGAAAACCCTGCTCCTTATCAGCTTGATATACAGAATCTTTTTGTAAGGAAGTTCAAGGGCTGAGGTGGCAGTTCCAGCTCACCCATCCTCTTCCTGATTCCAGGATGTCCCAGATCTATGTCACCCTTGTGTGAGTTTGCAGCTTCCATACCTGTTCTCTGGCTGTGCCCTCTTAGTCTCGTCTATCTAAAGGATAACTAATGCACAATCACGTGACCATATTTAATGTGTGCAATTAGACACACTTGGATGTTTTATGCTCCCTGGAAAACATTTCCACAATCAATATAAACAACCTCACTGCCTCAAAGGCCTCTGGACACCCCTTTCTGCTTCCTCCTCCAATTCCTTCCCTAAGGCCGCCCTAGATGAGCTCTGATCTACCTTCTGTCCCCGTTGCTTTCCATTTCCTAGAATTTACAAATGGAATCCTACGGGACACACCTTTCCACGTCAGGATTCTCTCCCTCAGCACACTTCCACCCAGGGTCTTCTACACCGCTGCTGAGTTGCCACCAATCATATCACTGTCACCGGCCATTTTGCTCTCTATGGGTACTTCCTCTGTTCAAAAATTATTGAAAACGTATTTCCAAACACATAGTCATAGATACAGATCTAATCCAAGCTGCATTTTCGGCATTTTCCTTCTGTAAATTAGCATATCTCCCAGGGTCCCTGAGAGTGTTTGGTTCTGTAGGTACGGGGCCCGCTGTACCAGGGGATGCTGAGCCCTGCTTTCATCTCATTATTATTTGCTCACCCTTCCTTGGTATAGAAAAATTGTGGGTCTTTTTAAAATTTTAAATAAATAATGCATCAAGATACCAAATTAAGGGGCAGCACCTGTGGCTCAGTGAGCAGGGCGCCGGCCCCATATACCGAGGGTGGGCGGGTTCAAACCCAGCCCCGGGCAAACTGCAACAACAACAACAAAAAAAAAGATACCAAATTAAAAGTTATGAAAGTAGGCTTAAATTATACCACAAGGAAAAAATGAAAATTTAAAGAAAATGGTAAGAAAGGACCTCCCACGGCTGGGCATGGTGGCTCCTTCCCATAATCCCAGCACTCTCAGAGGCTGAGGTGGGTGGAGTGCTCAAGCTCCTGAGTTTGAGACCAGCCTGAGCAAGAGTGAGACTCCATTTCTAAACAAAGAAAAAAATAAATAAATAAAACAGCCAGGCATTGTGGCAGGTGCCTGTAGTCCCAGCTACTCCAGAGGCTGAGGCAAGACAATCGCTTGAGCCCAAGAGTTTGAGGGTGCTGTGAGGATGCAGTGAGGCCATGGCACTCCACTGAGGGCAACAATGTGAAACTCTCAAAAAAAAAAAAAAGGACCTCCCCATCCTACGTGCTCTGTTCTGACCCTCTGGGTCAGCAGAAGTGATCAATGATGCTGATGTTTATTTATCCTCCCAGTGAAGGTATAAACACAAATGTCTGTGTGTGTGTGTGTCCACATGTCTTTTTCTTTACAACTGTAACCTGTTGCTTTTCTAATCTTTATTGATTATGTATTGAACCTATTTACTGAGTGTCCTGATTATTCTGGACAAGCACTGTATTGTTAGAAGTCCAAAGAATCTCTAAGCAATATAAAAAAAAAAAGAAAAAGACTTCTAAAGGAAGAAGGATGGAAAAATTAAATATCAAGAAGTCAAATAAAGAAAACAAACTTTAGTCATTTCATTTTTAGAATTACATTTATTAAAGTAAGATGATGAGGAAGAAAATGGCCTAGGGGTAATAAAGGAGAAGAAGACATGAAATATTAGTGCTCTGAGTGTAAGTTGACCAGCTGAGTGAAGCCCTTGGGACTTTCCTAGAAGAAGCTCTCTTGAATTAAACATTTTAAATCTGTACTCATATAAGCCAGGCATGGTGGCTTAGCCTGTAAGCCTAGCTCCCTGGGAGCCTGAGGCAGGTGGATCACCTGAGCTCAAGAGTTCAAGACCAGCCCGAGCATTTGCAAGACCTCATCACCACTAAAAACAGAAAAACTAGCTGGGCATTGTGCCGGGCTGCTGTAGTCCCAGCTACTTGGAGGCTGAGGCAAGAGGATCGCTCAAGCCCAGGACACTGAAGTTGCTATGAGCTGTGACACCAGGCACTATCAGGGCATAAAAAAAAAGATAGATAAATAAATAAATTTTAAAATCTTAATGTGTGTGCATCTAATAATACAGCTTGAAACACAGCCAAATCTCAATAAATCTATAAATACTACTCTATATTAGTAGAACAAATTGGGAGACAATCAGTAAGGCTTAAGTTACCTGAACAGTACAATTAGCCCACTAAATGTTATTCATATTTATAGAACATTCCAGTGAAACGCCCCTTAATGGACAATTTCTCTACTGCACATGGAAATTTTACATAAAAGTCTCCCTAAATTTAATAGAAAGCAAAAACTAATATTTTGAACCATAATAGTGTTACACTTAATCCAAGTAAAAGAACGATTTATGAAAAAAAATTGAAATAACATACTGAAAAGTTACCAAAGAAGTTAAAGGAAATCACTCAAGAGAATATAACATATTTTTAACTGAGTGAATATTAAAATGAAACATATTAAACTTGTGGAATACAGTTGAAGCAGCATGTTTAGGGAAAATGAACACATTATTTATGGCTCACTGCCTGTTGTTCAGTGGGGAGGGGGTCGGCCACATGCACCAGGGCTGGTGAGTTCAAGCCCAGCCCAAGCCTTCCAAACAACAATGACAACTACAACAAAAAAATAGCCAGGCTTTGTGGCTGGTGCCTGTAGTCCCAGCTACTTGGGAGGCTGAGGCAAGATGATCGCTGAAGCCCAAGAGTTTGAGGTTGCTGTGAGCTGTGATGTCACAACACTCTACCGAGAACGACATAGCAAAACTCTGTCTCAAAGAAAAAAACAAGTGTTTACAGGAGACTATGTGCTAATTGGGTCTCCAGGAAGATTGAGAACTTTGTGTAAACAGGAATAACTCAAATGCCTTTTGTTCGGGTGACTGTGATCTCACTTAAGATAAAATTAGTTTTATACCTGTTATTAAAATTCAAATGTCCAAAGATTGTAAAATGGACACCTCTGAAACATTTCTCAATTTGCTGGATTTGACTGTAAACTTATATTCATGTCTTTGAGCCTTTGAATTCTAAGGTTTGGAAAGGTCTGAGGTCTATAGTGAGGCCCAAGAGACATATTCCCCATTCTTAGGCCAGCAACTACAGGGCACAGTCTCACCCACATGGCCCCTTCTTCCCTGCTCCAACTTTGCCCCCTGGCTATTCTGAGAGAAACTAGATGTTCTAGTTTCCTGCTTTCTATCTTAAACTCTGCTCCTGGTAAAGACCATAGGTCCTGTTCTTTGTGGCCATCTTAGATGCCATGTGGCCATAAGAAACTTAGGGGAACAAGGAAAAGACATTAGAAATGATGCCCTATGTTGTGGTTTCAGAACTTTTTTTAGTAACTTAAAAACCTTAAAATCATGTTGTTACTATAATTTCTTCTTCATTGGGTCCTTGGTCTTGCAGATTTGAAAAGTGAGCCCATCGGCCACAGATCAGTGATAAATTAAGATATTGTTGTACAGAGGAGCATGCAGAGAGAGTGGGGAGCACCAGAGCTTCATGCAGGGAAGACAAGACCCAAGTCAGAGGTCTTCTGTATGAGTCCTTTGTCTAGGCGTAAATATTGGCTCTAAGTGAAATTTTAGCCAAAACTTTGAAAAACACCTTTACAAACTTAATGAATGTACTAGCAAATAAATAAATGCAGTCTCTTCCCTGGGGCAAGGCTGTTAGGTCTTTGCACTTTTTTCCTCAGGGGAAAGGATCGGAATGTCTGCTCCCTACTCAATATAGAACTGCCCAGAAGTGTTTCAGGAGACTTTGTTCATAACCTTACTAGAGTCCAGGGTGTGTTGCCTGGAGAGGGCAGCCTGTTTGTACCAGAAAAGGGGGGACAGGTGTCCTTATCCGGCCCTATGTAGAACAAACTGGATCAATGTTAAATTTCATAAAATCTCTCTCATTTTTAAAATGTAATAATTTGGTTATTTAGATTGCTTGAGAAACTGAATATTTGTCAAAAAATAAGATTCTTATCTTTTAAACCTTGTAATTATCAGTTTACCCAAGTGAATAATTAACTTCATAGTAAACTCTGATCCTGTTTTGTGAAAAGTGACTTTTTTAAGAGCAAGAAAAATTAGACAGAAAGGAAAATGGCACCGTGTAAAAAAAGGATCTTTGTGGTAACTTTTTTCCTGAAACAGAATAGTTATTTAAGAATATGAAAGGCAGAGAAAACCAAAAAAAGTTTTGTTTTTTTTTTTGCAATTTTCTTTTGACAATTTTTATTAGTGAGTTGAAAAGTATTCTCTTGCTTCCTACTGGAAGAGAGAAGAACATTTGACTCCCCTGAGTTTTAAAGTCCTTTACCACTGGAGAAGAACTTAACATGGATTTTGGCCACAGTAGTAGGGGAGAAGAGCCAGGAACAGACCCAAGGTAGAACTAAGAAGTCAGGTAGCCTGGGCAACCGTGTCCCATTAGATAAGGATCAGTGTGCCTACTGTAAGGAGAAGGGGCACTGGGCCAGGGAATGTCCTAAAAAAAAAGAAGAAAGAACTCTCCAAGAAAGTACTGGCCTTAGAGGAAGAAGAAGATTAGCGGGGACGGGGCTCAGAACCCCTCCCCGAGCCTAGGGTAATACTTAAGGTGGAGGGGAAGCCAGTTGAGTTCCTAGTAGACACCGGAACTCAACACTCGGTCCTACTCGAACCATCAGGACCCATCTCCAAGGAAAAATCCTGCGTTGTAGGGGCCACAGGGCATCAGCAGTACTCATGGACTACGCGAAGATCAGTAGATCTGGGAGTGGGACGGGTAACCCACTCGTTCTTAATTATCCCTGAGTGCCCTGCGCCCCTCCTCGGGAGAGATTTACTCACCAAAATGGGAGCCCAAATCACTTTCACTCCTGATGGCCCAGAGGTAACCCGGAATAAGAGAGTAACAGCCCTGACCATGCGTTTAGAAGATGAACATAGACTCTTTGAAAAGCAGCGGGAGAAAGGGACTAGTCTCATACATGACTGGCTAGAAAAATATCCCGGGGCATGGGCCGAAACTGCTGGAATGGGACTGGCCGCAGAAAGGCCGCCTATAGTCATAGAACTCAAAGCTACTTCCACTCCTGTGGCAGTGCGCCAGTATCCTATGACTAAGGAAGCTCGGGAAGGAATTAGGCCTCACATTCAGCGTCTCCTACAGCTGGGCATACTAGTAAAGTGCCAGTCACCATGGAACACCCCCTCATTACCCATCAAGAAACCCGGCACAGGAGACTATCGCCCTGTGCACGACTTGAGAGAAGTAAACAAGCGGGCGCAAGACATCCACCCCACCGTGCCTAACCCTTATAATCTGTTAAGCTCCCTCCCTCCGGACCATATCTGGTACACCGTCCTGGATTTGAAGGATGCCTTCTTCTGCCTCTGACTACACTCCTCTAGCCAGAACATCTTCGCATTTGAATGGAGAGACCCGGACTCTGGAACGAGGGGGCAATTGACATGGACCCGACTTCCACAGGGGTTCAAGAACTCCCCAACCATCTTTGATGAAGCCCTCCACCAAGACCTAGCTCACTTTCACGCCAGCCACCCTCAGGTAACGCTCCTACAATATGTAGATGACTTACTACTAGCTGGAACGACAAAAGAAGAGTGCCATTGGGGCACAGAACTGTTGCTGGAAGAACTAGCCCGCTTAGGATATCGAGCCTCCGCCAAGAAAGCCCAGATCTGCCAGAAAGAGGTAATGTACCTGGGTTACACCCTAAGAGGAGGGCAGAGATGGTTAACGGAAGCCAGGAAGCATACTGTGACTCAGATTCCAGTTCCCTCGCTCGCCCCGCCAGGTGCGAGAATTCTTAGGGACTGCGGGGTTCTGCCGCTTATGGATACCGGGGTTTGCTACTCTGGCAGCTCCCCTCTACCCTTTGACCAAGGAAGGCACTCCCTTTGAGTGGGGTGCCAGCCAACAGCGGGCCTTTGACAACATTAAAAAGGCATTATTATCAGCCCTGGCCCTGGCTCTACCAGATGTAACAAAGCCCTTTGTCCGTAGATGAGAAGAGAGGAGTTTAAGTAAAAGTAGCAAATGTTACGTAAGTTATTTCTTTAAGAACATTTAATTTATACAACTACATTGTTATCAAGCAACATTTATGGAATGTGCCCTGGATCTGGGATATTGAACTTTGTAACTATTGTAGCATTCTCTTTTCCAAGTTTAAACATGACCTTGTGCAGTGAAGAAGCATGGCTTCTCATTGTAGAGTTATCATGTATGACAACCTGACCTGCAGGAAGGCTTTGGGTGTTTAATCTTCTATTGATTTACAAAATGATTTGTGTGTGTGATTATTCAACCCATATGATTGTTTCAACTCATTTTTCTTCTGCTGTGATTAAAATAAATCAGCTAAAACTAAGCAGTTTAGTAACATAGTCAACCAAATAGATATGACGTTATATCTTCTATAGGATGTCTTAGGCGATATTGATGTTTTATATTACACATATGTAGTTAATATACTTTGGGCAATAAAAAGTTAAAACATGTCTGGTAAACAAACAAAAAGAAAATTCTGAAAATCAATGCATTGTTTTAACAATCCCCCAAACCTGGATTTGTGTGTGTGTGTGTGTATGTTAGAGTAGTGTCATATTAAAATGAAAAAATCTTGACACCTGCAAGATTTTTTTCATATTCCTATTTTATACATTTTTAGATAATGGAATGATTCTATAATTTTATTGCTAAAATCTTACTACTTGTTAGTCATGATTATCAGATTTTCATTATTATCTGAATTTGCTGCTCTCATATTTGTGAACATCGATTATTTCACTGTTTACTTTTCCAAACATGTACTTACACTAAGATTCAAAAACTCTAAAGAGGAGTCATTGATAATAATAAATGTATAATGATCAGTTGGGACAATGAATAATCTTAAAGATTGAAATTTTTGTTGCTATGATAAGAATTCTGACTATCCAGTTAAGTTAGCTGTACAGAGTAGTATGGGGGGATCAGGAAATGCATACTTCCAAAAAATGATATTGCATGCTTATTTGATTGGGAGAAATTCTCTGGTCTGATGCATCACTGGTATTTAGGAGGGATTCTACCTACATGCAGCTTCTTCAGAGAGCTTGTTGGTCCCTCAGGGAGCCCAGTGATGATACCATGTCTTACAGCTTGTCACTGCAGATGTCTGTCTCTGCTCACTGCCAGGAGGGTTGCAGATTCTCCACAAAATCCAATGCTAGATTTAGAACTGAAGGAGCTTTGTTACAGATACCTGTAATACCAAAATAATCTACTTAATATCCTGAGAGTTAGGATTTTTGCTTAAATTTGGCTTCTTGGTACAGTTGTTTAGCTTTTGCCCTATCATACTCCTAATTGAGACATCATCCGTATTGGTAAATAATTGTTTTGTTACTCCTATGATTTCTTGAACTTCATTCTGATTCATAGCTGGTTTTATGGCTTTGTCCCTTGAAGTACAGGATTTTGTTCCCGTCAGGCTGTGTGTGGCCATATATTCATTTGTGTATAGCACTTGCATTAAGTCATTAATAAACTTCTGAGGCTTGCTCTTATTACAACGGGCAATCTGCCATTTCTCAATCTTGAACTGCTTCTTATCAGCCTGATGCTCTTCCTCAGCCTTCAAGGAAACTGGTGAACTGCAATTAGAATTAGAGTTACTGCATGTTGAAGTAAATGAATCTGGGGAGGAGTTGTTTGTTGCTCTCCAGAGGGTGGACGCAGACGTAGACGTGGTTCCTACACCTTTAAGCAGGGCTTCTGCCATACCAACCAGCTCTGCAAACTGGGTGACTGCCTGTGGTAACACTTGAAGCATGACCAAAGACTGTCCAAGTCCGCTGTTTTCTTTTCGTGTTTGTTAGTTTTCTTTCAGGCTTTTTATTTTGGTGCACAATTCCTCCTTAGATAGTTCTGCTAAGGGCTCTTCATCCTCACTGGAGATCTCATCGGGCAGAAAGGCATTTCCCGAATATGGGTCTCTCTGTCCTTTATCCAGGTCATTATTTGTATTTTCTGAGTTCATTGTCTCTGTCCTTTTCCTCTTTCTTTTTCTAAAAGCTTGAGTATTGGCAATTTCATCTGTTGGCAAGATCATCTGCATTTTCTCAATTTGTTATCAAAGATTTTCTGAGATGGTAGGAGGAAGGAATGTCCATGTAGATGATGCTACTCTGCACGTGGCCCAAAAGTTAATGTTTTCCCGGGCTGCATGCTCCAAAGCCCCAGCCTCGGGGCGGGGCGCAGGGAGGTGGGAGGTAGGGGGAGCACCGCCAGGAGGCTCCCGCCAGCGCCTCGCCGTTCCCCCGGCTCCGTGGCGCCCCCTGACGCCGGACTCCCCAGCAGTTCGGCCTAGTAAGGCTGGACAGGCGAAGGCCTCAGGTGTCCACCAAGCCAAGAGATGCCTGGCCAGTGCACCTGAGGACAGTGCGGACAGGCCGGCGGCCCCGCGGGAGGGCGCTGGGCGCTGGGCGCTCAGGCCCCAGCGCAGCCCGCGGCCGCCGCAGCAGCTGCCAGCAGCCATGTCCGCAGCCATGTCCGCGCACCCAGCAGCAGCCTCCTGGCCGTGGTGTCCAACTGGTGATCATTTTGCATGTCAGTTGTGTTTCTTGGAAGCAGTACTGCTGGGGGAAAGAAGAATATCTCTGGGATTTCAGCTTGGAGGAAGACGAGTTCAGGCTGCCAGAACTGAACTAGCACTTCTGAATGTGCCAAGAGGCGAGGCCCTGTGACATCCTTGGGAAGCTCCGGCGCCCCTACCATAATGGGCTGCTGGAGTCCTGGGGCTACCCTAGTCTGTGGCCGAAATCTTGCTCTGCTAAGGGCGGGAGGGATGTTCTGGTGGGAGACAGTTGTATCTCTGTGGGGAGGGCGTTTGGGCTCAGGGACTGTGGGCAACAGCTCACCCTGACGGCATGGAGCCAGCCCCAGCTTAATAAAGGTTGCTGCGTAAACAAAGGTTGTCGTAGATAAAGGGTGGGGGCGGGGCACACAGTTGCAGAGGGTGCTCGCGCTGCGGAGCTGCCATAAGAGTTCCGGCTCTCATTGGCGCCGGAGCCTCTGGACATTATGTCCCTACTGCGACTATGTCCCCACGGGTCCTTCTCACGGAGCAATTGTTGTGGCTGCTGATACAGGCAGCTCCTATTTGGAGTTGGCCCCCTGACAGGGTCCAGCCTACCTCCGAATCCCCAGGGCCGAAAGAGCCCTGGTCTTCCCTCTCTTCGGATCTCTCACCCGAATCCCCTCATGTGCCTACACCCCCAGCAGATCCTGGGGACTTTCATTACCTGGGGTCTTCTGCTCCTTCCCACTTGTTGGCTTCACCTCAGGAGTTGCCTGAGAATTTGGCTCCATTCCCGGACCCGGATTCAGCTCAAGAGCTACCTCAAGGGCCAGATAGGGTTACTATTCTACGTCGTCGGCTTCTGAGGAATAAGCTAAGGAGACGACGAAGCCCTCCAGAGGTGGTTCCAACGCCCAGTTGGGATCAGAACCCAGTCCTAACTCTGCGTCCTCAACTCATAAGGAAGATTCAAACTGTAAGTCCAGATGAGGTTACAGCTCACCAGGCATTTCAAATACTTGTTCCACCTCTAGATAGTCACAGTTCAAAACCAACAACATTCACTGTTTCACCAAAGAACCTAAAGGAAGATCTAGCTCAACATCCACAGCTCACTAAAGTTGTTGCTGGAGCTCTAGACCAATTTGAATCAAAATCTCAGTCTTACAAACAAATTCTGCAGAATGACGATTATACAGATCAAAGTATGGATTTACTTTACCCTGGCAGCATACCTCTGGGATTTGCGAGAAACCCAGAGGTGGCTCAAGAGGCCCCTGCACAAGGTGAATTTTCTCAGTTGAATGTAAAAGATGAAAGTCGAAATCCAGAGACCCCTGAGGAGATCCCATCCTCTTTACTCCATCAAGAAACCCTAGAAGAGCACCCTGAGGAAGTAGAACCTTTAACTGAGCAGCAGGCCCCAGCTCAGGCTCCACAGCCTTTTGAGCAGGTAGAACCTTCTTTAACAGAGCAGGAGGCCTCAGCTCAGCAGGCAACTAATACTGAAGAGGATGTGTCTCAGCCAGTGATACATCATGAGGTAAATGTTCCATCTCAAACTCGGGCTGAAATTTATCATTCAGTCTTGCCCAAAGTCACAGTTAAACCTGTAGATCTGGAGCTTACACTAAATTCAGAGCCAAGTAACAAAATTGAACCTACTTTAAGCCAGCAGCAGGCCCCAGCTCAGCCTCCAGAGCACCCTGAAGAGGTGGAACTTTCCTCAACCCAACAAGAGGTCTCAACTTTTGAGGAGGTTGGACTGTCCCCAAACCAACAAGAAGGCCCAGCTCAAAACCTAGAGTACCCCGAGGAGGTTGAACCTTCTGCTACACAGCAGGGAACCCCAGCTAAGCCTCCAGGCCTTCCTGTGGAGGCTGAGCCTTCCATTAGTGAGCAGGAGCAGCCACCTCAGTCTTTTGTGTCTCCTGGGGAGGCTGAACATTCTCAAATCCAGCAGGAGGTCACAGCTCAAGCTCCAGAGTACCCCATGGAGAATATAGCTCAAACTCCACCTAACCATGAGGTGACAGTTCAACTTCCAGGTGAGGATCAACCTTATCTTTATTACTTGCCCAGTGTTACAATTAAACCTCCAGATGTGAAGGTTACCATAAATTCAGAGCCTACCGAAGAGACAGAATCTTCTTTAACCCAGCAGAAGAACCCAACTCAGCCTCCAGAGGATACTGAGGAGGGAAAACCTTCTGCCACCCAGGAGGAGAAACCAACTCAGCCTCCAGAGCATCCTGAGGAGGTGAAACCTTCTGCCACCCAGGAGGAGAACCCAACTCAGCCTCCAGAGCATGCTGAGGAGGTGAAACCTTCCGCCACCCAGGAGGAGACCCCAACTCAGCCTCTAGAACATCCTGAGGAGGAGAAAACTTCTGCCACCCCGGAAGAGACCCCAACTGAGTCTCCAGGCTTTCCTGCAGAGACTGTACCTTGCCCCAGTGAGGAAGAGAAGCCACCGCAGCCTTTTATGTCTCCGGGGGAGATTGACCCTTCTCAAATACACCAGGAGGCCACAGTTCAAACTCCAGAGTCCCCTATGGAAAGTATAGCTCAAACTCTACCTAATCATGAGGTGACAGGTAAACCTCCGGATGTGGAGGTTTCCATAACTTCAGAGCCTGTGACGGAGGATGAATCTTCTTCAGCCCATCAAGAGATTACAACTCAGCCTCCAGAGCATCCTGAGGAGGTGAAACCACCTGCCATCCAGGAGGAGAACCCAACTGAGTGCCCATGCTTTTGTGGGGAGTCTGAGCCTTCCCCCAGTGAGCAGGAGCAGCCACCTCAGCCTTTTGTGTCTCCTGGGGAGACTGAACTTTCTCAAATCCAGCAGGAGGTCACAGCACAAGCTCCGGAGTCCCCGATGGAGAATATAGCTCAAACTCCACCTAATCATGAGGTGACAGTTCCACCTCCAGGTGAGGATCAACCTCATCTTTATTACTTGCCCAATGTTACAGTTAAACCTCCAGATGTGGAGGTTACCATAACTTCAGAGCCTACCAAAGAGGCCGAATCTTCCTTAACCCAGCAGGAGACACCAACTCAGCCTCCAGAGCACCCTGAGGAGGCAAAACCTTCTGCCACCCAGGAGGAGAACCCAATTCAGCCTGAACAGCATCCTGACAAGGGGAAACCTTCTGCCACCCAGGAGGAGACCCCAACTGAGTCTCCAAGAATTCCTGCAGAGGCTGGACCTTGCCCCAGTGAGGAAGAGCAGCCACCTCAGCCTTTTGTGTCTCCGGGGGAGATTGACCCTTCTCAAATACAGCAGGAGGACACAGTTCAAACTCCAGAGGCCCCTATGGAGAGTAGAACTCAAACTCTAAATAATCATGAGTTAACAGGTAAACCTCAGGATGTGGAGGTTTCCATAACTTCAGAGCCTGTGAAGGAGGCTGAATCTTCTTCAGCCCATCAAGAGATTGCAACTCAGCCTCCAGAGCATCCTGAGGAGGTGAAACCACCTGCCATCCAGGAGGAGACACAAACTGAGTGCCCATGCTTTTGTGGGGAGGCTGAGCCTTACCCCAGGGAGCAGGAGCAGCCACCTCAGCCTTTTGTGTCTCCTGGGGAGACGGAACCTTCTCAAATCCAGCAGGCGGTCACAGCTCAAGCTCCAGAGTCCCCCATGGAGAATATAGCTCAAACTCCACCTAATCATAAGGTGATATTTCAACCTCTAGGTGAGGATCAACCTCATCTTTATTACTTGTCCAATGTTACAGTTAAACCTCCAGATGTGGAGGTTACCATAAGTTCAGAGCCTACCAAAGAGGCCGAATCTTCTTTAACCAAGCAGGAGACCCCAACTCAGCCTCCAGAGCATCCTGAGGAGGCACAACCTTCTGCCACCCAGGAGGAGACACCAACTCAGCCTTCAGAGCATCCCGAGGAGGTGAAAACTTCTGCCACCCAGGAGGAGAACCCAATTCAGCCTGAACAGCATCCTGAGGAGGTGAAACCTTCTGCCACCCAGGAGGAGAACCTAACTCAACCTCCAGAGCATGCTGAGGAGCTGAAACTTTCTGCCACCCAGGAAGAGACCCCAACTCAGCCTCTAGAACATCCTGAGGAGGAGAAACCTTCTGCCAACCAGGAAGAGACCCCAACTGAGTCTCCAGGCTTTCCTACAGAGGCTGGAACTTGCCCCAGTGAGGAACAGCAGCCACCTCAGCCTTTTGTGTCTCCGGGGGAGATTGACCCTTCTCAAATAAGGCAGGAGGCCACACTTCAAACTCCAGAGTCCCCTATGGAGAATATAGCTCAAACTCTACCTAATCATGAGGTGACAGGTAAACCTCCGGATGTGGAGGTTTCCATAATTTCAGAGCCTGTGACGGAGGCTGAATCTTCTTCAGCCCAGCAGGAGACTCTAACTCAGCCTCCAGAGCATCCTGAGGAGGTGAAACCACCTGCCATCCAGGAGGAGACCCAAACTGAGTGCCCATGCTTTTGTGGGGAGGCTGAGCCTTCCCCCAGTGAGCAGGAGTAGCCACGTCAGCCTTTTGTGTCTCCAGGGGAGACTGAACATTCTCAAATCCAGCAGGAGGTCACAGCTCCAGCTCCAGAGTCCCCGATGGAGAATATAGCTCAAACTCCACCTAATCATGAGGTGACACTTCCACTTCCAGGTGAGGATCAACCTCATCTTTATTACTTGCCCAATGTTACAGTTAAACCTCCAGATGTGGAGGTTACCATAACTTCAGAGCCTACCAAAGAGGCCGAATCTTCTTTAACCCAGCAGGAGACCCCAACTCAGCCTCCAGAGCATCCTGAGGAGGCAAAACCTTCTGCCACCGAGGAGGAGAACCCAATTCAGCCTCCAGAGCATCCTGAGGAGGTGAAACCTTCTGCCACCGAGGAGGAGAACCCAATTTAGCCTCCAGAGAATCCTGAGGAGGTGAAACCTTCTGCCACCCAGGAGGAGAACCCAATTCAGCCTCCAGAGCATCCTGAGGAGGTGAAACCTTCTGCCACCCAGGAGAAGACCCCAACTGAGTCTCCAAGAATTCCTGCAGAGGCTGAACCTTGCCCCAGTGAGGAAGAGCAGCCACCTCAGCCTTTTGTGTCTACGGGGGAGATTGAACCTTCTCAAATACAGCAGGAGGACACAGTTCAAACTCCAGAGGCCCCTATGGAGAGTAGAACTCAAACTCTAAATAATCATGAGGTAACAGGTAAACCTCAGGATGTGAAGGTTTCCATAACTTCAGAGCCTGTGACGGAGGCTGAATCTTCTTCTACCCATCAAGAGACTCCAACTCAGCCTCCAGAGCATCCTGAGGAGGTGAAACCACCTGCCATCCAGGAGGAGACACAAACTGAGTGCCCATGCTTTTGTGGGGAGTCTGAGCCTTCCCCCAGTGAGCAGGAGCAGCCACCTCAGCCTCTGGTGACTCTTGGGGAGACTGAACCTTCTCAAATCCAGCAGGAGGTCACAGCACAAGCTCCAGAGTCCCCGATGGAGAATATAGCTCAAACTCCACCTAATCATGAGGTGACAGTTCCACCTCCAGGTGAGGATCAACCTCATCTTTATTACTTGCCCAATGTTACAGTTAAACCTCCAGATGTGGAGGTTACCATAACTTCAGAGCCTACCAAAGAGGCCGAATCTTCTTTAACCCAGCAGGAGACACCAACTCAGCCTCCAGAGAATCCTGAGGCTGCAAAACCTTTTGCCACCCAGGAGGAGAACCCAATTCAGCCTGAACAGCATCCTGAGGAGGTGAAACCTTCTGCCACCCAGGAGAAGACCCCAACTGAGTCTCCAAGAATTCTGCAGAGGCTGGACCTTGCCCCAGTGAGGAAGAGCAGCCACCTCAGCCTTTTGTGTCTACGGGGGAGGTTGAACCTTCTCAAATACAGCAGGAGGACACAGTTCAAACTCCAGAGGCCCCTATGGAGAGTAGAACTCAAACTCGAAATAATCATGAGTTAACAGGAAAATCTCAGGATGTGGAGGTTTCCATAACTTCAGAGCCTGTGACGGAGGCTGAATCTTCTTCTACCCATCAAGAGACTCCAACTCAGCCTCCAGAGCATCCTGAGGAGGTGAAACTACCTGCCATCCAGGAGGAGACACCAATTGAGTGCCTATGCTTTTGTGGGGAGGCTGAGCCTTACCCCAGGGAGCAGGAGCAGCCACCTCAGCCTTTTGTGTGTCCTGGGGAGACGGAACCTTCTCAAATCCAGCAGGAGGTCACAGCTGAAGCTCCAGAGTCCCCCATGGAGAATATAGCTCAAACTCCACCTAATCATAAGGTGATATTTCAACCTCTAGGTGAGGATCAACCTCATCTTTATTACTTGCACAATGTTACAGTTAAACCTCCAGAAGTGGAGGTTACAATAACTTCAGAGCCTACCAAAGAGGCCGAATCTTCTTTAACCCAGCAGGAGACCCCAACTCAGCCTCCAGAGCATCCTGAGGAGGCACAACCTTCTGCCACCCAGGAGGAGACACCATCTCGGCCTCCAGAGCATCCTGAGGAGGTGAAACCTTCTGCCACCCAGGAGGAGAACCCAACACAGCCTCCAGAGCATCCTGAGGAGGTGAAAACTTCTGCCACCCAGGAGGAGAACCCAATTCAGCCTGAAAAGCATCCTGAGGAGGTGAAACCTTCTGCCACCCAGGAGGAGAACCCAACTCAGCCTCCAGAGCATGCTGAGGAGGTGAAACCTTCTGCCACCCAGGAAAAGACCCCAACTCAGCCTCTAGAACATCCCGAGGAGGCGAAACCTTCTGCCAACCAGGAAGAGACCCCAACTGAGTCTCCAGGCTTTCCTGCAGAGGCTGGACCTTGCTCCAGTGAGGAAGAGCAGCCACCTCAGCCTTTTGTGTCTCCGGGGGAGATTGACCCTTCTCAAATAAGGCAGGAGGCCACAGTTCAAACTCCAGAGTCCCCTATGGAGAATATAGCTCAAACTCTACCTAATCATGAGGTGACAGGTAAACCTCTGGATGTGGAGGCTTCCATAACTTCAGAGCCTGTGACGGAGGCTGAATCTTCTTCAGCCCAGCAGGAGACTCCAACTCAGCCTCCAGAGCATCCTGAGGAGGTGAAACCACCTGCCATCCAGGAGGAGACCCAAACTGAGTGCCCATGCTTTTGTGGGGAGGCTGACCCTTCCCCCAGTGAGCAGGAGCAGCCAGCCCAGACTTTTGTGTCTCCTGGGGAGACTGAACCTTCTCAAATCCAGCAGGAGGTCACAGCTCAAGCTCCAGAGTCCCTGATGGAGAATATAGCTCAAACTCCACCTAATCATGAGGTGACAGTTCCACCTCCAGGTGAGGATCAACCTCATCTTTATTACTTGCCCAATGTTACAGTTATACCTCCAGATGTGGAGGTTACCATAACTTCTGAGCCTACCATAGAGGCCGAATGTTCTTTAACCGAGCAGGAGACACCAACTCAGCCTCTAGAGCATCCTGAGAAGGCAAAACCTTCTGCCACCCAGGAGGAGAACCCAATTCAGCCTGAACAGCATCCTGAGGAGGTGAAACCTTCTGCCACCCAGGAAAAGACCCCAACTGAGTCTCCAAGAATTCCTGCAGAGGCTGGACCTTGCCCCAGTGAGGAAGAGCAGGCACGTCAGCCTTTTGTGTCTACGGGGGAGATCGACCCTTCTCAAATACAGCAGGAGGCCACAGTTCAAACTCCAGAGTCCCCTATGGAGAATATAGCTCAAACTCTACCTAATCATGAGGTGACAGGTAAACCTCTGGATGTGGAGGTTTCCATAACTTCAGAGCCTGTGACGGAGGCTGAATCTTCTTCAGCCCAGCAGGAGACTCCAACTCAGCCTCCAGAGCATCCTGAGGAGGTGAAACCACCTGCCATCCAGGAGGAGAACCCAACTGAGTGCCCATGCTTTTGTGGGGAGGCTGAGCCTTCCCCCAGTGAGCAGGAGCAGCCACCTCAGCCTTTTGTGTCTCCTGGGGAGACTGAACTTTCTCAAATCCAGCAGGAGGTCACAGCTCAAGCTCCAGAGTCCCCGATGGAGAATATAGCTCAAACTCCACCTAATCATGAGGTGACAGTTCCACCTCCAGGTGAGGATCAACCTCATCTTTATTACTTGCCCAATGTTAAAGTTAAACCTCCAGATGTGGAGGTTACCATAACTTCAGAGCCTACCAAAGAGGCCGAATCTTCTTTAACCCAGCAGGAGACCCCAACTCAGCCTCCAGAGCATACTGAGGAGGCACAACCTTCTGCCACCCAGGAGGAGAACCCAACTCGGCCTCCAGAGCATCCTGAGGAAGTGAAACCTTCTGCCACCCAGGAGGAGACCCCAACTCAGCCTCTAGAACATCCTGAGGAGGCGAAACCTTCTGCCAACCAGGAAGAGACTCCAACTGAGTCTCCAGGCTTTCCTGCAGAGGCTGGAACTTGCCCCAGTGAGGAAGAGAAGCCACCTCAGCCTTCTGTGTATCCGGGGGAGATTGACCCTTCTCAAATACAGCAGGAGACCACAGTTCAAACTCCAGAGTCCCCTATGGAGAGTATAGCTCAAACTCTACCTAATCATGAGGTGACATGTAAACCTCCGATGTGGAGGTTTCCATAACTTCAGAGCCTGTGACGGAGGATGAATCTTCTTCAGCCCAGCAGGAGACTCCAACTCAGCCTCCAGAGCATCCTGAGGAGGTGAAACCACCTGCCATCCAGGAGGAGAACCCAACTGAGTGCCCATGCTTTTGTGGGGAGGCTAAGCCTTCCCCCAGTGAGCAGGAGCAGCCACCTCAGCCTTTTGTGTCTCCTGGGGAGACTGAACTTTCTCAAATCCAGCAGGAGGTCACAGCTCAAGCTCCAGAGTCCCCGATGGAGAATATAGCTCAAACTCCACCTAATCATGAGGTGACAGTTCCACCTCCAGGTGAGGATCAACCTCATCTTTATTACTTGCCCAATGTTACAGTTAAACCTCCAGATGTGGAGGTTACCATAACTTCAGAGCTTCCCAAAGAGGCCGAATCTTCTTTAACCAAGCAGGAGACCCCAACTAAGCCTCCAGAGAATCCTGAGGAGGCAAAACCTTCTGCCACCGAGGAGGAGAACCCAATTCAGCCTCCAGAGCATCCTGAGGAAGTGAAACCATCTGCCACCCAGGAGGAGACACAAACCCAGCCTCCAGAGCATGCTGATGAGGCGAAACCTTCTGCCACCCAAGAGGAGACCTCAACTCAGCCTCTAGAACATCCTGAGGAGGCGAAACTTTCTGCCACCCAGGAAGTGACCCCAACTGAGTCTCCAGGCTTTCCTGTAGAGGCTGGATGTTGCCCCAGTGAGGAAGAGCAGCCACCTCAGCCTTTTGTGTCTCCGAGGGAGTTTGAACCTTCTCAAATACAGGAGGAGGCTACACTTCAAACTCCAGAGTCCCCTATGGAGAGTATATCTCAAACTCTACCTAATCATGCGTTAACAGGTAAACCTCCGGGTGTGGAGGTTTCCATAACTTCAGAGCCTGTGACGGAGGCTGAATCTTCATCAGCCCATCAAGAGACTCCAACTCAGCCTCCAGAGCATCCTGAGGAGGTGCAAACTTCTGCCACCCTGGAGGAGAACCGAACTCAGCCTCCACAGCATTCTGAGGAGGTGAAACATTCTGCCACCCAGGAGGAGACCCCAGCTCAGCCTCTAGAACATCCTGAGGAGGCGAAACTTTCTGCCACCCAGGAAGAGACCCCAACTGAATCTCCAGGCTTTCCTGCAGAGGCTGGACCTTGCCCCAGTGAGGAAGAGCAGCCACCTCAGCCTTTTGTGTCTCTGGGGGAGATTGACCCTTCTGACATACAGCAGGAGGACACAATTCAAACTCCAGAGTGCCTATGGATTGTATAGCTCAAACTCTAAATAATCATGAGGTGACAGGTAAACCTCCGAATGTAGAGGTTTCCAGAATCTTCGGAGCCTGTGATGGAGGCTGAATCTCCTTCAGCCCAGCAGGAGAGTCTAACTCAGCCTCCAGGGCATCCTGAGGAGGTGAAACCACCTGCCATCCAGGAGGAGACCCCAACTCAGCCTCCAGAGCATCCTGAGCAGGGGAAACATTCTGCCACACAGGAGGAGACCCCAACTGAGTCTCCAGGCTTTCCTGCAGAGGCTGGACCTTGCCCCAGTGAGGAATAGGAAACACCTCAGGCTTTTATGTCTTCGGGGGAGATTGAACCTTCTCAAATACAGCAGGAGGCCACAGTTCAAACTCCAGAGGACCCTATGGAGAGTATAACTCAAACTCTACCTAATCATGAGGTAACATGTAAACGTCCGGATGTGGAGATTTCCATAAGTTCAGAGCCTGTGACGGAGGCTGAATCTTCTTCAGCCCATCAAGAGACTTCAACTCAGCCTGCAGAGCATCCTGAGGAGGTGAAACCACCTGCCATCCAGGAGGAGACCCCAGCGGAGTGCCCATGCTTTTGTGGGGAGGCTGAGCCTTCCCCCATTGAGCAGGAGCAGCTACCTCAGCCTTTTGTGTCTCCAGGGGAGACTGAACATTCTCCAATGCAGCAGGAGGTAACAGGTCAAGCTCCAGATTCCCCCATGGAGAATATAGCTCAAACTCCACCTAATCATGAGGTGACAGTTCCACCTCCAGATGAGGATCAACCTCATCTTTATTACTTGCCCAGTGTTACAGTTAAACCTCCAGATGTGGAGGTTACCATAACTTCAGAGCCTACCAAAGAGGCCGAAAGTTCTTTAACCCAGGAGGAGACCCCAATTCAGTCTTCAGAGCATCCTGAGGAGGCAAAACCTTCTGCCACCAAGGAGGAGAACCCAATTCAGCCTCCAGAGCATCCTGGGGAGGTGAAACCTTCTGCCACCCAGGAGGAGACCCCAACTCAGTCTCCAGAGCATCCTGAGGAGGTGAAACGTTCTGCCAACCAGGAAGAGACCCCAACTGAGTCTCCAGGCTTTCCTGCAGGGGCTGGACCTTGCCCCAGTGAGGAAGAGCAGCCACCTCAGCCTTTTGTGTCTCCAGGAGAGATTGACTCTTCTAAAATACAGCAGGAGGCCACAGTTCAAACTCCAGAGTCCCCTATGGAGAATATAGCTCAAACTCTACCTAATCATGAGGTGACAGGTAAACCTCCGGATGTGCAAGTTTCCATAACTTCAGAGCCTGTGACGGAAGCTGAATCTTCTTCAGCCCATCGGGAGACTCCAACTCAGCCTCCAGAGCATCCTGAGGAGGTGAAACCACCTGCCATCCAGGAGGAGACCCAAACTGAGTGCCCATGCTTTTGTGGGGAGGCTGAGCCTTCCCCCAGTGAGCAGGAGCAGCGACCTCAGGCTTTTGTGTCTCCTGGGGAGACTGAACCTTCTCAAATCCAGCAGGAGGTCACAGCTCAAGCTCCAGAGTCCCCGATGGAGAATATAGCTCAAACTCCACCTGATCATCAGGTGACAGTTCCACCTCCAGGTGAGGATCAACCTCATCTTTATTACTTGCCCAATGTTACAGTTAAACCTCCACATGTGGACGTTACCATAACTTCATTGCCTACCATAGAGGACGAATCTTCTTTAACCCAGCAGGAGACCCCATCTCAGAATCCAGAGCATCCTGAGGAGGCAAAACATTCTGCCACCCAGGAGGAGAACCCAATTCAGCCTGCAGATGATGCTGTGGAGGTGAAACTTTCTGCCACCCACGAGCAGACCCCAACTGAGTCTTCAAGAATTCCTGCAGAGGCTGGACCTTCCCACAGTGAGGAAGAGCAGCCACCTCAGCCTTTTGTGTCTCCGGGGGATATTGAACCTTCTCAAATACAGCAGGAGGCTACACCTCAAACTCCAGAGTCCCGTATGGAGAGTATATCTCAAACTCTACCTAGTCATAAGTTAACAGGTAAACATCCGGATGTGGAGGTTTCCATAACTTCAGAGCCTGTGACGGAGGCTGAATCTTCTTCAGCCACTCTAGAGACTCCAACTCAGCCTGCAGAGCATCCTGAGGACGTGAAACCACCTGCCATCCAGGAGGAGACCACAACTGAGTCCCCATGCTTTTGTGGGGAGGCTGAGCCTTCCCCCAGTGAGCAGGAGCAGCCACCTCAGCCTTTTGTGTCTCCTGGGGAGACTGAACCTTCTCAAATCCAGCAGGAGGTCACAGCTCAAGCTCCAGAGTCCCCCATGGAGAATATAGCTCAAACTCCACTTAATCATGAGGTGATATTTCAACCTCCAGGTGAGGATCAACCTCATCTTTATTACTTGCCCAATGTTACAGTTGAACCTCCAGATGTGGAGGTTACCATAACTTCAGAGCATAACAAAGAGGCTGAATCTTCTTTAACCCAGCAGGAGACCCCAACTCAGCCTCCAGAGCATAATGAGGAGGGAACACCTTCTGGCACGCAGGAGGAGAACCCAACTCAGGCTCCAGAGCATCTTGTGGAGGTAAAACCTTCTGCCACACAGGAGGAGAACCCAACTAAGCCTCCAGAGGATCCTGAGCAGGTGAAAACTTCTGCCACCCAGGAGGAGAACCCAACTCAGCCTCCGGAGCATGCTGAGGAGGTGAAACATTCTGCCACCCAGGAGGAGACCCCAGCTCAGCCTCTAGAACATCCTGAGGAGGCTAAACTTTCTGCCACCCAGGAAGAGACCCCAACTGAGTCTCCAGGCTTTCCTGCAGAGGCTGGACCTTGCCCCAGTGAGGAAGAGCAGCCACCTCAGCCTTTTGTGTCTCCGGGGGAGATTGACCCTTCTGAAATACAGCAGGAGGACACAGTTCAAACTCCAGAGTCCCCTATGGATTATGTAGCTCAAATTCTAAATAATCATGAGGTTACAGGTAAACCTCCGGATGTGGAGTTTTCCAGAACTTCAGAGCCTGTGACGGAGGCTGAATCTTCTTCAGCCCAGCAGGAGACTCCAACTCAGCCTCCAGAGCGTCCTGAGGAGGTGAAACACCTGCCGTCCAGGAGGAGACACAAACTGAGTGCCGATGGTTTTGTGGGGAGGCTGAGCCATCCCTCAGTGAGCAGGAGCAGCCACCTCAGCCTTGTGTGTCTCCTGGGGAGACTGAACCTTCTCAAATCCAGCAGGAGGTCGCAGGTCAAGCTCCAGAGTCCCCAATGGAGAATATAGCTCAAACTCCACCTAATCATGAGGTGACAGTTCAACCTCTAGGTGAGGATCAACCTCATCCTTATTACTTGCCCAATGTTACAGTTAAACCTCCAGATGTGGAGGTTACCATAACTTCAGAGCCTACCAAAGAGGCCGAATCTTCTTTAACCCAGCAGGAGACCCCAACTCAGCCTCCAGAGCATCCTGAGGAGGCAAAACCTTCTGCCACCCAGGAGGAGAACCCAATTCCGCCTGAACAGCATCCTGAGGAGGTGAAACCTTCTGCCACCAAGGAGGAGAATCCAACTCAGCCTCCAGAGCATCCTGAGGAGGTGAAACCTTCTGCCACCCAGGAGGAGAAGTCAACTCAGCCTCTAGAACATCCTGAGGAGGCGAAACCTTCTGCCAACCAGGAAGAGACTCCAACTGAGTCTCCAGGCTTTCCTGCAGAGGCTGGACCTTGCCCCAGTGAGGAAGAGCAGGCACCTCAGCCTTTTTTGTCTCCGGGGGAGATTGACCCTTCTCAAATACAGCAGGAGGCTACAGTTCAAACTCCAGTGTCCCCTATGGAGAGTATAGCTCAAACTCTACCCAATCATGAGGTGACAGGTAAACCTCCGGATGTGGAGGTTTCCATAACTTCAGAGCCTGTGACGGAGGCTGAATCTTCTTCAGCCCAGCAGGAGACTCCAACTCAGCCTCCAGAGCATCCTGAGGAGGTGAAACCACGAGCCATCCAGGAGGAGACCCCAACTGAGTGCCCATGCTTTCTTGGGGAGGCTGAGCCTTCCCCCAGTGAGCAGGGGAAAACACCTCAATCTTTTGTGTCTCCTGGGGAGACTGAACCTTCTCAAATCCAGAAGGAGGTCACAGCTCAAACTCCAGAGTCCCCGATGGAGAATATAGCTCAAACTCCACCTAATCATGAGGTGACAGTTCCACCTCCAGATGAGGATCAACCTCATCTTTATTACTTGCCCAGTGTTACAGTTAAACCTCCAGATGTGGAGGTTACCATAACTTCAGAGCCTACCAAAGAGGCCGAATCTTCTTTAACCCAGGAGGAGACCCCAACTCAGCCTCCAGAGCATCCTGAGGAGGCAAAACCTTCTGCCACCGAGGAGGAGAACCCAATTCAGCCTCCAGAGCATCCTGAGCAGGGGAAATATTCTGCCACACAGGGGGAGACCCCAACTGAGTCTCCAGGCTTTCCTGCAGAGGCTGGACCTTGCCCCAGTGAGGAATAGGAAACACCTCAGGCTTTTATGTCTTCGGGGGAGATTGAACCTTCTCAAATACAGCAGGAGGCCACAGTTCAAACTCCAGAGGACCCTATGGAGAGTATAACTCAAACTCTACCTAATCATGAGGTAACAGGTAAACCTCTGGATGTGGAGGTTTCCATAAGTTCAGAGCCTGTGATGGAGGCTGAATCTTCTTCAGCCCATCAAGAGACTCCAACTCAGCCTCCAGAGCATCCTGAGGAGGTGAAACCACCTGCCATACAGAAGGAGACCCCAACTGAGTCCCCAAGCATTCCTGGGAAGGCTGAGCCTTCCCCCAGTGAGCAGGAGCAGTCACCTCAGCCCTTTGTGTCTCCTGGGGAAACTGAACCTTCTCAAATGCAGCAGGAGGTAGCAGCTCAAGCTCCCGAGTCCCCGATGGAGAATATAGCTCAAACTCCACCTAATCATGAGGTGACAGTTCATCTTCCAGGTGAGGATCAACCTCATCTTTATAACTTGCCCAATATTACAGTTAAACCTCCAGATGTGGTTGTTACCATAACTTCAGAGCCTAATAAAGAGGCTGAATCTTCTTTAACCCAGAAGAAGACCCCAACTCAGTCTCCAGAGCATCCTGAGGGGGCAAAACCTTCTGGCACCCAGGACGAGAACCCAACTAAGCCTCCAGAGCATCCTGAGGATGTGAAACCTTCTGCCACCCAGGAGGAGGAGACACCATCTCAGCCTCTAGAACATCCTGAGGAGGCAAAACCATCTGCCACCCAGAAACAGACCCCAACTGAGTCTCCAGGCTTTCCAACAGAGGCTAGACTTTGCCCCAGTGAGGAAGAGCAGACACCTCAGCCTTTTGTGTCTACGGGGGAGATTGAACCTTCTCAAATACAGCAGGAAGCCACAGTTCAAACTCCAGAGTCCCCTATGGAGAGTACAGCTCAAACTCTACCTAATCATGAGGTGACAAGTAAACCTCAGGATGTGGAGGTTTCCATAACTTCAGAGCCTGTGACGGAGGCTGAATCTTCTTCAGCCCATCAAGAGACTGCAACTCAGCCTGCAGAGCATCCTGAGGAGGTGAAACCACCTGCCATCCAGGAGGAGACCCCAACTGAGTCCCCAAGCTTCCCTGGGGAGGCTAAGCCTTCCCCCAGTGAGCAGGAGCAGCCACCTCAGCCTTTTGTGTCTCCTGGGGAGACTGAACCTTCTCTAATCCAGCAGGAGGTCACAGCTCAAGCTCCAGAGTCCCCAATGGAGAATATAGCTCAAACTCCACCTAATCATGAGGTGACAGTTCAACCTCTAGGTGAGGATCAACCTCATCTTTATTACTTGCCCAATGTTAAAGTTAAACCTCCAGATGTGGAGGTTACCATAACTTCAGAGCCTAACAAAGAGGCGGAATCTTCTTTAACCCAGCAGGAGACCCCAACTCAGCCTCCAGAACATCCTGAGGAGGTGAAACCTTCTGCCACCCAGGAGGAGAACCCAAATCAGCCTCCTGAGCATCCTGAGGAGGTGAAACCTTCTGCTACCCAGGAGGAGAACTCAACTCAGCCTCCAGAGCATCCTGAGGAGGTGAAACCTTCTGCCACCCAGGAGGAGACCCCAACTGAGTCTCTAGGCTTTCCTGTAGAGGGTAGACCTTCCCCCAGTGAGGAAGAGCAGCCACCTCAGCCTTTTGTGTCTCCGGGGGAGATTGAACCTTCTCAAATACAGCAGGAGGCCACAGTTCAAACTCCAGGGTCCCCTATGGAGAGTATAACTCAAACTCTACCTAATCATGAGGTGACAGGTAAACTTCCGGATGTAGAGGTTACCATAACTTCAGAGCCTGTAATGGAGGCGGAATCTTCTTCAGCCAGCAGGAGACTCCAACTCAGCCTCCAGAGCATCCTGAGGAGGTGAAACCACCTGCCATCCAGGAGGAGACCCCAACTGAGTCCCCAAGCTTTCCTGGGGAGGCTGAGCCTTACCCCAGTGAGCAGGAGCAGCCACCTCAGCCTTTTGTGTCTCCTGGGGAGACTGAACCTTCTCGAATCCAGCAGGAGGTCACAGCTCAAGCTCCAGAGTCCCCAATGGAGAATATAGCTCAAACTCCACCTAATCATGAGGTGACAGTTCAACCTCTAGGTGAGGATCAACCTCATCTTTATTACTTGCCCAATGTTACAGTTAAACCTCCAGATGTGGAGGTTACCATAACTTCAGAGCCTACCAAAGAGGCTGAATCTTCTTTAACCCAGCAGGAGACCCCAACTCAGCCCCCAGAGCATCCTCAGGTTAAACCTTCTGCCACCCAGGAGGGGACCCCAGCTGAGTCTCTAGGCTTCCCTGTGGAGCCTGGACCTCCCCCCAGTGAGCAGGAACAGCCACCTCAGCCTTTTGTGTCTCCTGGAGAGATTGAAACTTCTCAAATCCAGCAGGAGTTCACAGCCCAAGCTACAGAGTCCCCTATGGAGAGTATAGATCAAACTCCACCTAATCATGAGGCGGTTACCATAACTTCAGAGCCTACCAGTGTGGCTGAATCTTCTACAGCCCAGCAGGAGGCCACAACTCAAGCTCCAGAGACCACCATGGAGAATATAGCTCAAACTCCACCTAATCATGAGGTGACAGTTCAAACTCCAGGTGAGAATCAAGCTCATCATTATTACTTCCCCAATGTTATAGTTAGACCTTCAAATGTGGAGGTCAGAGCCTTAACTTCAGAGCCTACCAAAGAGGCTGAATCTTCTTCAACCCAGCAGGAGACCCCAACTCAGCCTCCAGAGCATCCTGAGGAGGTGAAACCTTCTGCCACCCAGGAAGAGACTTCAGCCGAGTCTCCAGGCTTTCCTGGGGAGGGTGCACCTTCCCTCAGTGAGCAGGAGCAGCCACCTCAGCCTTTTGTGTCTCCTGGGGAGCTTGAACCTTCTCAAATCCAGCAGGTGTCCACAGCTCAAGCTCCAGAACCCCCTATGGAAAGTATAGCTCACACTTCACCAAATCATGAGGTGACCATTAAACCTCCAGATGTGGAGGTTACCATAACTTCAGAGCATACCAGTGTGGCTGAATCTTCTCAAACCCAGCCAGAGGCTTCACCTCCAGAGTATCCCAAGCAGGTAGAAACTTCTCTAACCCAGCAGGAGCAATCAACCCTATCTCCAGAACATCATGAAGTAACAGTTTCACCTCCAGAGCACCATCAAACTCAACATTCAAACTTGCCCAATGACAATGTTAGGCCTGCAGATGTGCAGGTCACCATATCAGGAGAGCCTACTGCAGAGGCTATAGATCAGCTCTCAGTGCCAATCAGTGATATGGAACCTTCTGTAACCCAGCAAGAGCCCCCACCTCTGTGTCTAGAACCTTCTGAAGAGGTTGAACCTTCAGATCATGTGGTTACCCCGACTCCAGGAGTCACTAATGAGGTTGACATTTCATCCCAACTGGAGGCTCCAGTGCCCCCTCAGTAGTTTGAACCTTTGAAAGGCCAACAGCAGCCAAATTTCCCTGGAAAGGATGAACATTCTCCACTCCATCAAGGAGTCCCAACTCAGCCTGAGGAGCTTCCTGAGGAACCATCTTCAGGCCAGCAAGGAATATCACCAATTTCTCAACAACCCACTGTGAGTGTTGAACCTTCACTGTTCCACACACCTAAGCCTCCAGGATTCTCTACAATGGCTGAACAGTCATTGTCAGATGAGGTATTTTCACCTCTAGATCTGTCTACAATTTTCAGAAGTCTTTCAACATTGCCTGCCACCACAGTTAAACATGTGGATTTGGAGGTTACTGTATCTACAGAGCCCACTTCTAAAGGCGAATCTTCCTCAACGCAGTGGGAAGATGCCACTCTGCCTGCAGTTCCCACTGAACAGGGTGAATTTTTGCCAACCCAGTCTGATCCCCTTTCCCTACCTCCAGATCCCCCTGAAGTATTTGCATCTTCTCTAGTCCAGCAAGAGGCTGTGGCTCAGACTCCAGATCCCCCTAAGGAGCTAGAACTTTCTTCAGTCCAACAGGAGGCTCCAGCTGAGCCACCAGAGCCCCTTAAGGAAGTTGGACCATCTGGGAGCCATCAGGAAGCCTTAGGTCGTCCTCCGAAGTCCACTGAAGAAGTCAGACCTTTTCCAACAGAGCAGGAGTCTCCAGCTCAGCCTCTAGAGCTCCCTAAGGAGGTTATGGCTCAATCTCCAATGAATTATGAGATGATGGTTCCAACACCAGGTCTAGATCAAGCTCACTATCCAGCATTGCCCAGGGTCACACTTCAACCTTTGGACCTGGGGATTACCGTAACTCCAGAAGTCACTACAGGGGTTGAACATTCTTCATTCATGCACGCCACCTCAACCTCCAGAGCTACCTAAGGAAGTTGTGGCTCAATCCCAACTGTATCAGGAGGTGACAGTCATAACACCAGGTCAGGATCAAGCTCACTATCCAGCATTGCCCAGTGTCCCACTTCGGTCTGCGGACATGGGGCTTACTGTAACTCCAGAACCTACTACAGAGGTTGAACATTCTTCATTCATACAGGAGACCCCACCTCAACCTCCAGAGCCACCGAAGGAAGTTATTGTAGGTCAACCCCAAATATATCAGGAGGTGACAGTTATGACACCAGGTCAGGATCAAGCTCACTATCTAGCATTGCCCAGTGTCCCACTTCAATCTGGGGACCTGGGACTTACTGTAACTCCAGAACCTACTACAGAGGTTGAGCATTCGTCATTCATGCAAGAGACTCCACCTCAACCTCCAGAGCCACCAAAGGAAGTTGTTGTAGCTCAAACTGTAATATATCAGGAGGTGACAGTTCCAACACCAGGTCAGGATCAAGCTCACTATCCAGCATTGCTCAGTGTCCCACTTCGGTCTGCGGACCTGGGTCTTACTGTAACTCCAGAACCCATTACAGAGGTTGAACATTCTTCATTCATGCAAGACACCCCACCTCAACCTCCAGAGCAACCTAAGGAAATTGTAGCTCAAACTGTAATATATCAGGAGGTGACAGTTCCAACACAAGGTCAGGATCAAGCTCAGTATCCAACATCACCCAGCGAAACATTTCAATCTTTGGACCTGGGAATTACTGTAACTCCAGAACCCACTGTGGAGGCTGAATATTCTACAGCTCCAATGACTACAGTTCCTCCAAGGCTCCCTGAGGTGACACTTGCACATCCCAATCAGGTTCAGCCTCAAAATCCAAATCCACTTCAGCCTGTGGACCTGGAGCTTTCCATAACTCCAGAACCCACTACGGACATTGAACTTTCTCCAATCATGCAGGAAACCACATCTCAACCTCCAGAGCCACCTAAGGAAGTTGTAGCTCAACCCCCAGTGCACATAGAGGTGACACTTCCAACACAAAGTCAGGATCAAGCTCAGCCTCCAGCATTACCCATTATCACACTTCCGACTTTAGGCCCAGTATTTTCCATAACTACAGAACCCACTGTGGAAGTCGAACATCCCATAACCCTGAAGGAGTCTCCACCTCCTCCTAAGCTCCCTGAGGTGACCTTTCCACTTCCCAACCAGGTTCAGGTTCAGAATACAAAAGTGACTGAAGGTCCAGTTCCATCTTATGTTGTGGAACCAACCTCACCTCCAGGGTCCAATACAGAGGTTGAACCTTCTCTAACTGTGCAGACGACCCCAACTCAGCCTCCAGAGCCACCTAAGGAACTTGTAGTACAACTACCAGTATATCAAGAGGTGACACCTCCAAACCAAGGTCAGGATCAAGCTCAATATTCAACATCTCCCAGTGCCACAGGTAAAAATTTGGAACTGAGGCTTCTTCTCATAACACCAGTGTCCACTACAGAGGTTGAACCTTCTACAGCTCAGATAAGTACTGCTCCTTCTTTAAAGCTTCCTGAGGTGACGCCTCCACATCCAGACCAAATTCAGACTTGGCAGCCAAACCTGACCGAGGTCACAACTAAACCTTTGGACCAGGAATCTACTGTAACTCCAGAACACACCATGGAGGTTAAACCTCCAAACATGCCAGAGACCCCAACTCAGCCTCCAGAGCCACCTAAGGAAGTTGTAATTCGACCCCCAGTATATCAAGAGGTGACACTTTCAACACCAGATCAGGGTGAAGCTCAGCATTCAACATCGCCCATAGTTACGGGGCTTTCCATAACTCCAGTGTCCACTACAGAGGCTGAACCTTCTACAGTCCTAACAAGCACAGCTTCTTCTTCAGAGCATCCTGAGGTGACACTTCCACATCCTGAGGTGACACTTCCGCATCCTGAGGTGACACTTCCGCATCCTGAGGTGACACTTCTGCATCCTGAGGTGACACTTCCTCATCCTGAGGTGACACTTTCGCATCCTGAGGTGACACTTTCGCATCCTGAGGTGACACTTCCACATCTTGAGATTGCGGCGACACTTCCACATCCTGAAGTCACAGTTCCGCATCCTGAGGTGACACTTCAGCATCTTGATGTGACACTTCCACATCTAGACCAGATGGAGACTCGGCAGACAAACCCAGCTGAGGTCACAGTTAAGCTTTTGGACCAGGAACTTACCATGACTTCAGAACAAACTAGAGAGGTTAAACCTTCTCCAACCATGCAAGAGACTCCAACTCAACCTCTAGAGGTACCAAGGGATGTAGTAGCTCCAGCCTATTATGAAATAACAGTTCCAACACCGGGTCAGGATCAAGCCCAGCATACAACATCCCCTGGTGTCACGATCACAGTTTTACCTTTGAGCCTGGAATTTGTTGTAACTTTAGCAACTACATCAGAGGTTGAACATCCTGTGGCTCTGGAGAGGATGGCAGCTCCCCATCCAGACCAGATTCAGACTCAGCCTCCAATCCCGACTGAAGTTACAATTCAAATATCCGACTCGGACATTACCGTAACTCAAAATTCGTTGCCAAATTACAACATGGAACAAGAGATTGCCAATATCAACACCGACATGAACACCAGCATATGTGAGCTCTGTACCTGCAGAGATGAGACACTGTCGTGTGTTGGTCTCAGCCCAGAGAAGAGACTCCGCCGAGTGCCTGTGCAGGAGCCTGAAGCCTATAATGGCACCTTCACCGTCTTGTAAGTCACTTATCCTCATTCGTTCTCTGCATCCTGCCTCACATGGCAGCCTTTTCCTTGAGACACTTGTGGGCTTTCTTCATTGGTTGACTTTCTGCTTTTACCTTTTACTTGTCAGATTTTCCTTATCCTCATTCTCCTTTGTACTATTGTGCCCCTTCTCCAAACCTTTACCTGTGATTACTCTTTACTTCTTTATCCATTTCTCTTTAGTCCCATCATATCATTGCTTACCTCTTCTCTTCTGAGTTTGCTTCACTCTCTTCACAGAAGCATATTCCTCTGGGTGGCACCTGTGGCTCAAGGAGTAGGGTGCCAACCTCATATACCAAGGGTGGCAAGTTCAAAGCCAGCCCCGGCCAAAAAAAAACACAACAACCCAGGTCTGTCATTTATTAGTTTTGTGACCTTGGGCAAGTCATTCCACTCTGTGGCTCAATTTCCTCATCTTTAATATGGGGATTGTGATACTTACCATTTCATAGGATTGTTGTGAGATTTAGGGGTGGGAGTACATGTAATACTTACATGTGTATCAGTGCCTAGCATATATATGAATGTTAACTATTATTATCATTATTCAGTCCCTTAATTATGTCCAGGCCTCATCTTTGTACCTGGTTTCCTGTATGTAGTGCCCATTTTGTGCCCAACTCAGGGAAGAGTATGACATTATCTCTAGAATATGAAAATGATAGGAAGGAAGAAAAGAAATAGGCATCAAAAGGGAGGTGGTTTATAATTAAGTACTAAAGAGATATAGAGACCATAGATGCTGTAATTCACCAGAATCTATAATCATTGAGGTATGGAGGTCAGGGAAAGCTCCCTGGATAAGCTGAAACTTTGTCTGGGGCTTAAAAAGCATCTATAATCTGTTAAAGAGAAACATTGGGAGTAAAGCCTAGGCAACGGCATGGCTGCAGGAATGATGGGGATTTAGAAGACCAGTCTTGCTTCCAAGAATTGGGTTAGGAAGCAGTGGAAAACGTGATTATGAAAAACCTTGAACATCAGATATGGGAGTTTGAAAGTTATAAGCAATGAGGTATGGAGAGCCATGGAAAGTTTTTAAGCAAGAGAAAGAAATGATTAAGCGCCTGTGCCTCAGTCGGTAAGGCGCCGGCCCCATATACCGAGGGTGGCGGGTTCAAACCCGGCCCCGGCCAAACTGCAACCAAAAAATAGCCGGGCATTGTGGCGGGCGCCTGTAGTCCCAGCTACACGGGAGGCTGAGGCAAGAGAATCGCTTAAGCCCAGGAGTTGGAGGTTGCTGTGAGCTGCGTGAGGCCACGGCACTCTACCAAGGGCCATAAAGTGAGACTCTGTCTCTACAAAAAAAAAAAAAAAAAAAAAAAGACAAAAGGATTATTTTAGAATCCATACATAGCATGCTCTAGAGGGGGAAGCTTAACTCAGGGAGACCAAATGGAAAGCTTGTCTAGCAAAATTTAGAAGTAAAGTGAGAAAGGACTAAAGCTGAGTGCTTGTGATAGAAGTGGGAATAAAGTCCTGGGGATACTACAAAGGAAGGACAGGATTTAGTGACCAAATAATGAGTTGGGAGAGGACGTGTATAGGGAAGGGAGAAATCAAATGTGACTCCATGGTTTCTGTCCTGCATGATGAAGATAATGATGGGGGTGGAATACTATGCAGCCTTAAAGAAAGATGGAGACTTTACCTCTTTCATGTTTACATGGATGGAGCTGGAAAATATTCTTCTTAGTAAAGTATCTCAAGAATGGAAGAAAAAGTATCCAATGTACTCAGCCCTACTATGAAACTAATTTATGGCTTTCACATGAAAGCTATAACCCAAGAATAGAGGGAAGGGGGAAAGGGAGGGGGGAGTTGGGCAGAGGGAGGGTGATTGGTGGGATTACACCTGCGTTGTGTCTTACAAGGGTATATGTGAAACTTAGTAAATGTAGAATGTAAATGTCTTAACACAATAACTAAGAAAATGCCAGGAAGGCTATGTTGACCAGTGTGATGAAAATGTGTCAAACGGTCTATAAAAGCAGTGTATGGTGCCCCATGATCGCATTAATGTACACAGCTATGATTTAATAATAAAAAAAAAGATAATGATGGTGGTATATAACAAGTGCAGCAGTCAGAGCCAATTTGAGGGAGAGAAGATCAGTTTGGGCATTTTTTTTAAATTTCTGAGCATTAAACAACCAGAAAGCTTCTGGTTAAATGGAAATGTGCATTAGGCAGACGACTGTCTTATTTCTACCCCTGCCCCCAACTGGGAAAAATACACCTATAAAGTAAATAGGTAAAATTATTGCTGAGGGGCGGCGCCTGTAGCTCAGTGAGTAG
Source organism: Nycticebus coucang (assembly GCF_027406575.1). NCBI lineage: Eukaryota > Metazoa > Chordata > Mammalia > Primates > Lorisidae > Nycticebus > Nycticebus coucang. The sequence continues at coordinate 135,733,840 of NC_069783.1, forward strand.
GGCCCTGGTCACATACACCCGGGCTGGCAGGTTCGATTCCGACCCGGGCCAGCTAAACAACAATGATAACTGCAACCAAAAAATAGCCAGGCATTGTTATGGGTGCCTGTAGCCGCAGCTACACGGGAGGCTAAGGCAAGAGAATTGCTTAAACCCAAGAGCCAAGAGTTTGAGGTTGCTGTGAGCTGTGATGCCACAGCACTCTACCCAGGGCAACATAGTGAGATACTGCCTCAAAAAAAAAATTTGTTGCTGAGGAATAGGGAACAGTGTTAAAGGTAAAGATTTAAAGTTATCCACAGAGCTGAAACTGATTGTAAGGCATTTAACAGTTTGCTTTCAAACATGTCATTCATGGATATATTTACACTTTTTTAAAAAAAGTCATGGAAATACATGTGTGTATATATGTGTATATGTATATGTGTGCATGTATATATATGATATATGATAATTTATTATTTTTTATTTCTTCATGGGTTTTCCCTGCACTCTCTTCTAGTATTTTTATAGTTTCATGTCTTAAGTTTAAATCTTTAATCCAGTGAGAATCTATCTTAGTTAATGGTGAAAGGTGTGGGTCCAGTTTCAGTCTTCTACAGGTTGCCAGCCAGTTCACCCAGCACCATTTGTTAAATAGGGAGTCTTTTCCCCGCTGAATGTTTTTAATTGGCTTGTCAAACATCAAATAACGGTAAGTAGCTGGATTCATCTCTTGGTTCTCTATTCTGTTCCAGACATCTACTTCTCTGCTTTTGTGCCAGTACCATGCTGTTTTGATCACTATCGATTTATAGTAAAGTCTCAGGTCTGGTAGAGTGATTCCTCCTGCTGTGTTTTTATTTCTGAGTAATGTCTTGGCTATTCGAGGTTTTTTCTGATCCCATATAAAATGAAGTATTATTTTTTCAAGATCTTTAAAGTATGATAGTGGAGCTTTAATAGGGATTGCATTAAAATTGTATTTTGCTTCC